>NC_090850.1:18425714-18767142 GCF_024217435.2 Syngnathus scovelli
ACTCTGCATCCGAGTCCTTCGCCTTGTCCCCTGCCTGACAGTACACACTGGCCAGACATGGACTCGGCAGAGTCGGAGCACCTGTGCGCCACAGTGCGCTCCCATGCCTCACTGCTCGCCCAGCACCAGAGGGAGGTGGGCGACTTGGGAGAAGAGATCCGAGGACTCGCTAGGAATCAAGAAAATTTCAGAGGAGCGGTCGCCACCCAAGTAGCAAAGCTGGGTCAGCAAATGCAGGAAGTGCTCTCGCTCTTGAACGCGGGACCAGCAGCGACCTCCAGTACACCCGTCGCTTCCCCCGTTCCTTCCCTTGCAAGAGGTCCCATGACTGGCAGTGCCAGACTGGCTCCTCCAGAGCGCTACTCCGGAGAACCCGGCCTTAGCCGGGCTTTTATTACAGAATGCGAGATGAACTTTGAGAGTTCCCCAGCAGAATTCCCCACCGAGCGCTCCAAGGTGGCCTACATGGTATCCTACCTGACGGGAAGGGCCCGCACATGGGCCACCGCGGAATGGGCCAGGGATTCCATCTCCTGTCACTCTCTCCCCGCTTTCATCCAGGCCCTGCGAACGGTGTTCGATCCCATTTCCGCTGACCGAGACAAGGCTCGCCAACTCTGTCAGATAGACCAGGGACAAGACACCGTCGGAGACTACGCCATCCGGTTCCGCACGCTGGCCGCGACGAGCGGGTGGAATGCGGCGGCACTATATGACATCTTCCTCCGGGGCCTGTCAGGACCCATCCAAGATCAGCTAATCCCCTTAGATCTTCCCACCGACCTCGACGCCCTCATCGCTCTGGCTATCCGCACTGACAACCGGCTGCAAGAGTGGAGAAAGCACCGACGCAGCAACGCTCCCGCCTTCGTTCCAGTAGCCGGCCCTGACGCTCACCACTCCAGGCCGTACGGGGATCGGCAGCGCCAGGAGCCAGAACCGATGCAGTTGGGCAGAGCCAAGTTAACAGAGGAGGAGAAGTTACGGCGGCGCCGAGAGGGAAGATGCTACTACTGCGGCGAGCTCGGACACCTCCTTCTCTCCTGTCCAGTGAGGAGGACCCTGAAGGTAAGCGCCTTCTCGGCGGCTCTGTCCCCGGGGCGAGTGCTTCCCAAGGGCAGGATCACCCAGTCGGGAAGAGAGATAGAACTCGAAGTATTAATAGACTCAGGAGCAGACGAAAGCTTGATAGACTGGGCATTTGCTCGCCGGTGCGGGGTAAAGACTGAGCTACTGAACACTCCCGTGAAAGCTAAGGCACTCAATGGACAGGCACTCTTTGAGATAACTCACATAACCGAACCAGTCTCGTTGTCAATTGGCCTCCACCAGGAGAACATACGTCTACATGTCGTGACCTCACCAATGAACCCTCTCGTTCTCGGGTATCCATGGCTTCAACGCCACAACCCCGCTATAGACTGGGGATCAGGGGAAATAACGGGATGGGGGTCCGACTGTCATGATTCCTGTATCAAGTCTAACCCGCGCCCTGTGCCTTCCGCTCCAGACGCGCCAACCCCAGACTTAACCGGGGTCCCTGCGTGTTACCACCAATGGGCCGAGGTATTCAGCAAGGCCAAGGCTACCTCTCTGCCTCCCCACCGTCCGTATGATTGCGCCATTGACCTGCTGCCGGGATCAACGATACCCAAGGGGAGGCTGTATTCTCTCTCGGGACCTGAGAAGCAAGCCTTGAATGAATATATACGTAGACTCCTCCTTGCAAGCAGGGCTGATTCGACCGTCGTCGTCGCCTGCGGGGGCGGGGTTCTTTTTCGTGGGCAAGAAGGACGGCACCCTACGTCCCTGCATTGATTATAGTCCCCTCAATCAGATCACCATCAAGAATCGGTATCCGCTCCCACTGATGTCGACCGTGTTCGACCAATTACAGCAAGCCCGGGTGTTCACCAAGTTAGATCTGCGCAACGCCTACCATCTGGTGCGCATCCGGGAAGGGGACGAATGGAAGACAGGGTTCAACACGCATCGAGGACATTTTGAATACCGCGTCATGCCATTTGGCCTCACCAATGCTCCCGCTGTGTTTCAGGCCATGATAAACGATGTTTTGAGAGACTGTTTGGACCGGTTTGTGTACGTATATTTGGACGATATTTTGATTTACTCCCCAGATCTGAAGACCCATAGGGTTCACGTCGAGACGGTGTTGAAACGACTCCTGGAACACCAACTATACGTAAAGGCCGAGAAAAGTGAATTTCACAAGAGCACCGTTTCTTTTCTCGGCTTCATCGTAGCCCCGGGCAAAGTAGAGATGGACCCGGCGAAAGTAAGCGCGGTAACGGAATGGCCTACCCCTGACTCACGCAAGAAGGTGCAACAATTCCTGGGCTTTGCCAATTTTTATCGGCGATTCATTAAGGGCTTCAGTGCCACAGCGGCTCCCTTGCACGCGCTCACGTCTCCTAAAGTCCCCTTCCGCTGGTCAGCAGAGGCGGAGGCGGCCTTCCAGGAGCTAAAGAACCGTTTCAGCACCGCTCCCATCCTCACGCTCCCTGATCCGTCGCGGCAGTTTGTGGTGGAGGTGGACGCCTCCAATCAAGGAGTAGGTGCCATCCTTTCGCAGAGGGCCAAGAGCGACAACAAGCTCCATCCGTGCGCGTTCCTGTCTCGACGGCTAACGCCCGCCGAACAGAATTATGACGTGGGGGATCGCGAACTGTTGGCAGTCAAGCTGGCATTAGAAGAATGGAGACATTGGTTAGAGGGAGCACAGCAGCCTTTTTTGGTCTGGACAGACCATAAAAATTTAGAATACATTAAGTCAGCTAAGAGACTGAATTCACGCCAAGCCCGCTGGTCACTTTTTTTCAATCGTTTTAACTTCACTTTGTCCTACAGACCGGGAACCAAGAACACCAAGCCTGACGCCCTCTCCCGTGTGTTCAACTCGGACCCAGAAATTAAGAAGCCTGAGACTATCCTGCCTTCTCATTGCCTGGTTAGAGCCGTGACCTGGCCTATCGAAGGCCGGGTACAGCAGGCCAATGGTAACGAACCACCCCCTAGTGGTTGCCCTGAGAACCGACTATTTGTCCCTGCTCAATTACGATCCCAAGTCATCCATTGGGCTCACACCTCCAGACTCTCCTGCCATCCGGGCATGCGCCGAACGCTGTTCGTAATCCAGCAGCGATTCTGGTGGCCCTCCATGAGGGCAGACGTCAAGGAATACGTTGCCGCCTGTCCCGTCTGCGCCCGGAATAAGAACGCCCACGGCGCCCGCATGGGGTTGCTGCATCCCCTACCCATTCCTTCGCGCCCGTGGGCGGAGATATCTATGGACTTCGTCACCGGGCTTCCGACCTCGCATGGGCGGACCACCATACTCACAGTGGTGGATAGATTTTCAAAGATGGCTCATTTTATCGCCTTGCCCAAGCTCCCGTCCGCTAAACGAACGGCCACCGTGATGATGGACCACATATTCCGGGTTCATGGGTTCCCGAAAGACATAGTTTCCGATAGAGGGCCCCAATTCGTATCCAGGTTTTGGCGGGAGTTTTGTAAGCTCATAGGGGCAACCGTGAGTCTCACGTCAGGCTATCACCCGGAGGCAAACGGACAGACAGAACGTATTAATCAACAGTTGGAGACAAGTCTCCGCTGCCTGGTCTCCCAGAACCCCTCCTCGTGGAGCAAGAACCTCTCCTGGGTGGAGTATGCCCACAACTCCCTGCCCACCACGGCTACAGGTATGTCCCCCTTCAAGTGTGTGTTTGGCTACCAGCCCCCTGTCTTCCCTGACAGTGAGCCGGAGGTGACGGTGTCTTCGGCCCACGCCTTGGTGCGCCGCTGTCATCGCGTCTGGTCGGCGGCTCGGGCCACGCTGGTCCGACAGGGGGACCGGGTAAAGCGGATGGCTGACCGGAGGAGACGTCCGGCGCCCGTGTACCAGAGAGGTCAACGTGTCTGGCTATCCACCAAGGATCTTCCCCACCGGGGGGACTCCAGGAAACTGGCGCCTCGCTTCGTGGGTCCGTTCCCCATCGCCAAGGTCGTGCACCCGGCCGCGGTGCGTCTACGCTTGCCCAGGTCCCTTGCAGTCCACCCCACCTTTCACGTTGGGAAGGTCAAGCCGGTGGTGGACAGCCCGTTGGTGCCGGATCCGGCGCCCCCTCCGCCTCCGCGGACTGTGGACGGTGGGACGGCCTACACCGTCAAAGAACTATTGGATGTGCGCAGAAGAGGCCGGGGCTGGCAGTACCTGGTGGACTGGGAGGGTTATGGACCGGAGGAGCGGCAATGGGTGCCGCCTAGTTATATTTTGGACCCGGGACTTTTTGAGGACTTCTATGCGGCTCACCCTGGGGCTCCTGGGCCGTCTGGGATCCGGCCCTAGGGGGGGGGTTCTGTCATGCGGTCGCGTTTATTTTTTCAGTTTTTGTCTCGTCAATTGTCGTAACTTTACTTCCGGTTTTATTTTGTCATTCCTTCCGTTTCAGTTCGTGTTTCCTTCCTCGGTGTTGGTTGTCTTGTCTTCCCTGATCCCGATTGTGTGCACCCGCGTAATCGATACTAATTGTCATCACCTGTGTCCCCGCCCGTTTGTGTGTATTTAGTCCGTGTCTTCCCCTTGTCTTGTGCCAGTGTGTCTAGCCTCGTCCCGACCACCAGCGATTCCTTGATGTCCGAACTCTCTGAAAGAACTCTCCTTTTTGTCTCGCCGCCGAGCGACGCTTTTGGTTGTGCCTGGGTCTCCAGCGCCTTTTTGTCTCGTTCCAGTGCGACTCCTTTTGTTGGTACTTTTTGCTACACGTTTTCCCTCGAAAGAGGCGTTTTGATTTGTACTTTTAGCCTTTTGACTCGCCACAGTGCGACGCCTTTTGTTTGTACTTTTTGCCCCGTGTTTTCCCTCGCAAGAGGCGCTTTGTTTTGTACTTTTGCTCTGAGTGCTTGCTGGAATAAATCCCAGATAGATACGACTCTGCATCCGAGTCCTTCGCCTTGTCCCCTGCCTGACACTGGCATTTTTTTTTAATAAATCGCCCCAAAGGTGTTAAGAGCCTACACGAGGAAAGTGGAAGCAACAGGCGGAAAGATAAGCAAAAACATATGGGCAGAGATTTCGAAAGGTCTAAGGCAGTTCTCTCCTCCTTGTCCCTGCTCACCGAGGTGACATGCACGGACTTAATAATGCCTCCGTGCATCTCACGCCGGAATGATAAATGAGACTGTGGCGTGACACCGGGGGAACACGTAGCGGTGACGGATCAACATTTCCACTATTATTCACGCTCTCGCATCTGCATGCGCGTGACCACCTCCAGCTGAGCTCCTCCTGTACAAATAACCCATTCCCAAGTCATTACTTTATATCAGGTCCTGTCAATGCTAATTTATGTGCCTTATTCCGCTGGAAAAAAGTAATTCCTTTGCAGCTAAATGTGTATATGTGAATGTCAGGCTATGGTTCTGGCACCAATTGGATTGTCTGCTCGGTGAATTCTTGTGAGATACAATCGAGAAGAAGTTACTTTATTTCAATGAGCTCATTCTTATGATATCCTTGGACATAATTTGATGTGTAGGGGAAAACAATGGTACTCACGAAGATATTCACTGACATTTTACTATAGGTACCGTTCCGCAAAGAGAGAGAGAACTATAAAATCAGGTTTTTAAGTAAGACCCGGCGGCACAGTCAAAATAAAAACCACCATTGTGTATAATACGGTAAAGCTTAGCTGCCTCATCACACCCACTTATATCACTTGATTCAAATGCCTCAACAAAATTATCAATTCGAGAAGAAGTTACTTTATTTCAATGAGCTCATTCTTATGATATCCTTGGACATAATTTGATGTGTAGGGGAAAACAATGGTACTCACGAAGATATTCACTGACATTTTACTATAGGTACCGTTCCGCAAAGAGAGAGAGAACTATAAAATCAGGTTTTTAAGTAAGACCCGGCGGCACAGTCAAAATAAAAACCACCATTGTGTATAATACGGTAAAGCTTAGCTGCCTCATCACACCCACTTATATCACTTGATTCAAATGCCTCAACAAAATTATCAATTCCAATCACTCCACATACAAGCGCGACAAAGCAATTGAAGGCAGGTGAGTGCGGGTGATAAATGTAAATACCGCACTTATCTTACATACTGAAGAAGAGTGCTAGCGGGTGGGAAAAAGCATTACATGGGTAAATACCTTTTGACCTTGATCATAGGCAACAATGTCAGCTCCTATATGAAGACGACTGAGTGGTGCGTGCCGTGCTGTAAACACGACTCCATAACAACATACAAAAGCCTACTTCTATAGAAAACCCTAGGAGTAGAAACATATATTTTACTTGAACCGAGGCGGGTGTTTTGAGAACCTTTGCTCAAAAAATCCCCTCTCAGAATATGAGGTCTGTATCTCATGTTGTGTTAATTGCAGTTTGTTTTAGTTTTCCTTCTTTGGGAGGTTTAAACTGTGAGCCATGAGATCCATTTAGTTGCTGATCATCCCAGAATTATATTTTGTCATCAATAGACTGTGATTGTGATGGACAACACTGTAGTACATATAGTTAGCTTAGCACGTCTGCTTCAGAGTTCTGCTTCACGGTTCAAAATGTGCCTATGTTGAATCCATAACTTTTCTCCAGGTCTTTCAAAAACATGAATGTTAAGTTTATTGAAGAATCTAAATTGTCCATAAATGTGAATGAATAAGCTGAACTCTCCCTGCTAAGTCGGCTATGATAAGCTTCAGTTCAACCACGACGCTAACGAGGACGAGCGCAAAAGAAAATGAGTGTCTGATGGATGAGGTGAACTCATTTTATACAACTTTGAAAGAAAACCACTGCAATATGAAACACAGATATAAATCAATCACACAAATTAGATTACATTAACACTCGGATATGCAGCGTCACGGCATTGAAACGTTTCTACAAAACGAGTTAAGCATTGTTCTTCTTTCTGCTATTTCTTCAATAACCCCAACCAAGCTAAAGAACTGTGAGACCACGGGAGACAAAATCATAAAAAAAGAGACGTGTCTCTTAGCTGCCACGTGAGTCGGATCACAGCGGCGGGGAGGCATTCGTGAAATATGACCTCACTCAAACTCTAAGAGAAGCACTTGAAAGAAGACCTCAGTTCTACTAAGTATGACCATCACGTCATTGAAATGAGGCCAGCCGTGCCTTCAAATAAGAACCCACATGGATGAAAAACAATTAATTATTGAACTTTAATACATCCAGGTAAGGCAATTGAGATATTCAAGAAATAAAATGAATCCAAATATGCACCACACAAGCACGTCCAAATGGAAACCAGCCAAAGGCACCTTTAAATAATACATACCCCCATTTAAAATGGACTCTCAAGGGACGAAATCAAAATGCAGTGACAAATCACAGCTGATGCCCCCTCACTTACACAAAATGCAGCCACACACGCTTTAGTATACACACACACACACGCAAACATGCCTAATTTAGAATTAATGTGTCACGGCCTATTCCTCAGGCACCACTGTCCAATATACTCTTATTTAAGTCTCAGGAATAATGGAGCACATCTGACGCTACGTTTTTTTGAGGACAATAAATTGAGCTCCATGAATTTTAATCTACAGGCATAATATTTTACTTAGCTACGTGATAAAAGTAGAACATAGATACAAATCATGTCATTCGTTGAAAGAATGAATGTACTTTCATCTGCCTTTGGACACCCTGAATTGCTTTCCAGCCAATCATAGAAAATAAATACATTTTAACAGCAAATAAATGAGATTAATGTCAAATAAGTACAATCAATTGACTAATTGAACAAACCAATGATATTGGCACTGCAGTGGAGAAGTGAGTAGTGGCTTCTTTGCATGAGACAGAACAGACAATTCAGATTGCTATGAGCAGTAATTATTTTTCATTTGTGTATTTTGACCCCAAAACGGTCAGAGACCTTTTGTTTAAAAAAGAAAAAAAAAACATTTCCAATGCGATTTCCTTTTTGCATACCACAAATACAATGCAATAACTCCACATTGTCAGACCTGCATAATACCCTTACATAAAAAAACAACAACCTGTTTCCCCATCCTCTATGATATTTAAGCAAGAAAGTGGACTTTGCTCCCTGAATACTCTGCTTGGTGCAGCGTGAGGAATAAATGGTTGACTCAGTCACTCCACACCACCAACCCCCTCCTCCCACTACCGTGCTTCACATTGCACCGAGTCACTTAAGCCGCAGGAATCCCATATGGTAATTTTCCCTCCAAACTTTATAAGAATAAGGCGCCGAACTTGACAAGGTCTGACCTTGTGGACCATAGGGAAAAATAACAGTTTTGTTTTATTTATGTTTTGATCGATAAACATCAATGATATACAACAGTGTAATCCTTCCGCAGAAGAGGTAGACTGTGGTACTTTGAAAGCACAGTGGGGAGGGGGCATATTAACTGTGATGTGGAGAGGCTTCATTACAACTTGTATGAAGGCAAATTACAAAGGTGACATGGTATGCATTTTCCTCATTAAGTCAAAGAGTTTCCAAGTATCTTAATGAAGGGTGTTTGACCTTCTGCTGTCAAAACACATAAAAGATAAAGAATTACAGCACTCCGAACAGCCACTTATAACACGATGGTTGAAATCAGCTTTTCAACCATTCACACTGTCATTCAAACTAACATTTTATACTAGGTAGAAATCTGATTAGATAAAACCATGGAAATGTCTAACAACCCTAAAACAACCGTTTCCAATTGAAATAAGCCTGCTGTGGTTATTCAGGCACGCGTTGTTAAGACTGTTTTTGTGGGACCATTTATGTTTAATTGCCTACCAGATGTCATGTTGCCACCTGGAACCTGACTCTGAAGGCTGAATTTCCCAAATGTTCAACAAGATGTCTATAAAGGACACCTGAAAATGACCAAAAATGTCCCTGAAGCAGCCACATC
The DNA here is from genome assembly GCF_024217435.2 of Syngnathus scovelli. Classification (NCBI taxonomy): domain Eukaryota; kingdom Metazoa; phylum Chordata; class Actinopteri; order Syngnathiformes; family Syngnathidae; genus Syngnathus; species Syngnathus scovelli. The sequence goes on from NC_090850.1 coordinate 18,434,673, forward strand.
AGACTAATATGTCGTACTTTTATGATCTTTTTTGGAGCTGACTTAGTATTTTTAGTAATGCTGTCTTTCATTGTGATATTTTTTTAAATGCCACTCTTCCACATGTAAATTTAACGAGGATAACCATGGCTAGCATAGGGTGTAAAACACACCATCGTGATTTATATGGCCTTAGAATAACAGCGACAAAGCGAGTCCGTAATAAATTTGTGCTGAGTAGTATCTGTCTATTCCGTGTGGACAGTGAGCAGGGGTCGCGAGTCAAACGCGTAATAAGCCGACCTACGGATACACTCGGCTGTCGGCGCGTCGGCCACGTCGCTCTGGCCTTGCGTGTGACGCCGCTCATGTCAAATCCTACCGGGGACGGGAGATTCATCAGCCGCTAAAATGGATTCTCAGCATGTTGTTGACAGCAGGATGGCTGTCCTGACTTGATAACAGCTCTTCGTGCTTGATTGCATTTTTATTTATGATTCTCAGTTGGGGAGGGAAGGTGGGCAAAAAAAAAATCCCAAGTTGGTTCTGATTACCGTCTGTGTGGGCGAATGTCACAGTTTGAGCATCAGTAAATGACACAAGACACATGATACAGTGCATCTCTCATACTATACACAATGAATTTGTCAACTCTTTGTCTTCGTTAGGACTGAGAGGATCTAATCATGTTCAGCACCATGGAAAGTCTGCCTTTAACAATGAATTTTTTCGATACACAGAAAGTCTTTTTTTTAGTTTCAAGATAAAGATGAAATAGGCTGTCTAACAAGCCGAACATGAGTCAACCCATCAAAAGTTTAACAATGAGCTTTTTCTATACACGGAAAGTCTTTTTTTTTAAGTCTCAAGACAAAGATTAAATAGGCTGTCTAACAAGCCGAACATGAGTCAACCCATTAAAAGTTCTCAAGAGCATGCAAAGCTCCCAGAGCCAATATCTTGTTCCTATCCTGGTGAAAATATATTTGTGTTAACTTAGCAGGGTAAAATTTGGAAGTCTTACATGAAAAAACAAGAATCCTAAATTGCCCCCCTCAAAAAAAATTTAAGCTCACATTTTAGGGTCATTTTGACAATTTACAAGAGTCAATCAAAGACATACCTGGGAGGGGTTTTAAATTCAAGCCCTGGTGACAATTTCATTCGGCAGCATGCATTAGGAAAACTTGTGTTTCATGAGTAGAAGCACACAAAAAAAATCCATCAACTCAGACCCGAAAAAACACAAGAAGTCCACAATTTTGGTTTGAAGCTGCAGTTTTAGATCAGCCTGGTTTTTGGTTGTGGCATTTTGGTAACTTGGGATCTTTAAACAATCAAGATGTTCTTTTACCAGTTACTACCGATTTTTAAGCCAGAGATGGGCAACACTAAATGGTCAATCATTTGAGTTTTGATCCTTGTTTGTATGCTAAAGATGGTGACGAAGTTTAACCATTCACCATACAACACAAAACCCACTAAATGTTTTAAAATCATTTTTGCTGCGACCGAACCAATCGCTCGGGGAGTCTGCATGATAACTACTTGAGTGAGAGGACAGTAACAGATTGCTGACACAGGCGAAATATAAAGTACCTGTACAATCAGGACATCGTATCTACGCTCAGTGACCAACGGGTCTTCTTAATTTATGTGCGCAAGTTATGCTGAACACTATAGAAAAGAATCCCGTTAGCTTAATCAACCCTTAGAAGAAGAAAAAAAGATGATGACTCCTGAGCTGTTTAATGAGATGTGAACTTTCACGCTGAAACGGTGGATTAAAGGGCTATTAACACTACGGGGGAAATTATATTTCTTTGGAAACATGACAGGAAGATACAACTGTTGCTGTGCTGCAGCTTCACTTAGTTGATGAAATGAGTCTGGCTTCTAATAACAACCGCATTGGATGGACTCCATGCTCATACATTGAAGGTCAACCGCAATCCATGACAGTTTCCCATTGAGATCAATTATATTTGACCTTTACTAAGCATTCTGTTCTTCTCATAGTTATTTTGTTAGCTTTTCTGTTCTCCTCGCCGAATACAACACTTGTGTAGTGTCCAGACATCCATTTGACCACAGCTGATCGTCACCAAATTGCAGTGAGGGCTGATTTGTTATCTTCATTGGCCAGTTTTTGCTTCTGCTCCCACAAGTAGAAGATGCAGGCTTACATGTTCATGTCTCAATTAAGCTCTGCCTCCATTAGCATGATCACAAAACGGACTTGCCATTGGAACAGCAATATATGGACTGTATGGAGTTGGTCTCTCAAACCGGTAATTAAAAAACAATAAATAGGATTTATAAAACTTTTCTGCATTCTTGATCCACAGGATATTTTTATGAAAGTTGGTCACAAATATACGGCTGTAGAAACTATTATAAAAACGTGAGAAAAATGTATCTTTAACAGAAACGTTGGTCAAATTGTACAATTTTTGAGGCACAGTAGAAACAAAGGCACAGGGGGGCCGCTTTCCTCCCTTTCATGTGTTCATAATGTGTTAAATGAAGTTGACATACTTCCCTGTGATCGTTAGAACGGACAAAACGAACTCTTTGTTTGTGGATCCAGCCGTGGCCCTTGCCCTCTAATTCGCCTCCGTCGCCTCCTCCCGCTGATTCATCTCTGTCCCAAAATCACTCCCTGAGTTCCCACACTGTTACTCAATTCCACAAAATGCACACATGGCGCAAAATTATGATCCATTCATGATTCACTGTAGGCATGGCAGTAATAAAAGCAACCTGTCACGTTGGCCCAACAAATGTGCTCAGAGGCGAGAACAGCAAGGTCTTAAGCAAAGTCCTTGAACAGGAGAGAGACAGGACGACCCTGTTGCTTGACTAGACTGCTCATTAAGAAAGTGTAACCATCACCATACCAGGTCAGTGGACCTTATTGCTGATAGCATGAGGAAATAAATCTGTAGCCAAACCTGTAAAAAGTCCTGCCCCCCTACCTAGAATTTGTGTGTGGTTCTAATTGATCTCTATCGTAAATTCTGTGTTGGCGACGACCAAAATGATCACTTTCAGAAACACTTCATGAGTGACAAAAACTTTCCTTCGAAAAAGCCTCAAAACAGGCGCAAGCATCTTGAACAGAAAGGCTAAAGTTGTTTGAACTCTCTATAAATAAGGATACCATTCCGCAACCACTTCACCACTAGATGCATCGTTGCAACTTCCAATGGCAACTCGCATTCGTCTCAACCCTACGAGACGGCCGTCTTTGTTTTCGACGGCCATCGGTTCACCGTGTTCGTGGGATGTGTGGGTAGGCTTTTCCTGCGCGTTGTTGGCCACTTACATCGGCCGCTGCAGCGTCTCTTGGTGTCAGCCCTCGGAGGGATCTTACAAAAGACTTAGCATCAAACGTTGCACAATCCTTTCTCACACACACATCCAGTGTGTGCATCTTATAAAAGCCTGGGACCAAACTGCTTTGGATGATATTAAACTGGCTGAGAAATCAACTTATACAACAGTGAAGTACACCATTAAGGGAATAATGGAAGTTCATTTTGGTCCCTAAAGCTATAATCTAATGTATGGCTACAGAATGTTTGTAGGTTCATTTCTGTTTCTGCATAGGCACGTCAATAGAGCTACAAAGGTCCCCGAATTGAAACTGAATTTTGATTAGGTCATCATCACATCCACGCCGGGACTTCAAGTCGTCTCCATGACGACGATACACAGGTCACCGAGTTTACTGCTTAAAGTGCAATTATCAACTTTCACTGACACTTGCTGTGACAGCTACGGGAACTTAGATTGCACAAAAGTGGTGTACATATTCCCGCTTTTCTGTTAAAAGAAAAGCGGACGGTGAAAATTGGCAATCATTTGTATTCCCTTCCAGGAACCATGTGCTCAATATGCCACGAGACAATAGGCGTGATGAAATTTCCAATGTGAAGACATTACCTCAAAATTCAGAGGAGAGAACAAGAAATAAAAATGCATTGAAATTGCGTATGCATCACATTTGTGGCGCCAACAAAAAAGCAAAGCAACAAAGTGGTCACTTTCAGTGGAATGGATTTTGAGTTAAGCAAGCACAAGAAGTTACCCTCTCAGATTCCACTGCAACCAGATTCACTGAGGCACCAGCTGGTGATTTAGTTAAGCAGTGGTGCAATGAAATAAAAAATGCAAAGTGCAATTGCTAGCTGTGGATGGGTCCACTGATAATACTCAGCTAATGATGTTTACAAGGTATTATAATGAGTCAGGAAGGGATTGTTTTCTGTCTAAATGTAAATTTGAATTTATTTATTTTTTAATGATGAGGACATGTTGTTATGAATGTTATGTAATCGTGTGGTCTGACTGACCTTCATTAATGGAACTTAGTGAAAAGAATGTGGCCTTTAATGATTTATATTTAAAAAGCTCTGCTGAAGACTAATGTACACAGTATTGACTGGATTCCAAAGAAAACTGAATACTTTCCAGAATGTTAGCAACTGCATGATCGTACTGCTATTGTTTTAGCGTAATTTATAATTAACGCAGAGCAGTGAAACAAAATGTAAAACGTGAATTTCATTATTTGGTCCAATGGCTGAGACCATGACTGTTTTTTTTATTAACTTAAGGGGTATGATCGTGCCTCTATATACTCCACCTAGCAACAAGTGATATAGATTCATTGAACTCAACACATCGCACTTTATGATAATCAGACATTTGGCAAATAATGAACAGTTCTTGAGGTGTCGTGGTGTTTTCACTCCAAGTTTAAATTTACTGTCAAAGAGTTTGTATTTAAATGAACAATATCTTATTTCGATGAGATTCATCATGTCTTCTTAATGAACAAAAACAGATTCTAAACAGATTATTTTGTTCAGACAATAAAAGTTTTTAGTTGTGACCTTGATGACAGTTTGGACTGCTACTCCAGTCTTCTTCAGAGCCGTCGAAGCAGTCGAAACTGTCAGCAAGGTAACAACTAAAAACTTTTATTGTTTGAACAAAAGAATCTGTTTATATTCATTACGTAGACATGATAAATCTCATCAAAATAAACAGATCTTGACAAATCTCAAACAAAAAGAAAAAAACTTTATACCCAATGTATATGACACATTGTAATTTGTCCTTACAAAAAGTATATTTTGGAGACTACTTTTTTTTACTTTTACTAAAGTACACGAGTTGAATCAGATTGTTTGGGTTTTTTTTTGGGGTCCACCTCTGCCGTACTGCACAATACTACCGTACTTTTACGTAAATGCCATTAACTTGTCATATCCTCCCAAAAGATGAAAAAAGAACAGCACTAGCACGCGAGAGTGTCCCTAAAAAAAAAAAAAAAACACTTGCGAGTGAGTCCATTTGACAAAATACAAAACTTGTCCATATCCTGTTTTGGAAGCTCGCTCGTTGTTCTTTTTGCTGTCAACTGCTGCAACTCCTGGACGGGACACAATACATGCAAGCGCGGCACAAGAGTATCGAGAGTGCTGTCCAGCATTGAGAGTATTGTCCTGCACAGTGCAAGGTGCACGAGTCACCCCGCTCTCTGTGCACCCGTACTAAAAATAAAAAAATAAAAACGTGAAAGCATGCGTATATGGATGGAAATGTTGCCTTTACCTTGCTTGGATGGAGCGCAAAAGAGCAAAAGCACACAGATGAGCCAAGGGGTGCTCTCCACCGCCATGTACAGCCTTTTAGTGAGGAGGGGGGTCCACCAGTGGGGTAGCGTGGGTGTCCTCGTCCGTGTCTACAAGCCAGGCTCGACCGTCACAGCCACATACGATGCATTTTCTTTTTGTCCACGGGTGGTCAGTCTGCTATTGTCTGCGCGGGTAGTTTTGTTTTATGGAGGGGAAAGTCTCTCACCCCACGCCAAAGCTCCCCCCCCCCTTCCCACCACCCCACTCTCACGCTTCTCTAATAGTCCCAACAACAATAACGCCGTCTTGTCCCTCGGCGAGTCAACGCCATATTACGAGCCAATGTTGAAGAGTGGCGTGTGGTGGTGGTAAGGTGGTGGTGTGCCTCTGCTTGCTGCTCCACACACGCGCGCGCGCTCAAACACATCCATGTACACACACTTCCACGATTGCACACGCACGCACCTATGCGCGTTCATTGTGCGCGTGCACGCTGCCTGACACTGATTTACTGCCTGGTTTAGTTGGACAAGGTCCACTGGCGCAAGCTGCGCATAATAATAATAATAATAATAATAATAATAATAATAATAATAATAATAATAATAATAATAATAATAATAATAATAACATATAATGTATAATAACAATAATACAGTTCCCCAAACAACATCTAAACCCCTACTAACCAAACATTTTAAGCATGCAATTCAGCCGACCAACCTCCTGACTGAGTTGGTGCACCCCATGTCTGCAAGATTACTGGTACCAACCCCACCAGCCCTTTGAACGACTTGACAAATTTGGCGTACGCCCTTGAGTCCAAACAGCGTGCTTGTCCCAATTATTTGAAGCCACGCACCCCATGAATGCCCTAACGGGGTTGACGCACCACTTCACCACCACACACGCTAAAATGGGTACTTTTGCCTGTCTTTTCCAAATATTTTAGTGACACCCCTTGAATAGCCCGACAAATCAGCCACATGGTCTCCTTGCACACGTAAACTCTAAAAAAGTCTGCTTTTCCAAAACATTTCAAGCCATTCACCACCTTTAACTTCCCAAAAGAGGTGGTGCGCTGCCTCTTCCTCATACACACACTATAAAAGGGTCATTTTCACAAACTTTTCAAGCCACGCCCATTTCAAGAACCAGATGGTTGACATGATCCCCTGCCTTTCTCAAAGGATTTAAGATGAGTACCCCTTCAACATCTCGACACAGTTGGCGCACCCAATTAAGACACACGCACGCACACACACACGATCAAAAGAGGTGCCTTTCCAAACTCTTCCAGCCACGCACCCACCCACTTCAACCTCCTGTTGGTGCAACCACTTTCCCTCACACGCATCATTATAAAAAAATGCATTTCCCAAAACTTTTAAGGCAACCACCCTCTTCAACAGAGATGGTGCACACCTCTCCTCACACGCAGCATAAAAAAAATGGGTCTTTCCCAGCCTTTATCAAAAAAAATCTTACAAGATTGGGCAGAAGGCGGAAGGGGAGGGGCGGGGAGCCTGGTGGTGTGCATCCCAATCAATCAGTCAATCAGAGTACTGAGGGCTTCACTGACTCGTACATGCAAACACATCGCGGGCAGCCAGCTGGAGCTCTGCCTGGCCGCCTGCCTTTCACACAAAGACATCCTCCACGAGGGAACAAAGTGATGAAGAGCCAGCGTATGCATACACTACCCCTGCTGCTCTCCGAATTCAAGTATAGAAAATTGCCTCGAATGCAGCATGACAGTCAAGGCAACACAAAGCACATATGTGCTGCCGCACAAATCCCATCGCTCGTCTTTTAACTGTAAGCAAAGACACGATGATTAAAGGCTTTAATGGAGACGCTCCCTTTAGAAATATAACGCACGTCTCCCCACGCGGATGCGAGATTGATTTGGTCTGAAGAAATGAAATGAGATGCGGTCATTTCCCAGGTGGATGATTAAAGCAAATGTGAATTATGGCATGGCCGTGTCCCATGTGATTGTGGTCAAACTGTAATTTCCTCTCTTTTACTTTCAAAGGGGAGTAAATGGATTTGTGCCATGTGCACACAAAAAAAAAAAAAAAAAAAATCCAGTGTGTTTTGGCCACACCATCTTTTTTTAACACACATCCAAAAAAAAGTATCTAGCCCATTCCCCAAATACTCAAGCCCCGCCCCCTTTAACATTCTGATAAAGTTGGCGCACCACATCTAGCTAACAAAAACCCAACCTCTCCACTCTGACAGCTTTTCCGAAACGATTTTAACGACCATTAAACATCCATCCTCAGAGTTGAACTTCATCTTGACTCATATGTCATTCAAATATTATGCAATTGCTCTCTTGCTGTGACTCCACTAATGGAAAAGAGAGCCCTCAGTGGACTTCGTAGACTCCGGGTGGCCAGGGCATGACATATTTAGAAGTACACGCTGGCTTAATTGTGATATCTGCGGATCTCACAGAGACCAATTAGCAGAGCAAACTTTTGAGTGGTTCCTCTTGGCAGCTTAAAGCAGCGGGTTGAGTGTCTCGAATGCAAGCCAGAAAATATCCACTGATGCTTCTTTAATGCAGCAATATAATACCTTGGCTTGTTTTCCTGTGTGATCATTCCGTAAATCTCTCTCTCTCTCTCTCCATCCATCCATCCATCCATCCATCCATCCATCCATCCATCCATCCATCCATCCATCCATCCATCCATCCATCCATCCATCCATCCATCCATCCATCCATCCATCCATCCATCCATCCATTCATCCATCCATCCATCCATCCATCCATCCAGTCACCTGAGATAAAATCCAGCTCACCCTTCACTCCAATGAAATAAGAATAGAAAAGGGATGGATAAAGTGATAGTAATAATGGACAAGATATATTCCTTACTGCTTTGAATCGACCATGGTGAGCAAATTAACAGTAAGATGTCCATGTTTGAATATGGGAGTGTTATTTCACCACCTCTCACTTAAGTGGTGCTGTGGACAAACCTCTCCCTGGACAGTACGCCTGGTCCAGAGGAAAGGCGTCTCCATGGCGACCAAGACAATGACGGGACACATAGGCTCATAGGAGGGACGACTAGGCAGCCAGTTTTTTTTTTTTTTTTTACTCTCAAAAGTGTGTACAACTGAAATTATACATTCTAACACAATTGTTAGTAACCATGCAGAGATAATGGTTCTCTTGCTTATGACTATGAATAATTTAATGTGGTGCAGCCTAATGACTTCATGTAGTCAATGTATTACAGTGCTTTGTACTTTTGTATAACACCATTTTTTTTTCTTTTCATCAGTTTTGTTCTATGGCACATTTAATGCCTTTGACATTATTTTTATTCTTGATTTGACAGACACTTGAATAAAGAGATTCCCCTGAGGCTTTGTAAACTCTATGTGGTCTAAGCATTGGAATTTCTGGAAAACAATGATATGATTGCCACTTTTTTCCATTTGCAAATAGGATATTAAAGTACAACTTCGTTATTATTGAATGAATTAATTTGCTTTATGATAGGTTTGTAAAGGCAACATTTTTTATTGCTCACACGTTGAATTACTCCAAGTAGTAATCAAGGGCAGCTTATTCACAGTAAAACAGCGACCTCACGTGGAAAAATGGCGTCATTACAAATTTCTGTCACAGTATGGTTTACAATAGTGTGAAAGCAGTTTATACGATTTCAAAGGTCACAAGGTGTGTTTTCAGGAAACCTCCCGTTTGATGTAATCACTTTGATGCAGAGGTGTACTGTTCAATTCACACCAAAAACTTCTTGATGGATTTTGTTGAATAAAAAAAAGCAAAAATAAAAAGCGACAAGGCCTTTCATCTTTCACCAAAATAATTTTATTTTAAAACTGAGATTAAAGGACAATAAATAAAAGGTGTCAAATCTGATTTTGCAGAGTTTTTTTATTTCTTATCTTGGGATACATTTAAATAAATAAATACATTAAATGCAGTTCCACAAAAACTGCCTGGGAAGAAGAAATATCATGCACATACAAAGAGCAAACCTTAATTTGACATTTGCCTATTTAAAATTGTTTAGATTTTATTTTTTGCAGATCAAATGTCCTCTGTGTTAATATAAACTCTTTGGTACTTTACATCTACTATATTCAGAACCATGGACAGGGAGGCGGTGCCATCAAGGATTAAAATACTGTAATCCCACCCAATGGTTTTGAGTGGAAGCTTGATTGACAGGTCAGAGGCGTGGGATTTTACCAGGCTGTACGATCTGGTGTACGTACTATAATTGACTTAACCTTTTCTCTTTTTAAATACCTGATTGAATTTTTTTCTGCACATTCCTGCAACCCTTTGAGATCTTTCTTTTTACGCCTGACGTGTTTGTGACCACACGGGCAAACTGCTCTCTGAAGAGAGAAGGTAAGAAGATTATGTCTCTGTCCATATGTCGTCTTTGCAATGCCCTCTTTTTTAGGCCTATTTCCTTATATAGTGTGGATGCATGGTAGTTATCATTGGGGACATTTCAACATGAAACAGAGGGCGTCACCTCCCACTCAGTAATAGTAACCAATTCTTTACCCCCCACCTTCTGCAGCGACAATAGTCACAAGTCATAATAGCACTCAACACATTCCATAGAGTGAAGAATTAATCACGTCTTGTCTCATCATTTCGGATGAGATACATTTGGGATGATTTCTTTTTGCACTTAGTATTTTATTGTATTTGACCGCATTGCACTGCATCAAATCGACCATGCGGGATGGTATCACACCGTAGGTGTCAAACTCAAGGCCCGGGGTCCATATACGGCCCGTCACATCATTTTATGTGGCCCGTGAAGACAAATTGTGCATCAACTTTATGTGTCGATACTAAAATGACAAATTACACTTTATAGAATAGAGATAACGCTTGCATTTTTTAATTACCATTCGTCTTTGTAAAATAGAAGTTTTACGAGTCTTTAAAAACTAGTTTGTTGAATATCTTTTAATGTATAATATAAGGCGTTGACAGTCATAATGGCCTTCCGAAGGAAACTGACTATGATGTGGCCCGTGACAAAATTAGTTTGACACCCCTGTATCACACCATTGTTGTCTTCTATTGAATTGCGTTGCGTATCGGATCTCTCCGTTGTGACAGGCTAAAGCGACGGGATTGGAAGTGCATCGAACGTCACCATGGCCGGTCAGTACCAATACGGCACTAATACAACAACTTGCTTATCAGCACCTTCATAAAATAATGAAAAAAACTGAACCAAATACTTGAGTTGAACCATTATTTGAAGAAGGTGATGTTATGCATGTTTTTTCTGCTATTCCTAGTGGTTGCTCTGTTTCTAACATCTATTTTGCAGAGCCCAACTTCCCGCCGCTACCCGGTTTCATTCCGCTCAAGCCATGCTTCTACCAGGACTTTGATGAGATCCCCGAGCAACACCGCAGCTTGTGCAAAAAGATGTACCACCTGTGGATGCGTGAGTCCGCTTTTCAAGAGCTTCACTTAAGAGATTTAATCAACCCGATTTGTTGTCTTCACCACTCGTGATAAGAGGGGAGATGCTTTACAAGGGCCCTCCTGCAATAATAGCCTGTCCACAGTGTTTCTTTTAATTTGGTAACGAGACAAGGGACTGAGCAGATGGTCTTGGTTTGAGCTGATGAGGTTAGCGGGGGCATTTTGGAATAGAATTATATAACTTTTTAAGGGGTAGTGCTTTTATCATTTTATGACACCGTGAACAATCAGGGCGAAAAGATCAGCTATAAAGCTTTTTCCCTGCAGCAATTGGACTGCCAAAGTTACATTAAAAACGATGCTCAGGCTTTGTCAGTTTTGCACTGAAATGGTGATGCAACTGTATGTAAGATTATACAACGAAACACACACACATACACACAAACTAATGACAGTAGTATGCAGCATGCAAAGTCTTGCGTAGTTTCGTGATGTTTTACCCAATGACATAATTTGGAGTAATTGGCCCCACAAAACCTTAAAAAGTCAAAGGAAAAGCAAAACCCACCAACTGTGTTGACAATTGATGAACTGATTTATGCAATGAAGTTTCTTTCCTTTCTCTTTTCTTAGTAAACGGCGCCACTCTGGCAGTTAATCTCGTGGGTTGCTTTGCATGGATGTTCGGAGGAGGGGGTGTGACCAACTTTGGCCTGTCAATCATTTGGCTGCTCATGTTCACGCCCTGCTCGTACGTTTGCTGGTTCCGGCCCATTTACAAAGCTTTCAGGTAGGGGATGCAATTTCTGCACACAAATTACAACTGCAGGATTAAACACATTGTAAAATGAATACATATGTAATAAAATCATTATTTGAATGACAATGTGGGATACTAACCGGGTGACAGAAAATTGTTTGAGCATGTTTTCAATATTATTGATATCCAGCTTTAGATCCTTGTCAATTCACTGTACAGGTAGATCAATTTTGTCTTACTGGTAATATTATTTCAATATTAGCGTCATTTCTGAAATCATATTTCTCCCTCAGGACTGACAGCTCGTTCAACTACATGCTCTTCTTCTTCGTCTTCATGGCTCAAGTGGGCATCAGCATCATTCAAAGCATTGGCATCCCGGGATGGGGAGTGTGGTAAGAGTCAACCTCATCAAAAATATGTCAAAATCATAGAAAAATAATTAAGGAATTCAAAAACGTTGTATATTATCTAAAATTTGCAATGTATTTTATCACAGTTTGTTAGTAAAAAAAAGATAAATAAATAAATAAATAAAATTAGAGCACACACGACCAAATTTTAGGGAATATAATATTTCCAAAAATGTACACTGATCATTTTTAAATACACAAAGGACAAATCTAAACTTCATTCACTGCAAGCACATGACTTTAGCCATTAGTGTATAGCAATAAGTCATCCAAGAATGTGTAAAGCAGACCATATAATCTGCTTTCCTCAATGAAACATGCTTTTGCCACAATGTCTGTCATCTCCATTAACATGACTGTGATGGACCATTAGGAATTAGCCTCGTAGATGTTTTATGATGGCTCTGTTATTAGATTTTTAGCTGCCGTTAACGAGCGCCTGATTCGGCCTGATGCCCATAAATGACAGCCTTCATAAACTTTAGAAATGTCACCACGGGCAGTTTGGATGCACACCTGTATGCGCAAAGTGCTGCAAAGTCTTTTATCCGCCGCTACTTTGAAGGCAGCTAAATGATGGGCATTTAATGTCCAGATGGCCAAGTAGGCGCTGACGGCGATAATATTGTCTTATATCAAATCGTGAGTCATTTTTATGCATGAAAGGTAATCTTTTTTTGTCTCCCTTTCAGCGGCTGGTTGGCCACTATCTCCTTTTTCAGTTACAATATTTTGATAGCTCTGATTATGTTGGTGCCTACCATCATGTTCACCGCCGTCGCCTCGCTGTCCTTCATCGCCCTCACTAAGGTAACATGTGAAGAAGCAAACTTTTTAGATTGATTGTGACACTTTTCTTTTATAGCACAGTCCCACTTCATTCATTTAGCACCAGGCATAAAGAAAAATTAAAAATCGAGCCTTCAAAGGATGAGCAGCAAGAAAAGTATTTTGATTGCTTTATTTCAAACCAATGACAGTAGCAAAATTACACTGTGGCAGATCCACAACTTCTACCGTGGGAGTGGTGGCAGCATGACCAAAGCGCAGGAGGAGTGGACCACAGGTGCCTGGAAGAACCCTCACGTCCAGCAGGCCGCCCAGCAGGCCGCCATGGGGGCAGCCAGCGGCGCTATGCAGGATCAGTACTCGGCTCCGCAATACAACGACAACCAGATGTAACTCGCAAATGTTGCAGCGGCGACGCTATCGTTGGGGCCAAAATTTGAACAGTCGCCTCATCCGTCATCTGGTCTGAATTTGAAATGAATAATTCAGTGTGTTTTCATGCTGTTTGTTGTTCATATTTTATAACTTTTTACGAGACAGAGTGAACCCTAGCACAATCACAAATTCATTGTTCAGCATTGAAAAACAAACTTATTCGCTTCTTTGTGCTCCGGCCAAAGTATCATTTGGCGTCATTTGGTGGCACTGTGGTCCCCTGTGAGTTGTGGTGGTTCACTGTCATCACAAATACCAAAATAGTAGCTGGCTCCTTCTGGATGCCCACCTTTAAAGCGCCTCGGCCCCTCCCCTAAACAAATTAATATATTTTTTTTATCATTAACGAGATTAATGATGATGATGATGATGATGATGATGATGATGATGATTGAACTTTATTCATCCCACAGCAGGGAAATTTACTTTTCTTAATTTAATTTACTTTATTTAATTTAACAAGATATTCATAGTTACAGAAAAAACCCACCAGTCTGCGCCCCATGACTGCTCAAAAACAATAAGAAAATTATTTTAAATCTACGTATTTTATATCAGGTATTTACCATGACGTCACACGCCGGCGTCCCGTGGAGCACGAGGACTATGGCGTGCACGATGTTTTGGCTGTCATCTAGTGTGCACCGAAAACCATCGCGATGGATGACAGACGTGCATTTTGCGGGGGAATGGGGAGAACGGACAGGATACAGGACATGCAGAAAAAAAGGTCCGTGGTATGCATGTGTTAGTTGCAGCGGCCTCCTCGCTGCACCTGATCGGGCAACTCTGTCGCATAGTTTTTAAATGCACGATTATTTTCAGTATTTTAATGTTGATTTGTGTTTATGACTGTGGACTGTAGATCTTGCATCAACCAAAGAAAAGTGAACATTTACTAGACTTTTGCACTATGAAAGAAAACTGTTACCTCAGGAGTATATGCGATTTCCAAACAGTTTGCCACTTGTTTTTTTCTTTTTTAATGCTGTTAAAACTAAACAGTATTAGAACCTCCCAAATTAATGTTAGGGCTACATATTTAGTATTACGTGTAAAATATCTTACATTAGAAGATTAGAGTCCTATTAATAACTGGTTAGTAGGTTGAGTAATTTTTAAAGTCGCTCTTTCCAATTTTTATGTAATATTTTTTTATTAATAGATCACCGTTATTGTCATGTTTTTTTGGTAGTCATTTCCAGGGGTTTTGATCTTTTCAGTGTCGTCCTTTATATTAACTCTAACACTGGGAAGAAAATCTGCATTATTGCAGGTGACGTATTTAACTGAAATTTTATTAAGTACGTATGTCAAGTAAAAATTTGATGAACCGTAGTTCATTACGAGTCCTGTATTTTTTTTTTTTTAAAAAAGCTGTCGTTCAATATAGTTTGTGATGTTTTATAAAGTTACATGTACAAACAGTCAAGCAGTGACCCGCCTCTGGCTATGTGCCTGTTTGTCCACAGGGAGGCGCTAAGGAATTTAGTATGAAATATAAACAAATTCAAGCCTGACGAACCTTTCCTTCGTTTATCACCAATAATTGTCTCAGTGAACATGACTGCATTACTTGCATGCTGTTTGTTTTTCTCTCCTATTATTCTGATATAGCCTCATCTTGTTCACTTCACTGGTTTCTTTTATATCAAACAAATTGTTTTAGGTTCATTACCTGACATGTTTCGGTGGTTTCTTCCACCTTCATCAGTGTCTCATCTTGTTCAGTTTAAAAAAAGTTATATGTATTTTTAAAACTTTTATATCTTAATCCTACCTGCATTTTATGAGACAGATATACAAAATGAAGTGTCTACTATAACTACTCATACACCCATCAAAAGACTGAAAAATATATTGTACCTTACTTGCATTGATTATGTGGGACTCTCCTCTCCGGTAGTGAAATAATTAAACAACACCGGGATGACATTTTACTGCAGCGGTATTCCCACAGGAGCCAAGCAGTGCATTAATTGCCACACAAACACACACACATGCATACACACATGCCTTACCCAAGAGGCACTATCATTCTACACTGGCTAAAAGTGGACTCCCATTTCTGGTTATTTTTAAAATCAATAAAAAAACCACACACAACTACAACAGAGAGCTTCCATTTGAAATCTTAAACATGATCACATGACTTCAAATATAGATTTTCTCTCTTATTATGTAACCGTCTGAGATAGACAGCACGCTTGAGTGATGTCTACACATATTCGACGGGGACCTCAAAGGCAGACATGTATTGTTAAATTCACTGAAACATTTTTAAGATTTTTTAAGCTTTGGATATTTTGATGCATAGCTGATAACCTAAACATCTACTTTAAAAAAGTTTTATTTCTAACAACTGGCTTCTATTGTTCTTTTTTTTTTTACACACACACAAAAGGCGGACTTTATTAAGAGGCGCACCAATGTTTTTTGAGAAAATTAAAGGCTTTTAAATGCACCTTATGGTCGTGAAAATACGGTATTTCCTTTGACAGGGCAGACGCAAACTTGAAAATCACACTTTTCCAACTGCTTTTGCTCTTAATTGGTCTCTGTCAAAGGAAGAAAACTATGATCTTTGAAAGGCACTTAGACGTGATTGCTCTACAGGGATTCTTAGAGTCGCCTTGCCGTTAGTTATTTTGCTGTACTTTTTTGCTTTCAGTACAAAAACTCTCCCACAGAAGTTGTTGCCTTAATGGAGAACTTCTCAAGTCGATGGTAGTCTACACTGAGGTAATTGTTTTTCATTTCAATTGCTTAGAGGCTGTCAAAGAGAGTTATTTTCTTCATGATTTGTCAAAAGTAGATTTAAGGGGTCTGGGGGTGAGGCAAGGTAAGTCGTGGTGGTGATGGTTTTGGGCATTTTCCCCAACTAAAATGCTCATATAGGACTTTAAACTAACAGAGCATAGAGGAGAGTTTTGTTCTACAACTTAGGGGGGATGTGGATAGAGTGCTCTTTCATGCGGTTGAACAAACACGCACGTACGTTTGCCGTCTGGACAACGTCTACCAAGCTCGCGCTTCAAACAGAAGCTCCTGTAAGAGTCTCATGTGAGCGCACCTCAGCGCAATGCGGGCTGCTATCCTCTGGGTGACGTGACCGGTATGAGGAAGACTGGCGCTGTGTCCTCAAGTACGTGAAAAGTCTTTAAATGGAAATTTACCTCACTTTGCAATCCTTTGTGTCGTCATCTACGGCGACATCATGCACTGGAGATGCCAGCTGTCAACCCTGTGACCCTTGCTCTACCAATGGGTGGTGTCGGATCCAATGACGAGGCATTAGCAGGTTGTCAGGTGCTAGCCAAAACACGAATATCTGGGGCAGAGGTCACCCGCTACATTTCTCTAAGGGACAGAATTTTTACTGAACATAATCATCATGGAGGCTGGAGCCTCCAGTAGAATAATGAAATCACATTATATTTTCTATTTGATCCTCATAATTATGGGATCAGACGGTTTGGCGGGCCGGATTTAATGCCACCAGTTGATGATCGTTGATTTAAGATGTCCATGGATCCTTAAAGTCTTGAGAAATAAAATTCTGGCAAGATAATAAATTTATATAAAACAAAACTGAAATGTTCTCCTACTCCCATTGGTTGCCCATCCATTGATCGTGAAACTAAAGGTACACCCTGGAATTGTCACAGGGTACTGCCCTCTTTACAAATATCAGC
The DNA here is from genome assembly GCF_024217435.2 of Syngnathus scovelli. Classification (NCBI taxonomy): domain Eukaryota; kingdom Metazoa; phylum Chordata; class Actinopteri; order Syngnathiformes; family Syngnathidae; genus Syngnathus; species Syngnathus scovelli. The sequence continues at coordinate 18,451,850 of NC_090850.1, forward strand.
TAGGCCAATCACTCTACCAAAGGGACCGTCTGTCTCAGGAAAAAAAAAAACAAGATCGTAAATACAAGAAAAATGTAATAATTTAATCAGAAATAAAATGCAGTGCTCAAAATGACCATTAGCTGCCATGGAGAAGAATTTAATTCATAGAATTTATGACAACTGGAGGACATACTCCATAAAACTGGCAAAGGAGGAAAAATGAGGGAATTAAGTTGTCTTTGTTATGAGGCCCACCGACTGGCTCAAGGCGGCCACAGCCAGCAGCTCCTACCTCCACCACGCAACGATAAGTTTATTCCCGCAGAAATGGCAGAGTCACTCCTTTGCATCTTTATTCTCATAATTAGGTCGCAAAGCCAGGACGCGTGCAGTGGCAAGATGAATTACCTGCGGCCTTGGTGCCCAGCCACACACGGTTTCAAAAAAGTTGCCAAAAACACTAAATCAGGGCTTCTCAAACAAAAACTAAATTCTTAGCTAAAATCGGGTCTGCTCTTTCCCGTTCTGTTAAAGCGTGACGATGTACAAGCTTGGGGTGGTTTTGCAAACTCGAGCTGGAGACCAACAGGTGTCTCCTGGCGTTCCTTTGATTTTTCCTCGGTAACAGAATTCCCGGGCAGTTTGCGCCGTCAGTGACATCCCCGCTGCGAAGGTACGCTTGCAAGATCTAATCAGTCTCGCTTCACTACATTTGATCCTCAGTTGCAATTACGCTTGGGGGGTTATTTGTCTTCCTAAAGATCTGTGGTTGAACAGCAAGCAGATAACATTTCCTACCTAACTTGAAACAAGAACGTGTTGTTTGTTTTGTGGTATTTTGCCCAGCAGGTCTTGTGTCCATTGTTTTCATCTAAACGGGATTCCACTTGCCATTTTTTCCATGTATTGCAAGATAGTTTTACATAGGGTGAATCCCTGGCAAAAAAAAAAAAAAAAAAAAAAACATATCACACTTTGCATCACAAATGTTGCAAATCATATAAAAGATGGAATTCGTAAACACAGTATTCCAACTCAATTCAATGTTGTTGAAAATGTTATCTGTTGAAATTAAAATTTTGTTTTTTTCCCCCATGTAGCCACATTTTAAGACACAATTGTACTGTACTTCATAGTTATGTATTTATATTATTTATATTTTATTATATTTCCCTTTAATAATAATAATAATAATAATAATTAAGGTTAGGGTCAACAACAGGTGGTCTTTTAGCTATAAGTAAAATCTATATTGCACAAGCTTTTATAGGTCAAACTTACAAACAAAAAGTAAATATCTAAAAAATCTGAGGTGATAGAAGATATTGTGTTGAAAAAAAATCGGATTAAAATTTGCCGTTGAGCAGTGTAATCATCACTCGGGTCACGGGATAAGCTGCAGTCTATCCCAGTTGAGTTTGGATGAGAAGATAAACCTCGTACTAGTCGCCACTCGTTCACAGCAGGGGGAAAAAAAACATTCGCACTCCCATTTATAGACAGTTTAGTTTTCATCTTTGACGGTCTAAAATGACATAAACACCGCGCAGCATGACGTGCCTTCTTTATTTTCTTACTGTAGAACACATTTACACAAAGCTTTGATGATAAAAAGTCTGACTGAAAGTGGGCCTCCCTGGACTTCAACATTACCATATGTAGAGAAATTGTCACAGCAGCAAAATATACATACATACATACTCCCATTAATAATGCAACAAAGTAAAGAGAAATGCAAACAGCATTGAAGAGGAATTAAAATAAATTTCAATCTAATCTATGCAAGAGGGGAAAAAACAATTAATAAATGTGTTTTAATTATGCTCTGTTAATGTTTGTATAGTTAGCACCGAGGCAGAAGTATTATATTATTGAAAATGATATATAATGAAACAATTATAAATGATCATAAAAAATGTACAGAGTATGAAACTGTTGCTGCATATACGCATTAAAATTGAACAAGCTAAGTCAGCCTTGTTGTCTTTGATAAATGTAACATGCATGCATTAAATGTCATACTAGAACTCCGTCCTAAATACAAGCTTTAACCGCGAGTTCAAGCAGACAAATATCAAAAGGCTCTCTGCATAATCCTCTGGTCCGTTACAGCTTCTCTTTGCTCCCGCGTGGAGATTGCAGCGTTGATTTGTACTTCAAGTCTCCCGCTGCTCCAGTTTTCCCAGAAACCACGCTGGCATTGGCATCTCTGGCAGTGTGCATTATGTATATCGCGTATCTTTGCAACACAGTGGGTGTCTGCTGGGTTTTGACTCTGCCGCGCGCGCCTAGGGCAAAATTTTCCTTTGCACTTTGCTGAAGCAGATGCTGTCCCCTCCTCACCCTACCTTTTGCTACATTTGTGCAGCTTGCTCATTTATTTTTACATGCCAAACTTAAATAAGACATATGAAGGCAAACAGTTATACGTGTTTTCTTTCAAACACCCCAAGGAACAAGCTGGGATAGGCTCCAGCATGCTTGCGACTCTCCTGAGGAAAATCGGTTCAGAAAATGGATATAATAAAATCAAATATAACGTAATGTAAGATATAATATAATATAGCATATTTGATTCAAAGATTTTCCTGTTGTTTTTTGGCACTGCATCACACTGAGTGAGTTTGTAGCATTTTATTTCACCCCATGATCGCACAAATTCGGATAACCCATAAAACACATAGACTGAACAAATGCAATAGTTACAACTATATCAAAACCAAACCACCATTTAAGTCAGTCATGCATCAGTGGAATATTTGCTAATACATTCTTCCAAAAAAAGGCATAGATGACCATATCTGTGCCATCTGACCAGTGTTGGTAGTTGAAGACAGTGTAAACATACAGCTTACGTACAATAGTCATGAGCCTTGTTTTTTAGAGCACCTTTTTTAAAACACTGGGATGTGCATCATTCAGGGTGGAGGATTGGAATCTTAATTGCTGACGATTCCCCACATAACTTAACATTATTGCTTCGGGAACGTTTACAACAACCCGACCTCATCTTAAAGACGGTGCACGTGCTGCTGTTTTGGTTAGCAACTGAGTTCAAATGAACTAGTTAATTTGTTTGTTTACAAATGGTGTCAAAAAAATTCAAGTACTGATTCAAAAAAAGATAAAGAGAAGATCAAAGACAAATTGAGAGTTTTTTGTTCTCAGATTAGGATCAAATAAATGCCTTAGCCATAGCATCTGACAGTTCCAACAGTAAAAGAACATTGCCGTGCTAGACGGGACGAAGATCATTAGAAAGAAGACCAAAACCTTTTGGTTTTAAAATATACTTTTTGAACTTCTCTCGCACATCTCTTGCACAATATCATGTTGAAAATGACATAATTTCAGCGACCCATTTGGGGAGGAATGCTTATTTCTTATTCCTAGGATGATACCCATGTGCAATAAAAATAGGGCCCAATATCTGAGGGAATATGGTATGTGTGAAGAATAGCATCAATCAACTTAAGAAAAACTAACTTTTTTGGAGGAGTTTTTTTTCCTATTTGGTTGGGGGAAAGAGAGTTTTTAATTGCAGAGTCTATTTGAGGAACTACCTCAAGTACGAAGCATAGACTTTGAAGAGTTAAAAGAAGTATTGTCATCACATTAAGCAAGATTAGTACTACAAAATCCATGACCCACTGTGACAAAAAAGCCAATGTGCATCTATTAAAGACCCAATTTTACATTATCCTCATTTCCATCACTGGCACGGGTCATTTTTTATTCATAGTTCAAACAGAAACTCTGCAGGGATTGTGACCTGAGAGCACACACCTATTAAAATCAATACAACATACTTTTGCAGAGTCTGAAAGCAAATTGTCAGGATGATATTAGTATGAGGACTCTCCTGGGGTATGGAAGTTGATTCATAGCATAATAACATAACAGCAAACAAAAATGCATTGTACAATATGGTCACATAAAACAGGAGCTGCCCCCCCTTTTTTTAGAGTATTAGAGGCCATTTCAGTTCTCTGAGGACCATACTGAATGTATTGTAGGTAAAAATTAGATGCAGTTATCATCAGCAAGAGTTTTTTTTTTTTTTTTTTAGAATTTGCATGGCGTTGCAGATCAAATACTCTGTCCAGGTAGGTTTCCCACCCCATCTTAAAATAATTCACTCCAACCAATTGAATCAGTGCCAAAAGTGGATCCCACTTGAATCTGAGACAGCGCTAAAAAAACAAAATAACAGCAAAGACAAACAAACAACCACAGTACAGCGAGCCGACAAGTCCCATTCACATTCCAATTGAAGAGCAGTCAGGATCACTTGAGTGTGGGTGTTCGTTTGGTCTTCCAGTGCCTTATCAAGACCTGCAATGTAAGCAGGGAAGAGAAGATTTTTTTATTTTTAGTATGGGACCAGTCTCCCTTCGTCATACTGTTCAACTCGGAACTCATTTACGACACTACTACAGTGCTACTGTTTTGTTAAGGAACATGGCGTTATGGATCACCGTATATCGATAGTCTAGAGATATTTCCAATACTACAGTGACCCCTAGTGAGAATTAAGAAACAAGTTTAAGAGACTAAACCCGAAAGAATGTCTTTATGATTGGGGTTTCACAAATGCTGTATGAATTCAAACAATTTCATTTAAAGTCAACTGATCTACCAAATTTGAGGGACTATTCTATGACGCCTAAAGAACAGAGTTAGAAATTTGCAAAAGGGTTGTAATTCTTTTGGCTGTTCTTCAAACTTGTTAACGCCTTTAACACCGCATCACGAAAATGTTAATACGATGAATTTCAACGATTTGTTTTTTATCTAAACACGATGAAGACTTTGCAACATAAACGTAATGTGGATTAACAGACACAGAGACTATAGAGATGAGCTCATTTGAAGTGGTTGTCTTTATATAATGGAGGTCACACTCCACACATCTGCTTCTGCAATTTTGACTCATTTCTGTACAAAGTGAGCCATTTCGTCCACTTTTCTTTCATCAAAGACGAGAAATGCTTTTGTAAGCATATTTCCAAGTTTGGCACTTTGTGCATCTTCTGTACTGCTAATCGAGCTCAAGAAAAGTTCATCGCCTCTGCATCTTTTCTTCGAGGCGAGAAAAGAATAGGAAAAGTTTCAGAGGCCATTAATCTTAATTGAAGAATGAGAACATAATTTGTTAAATCATCAAATAGTTTGGCCGAGGAAGCCATTAAGTCCACTAATAAGTCGTAAGTAATTTGATACACTTTGATGCTCTTCATTGAGTTGCCATAAAAAAAAAGTGCCATTCCTAAATTGTGCTTCAGTGGTAGGTTGACATGATGTGAAATCTAATTTACAGTCCTTGCTAATGGACAAAACATTAGGTACACCTGATCAATATGGGGAGATTCAATTTAGGTAAGTTTGAACCCGCAAAACGAACTGCTGGAGTTAATTGTATTGTTGAAAGTTTTTGTAATTTTTTTTCTTAACTCTTGGTCAAAGTACGTGTTTAAGACAGTGAGGGTAACGTGATTTGAAAAAAATAAGTTTTGACTTACTGAGCGAGCTGGCATTTGGTTGTCGTAACAAAACGTCCCGTGTAGTGGATGTTACATCTGACAACATTGTTGGTAAAATCTGATTCCATCACCAGGAATTTGGGGTTGACTGTGAGCTAAAGAAAAATAGAGAAATTACATTTGTGTTAAAAGCGGGGAAAAAAAATGGTGGAGATTTTACCTTTAATATGTAGTTTCCAGGCTGGATGTCGGTGATGTCAATCCATTGACAGTCAATATCGGCGTTGTAAGTATCATAGCAGCCTGGGCTGAGACCCTGAACAAACAGATACATGATATTGCGAAATATTTTTCTTTTCAATCATCAAGCAATTAAAAACAACTATTTTTTCAAATTACCAATTATTTTCAGCTGCCGTTACCTGAGTGTGAGAGGTACACGCATAACGTTTCAGGTGTCCAAAGTCGCATGTTGTGTCCTCCAGACAGAAACTAGCCTTGTGCCCTTCGGCCACTTTACGACCCGAGGTGACCTCCAACAAGTCGTAGTGGCTGAACTCATCCATGCTGTGGTAGTGCCTGGGGCGAGAAAAAGAACGGTCGCTAACAAACATTCACGCAAGCTTGAGTTCGGCTCATTCCAATGAAGCGGTGCAATGTTTATGTAAATATTGTGAAGTCATGTGTTAGTGTTTTGGTGTGCAATGCCGTGCGGTGACGTACGCACATGAACAAGATCTTTCACAGCCAAGGGAGGTTAATTAATGACAAATCAACACGTTACGTACTTCGTAAATGGAAATACGCGTGTGAGGGACACAGGACTTACATTATGCGCATACTTGCGCAGCTTTGGCACGTCAATAGAGTCAGATCAGAACCAGACCAGAACATGTGCGGTATGTTTTTGGAATGTTGGAGAAAGCCAGCATACACGGAATCAAAGCTCAGGGAGAGAATGCAAACTCCACAGAGGAAGCCGTGATGTGTTTAAGAGGAATAATTACCTTCATAATCCTTAATGAAACTTTCATACAATGACACTTCAGAGGCTTTCATAATTTATAACTACACAAGGCGCATTACCAAGTGGCATTTGCATCAGTTAAATACTCCCATTAAATAGTCCCCAGAACAAGGGACATTATGGGATATACTGTGAGTTTCAATAAATATGATGTGTAATAAAATAGAAGTTTACCTCCAGTTGGGAGATTTACAGTGAGGTAAGCGCTAAGGACCATTAAAGTCACACAAACTGGGATTGTGCAAACATTGCTTTATATTGCATGTTGCGACAACATTTTTACAGGAACGGTCATTTTAATTTTAATAAAACCCAAACGATGTTTTGGAAAGCAAGTTGGAATCAACGGGGCTGGGGGGTGATCATTTTCGCACTCAATCTTTCCAGTGGTGACCAATTACCTTCTCGTGTGGTACAAAGACATCCCTTGTTATGAAATTCCAAAGCATGTGTTTCATTGTTGTTTCATTTCTGGAATGCCTGTGCAAGGCTGCCAATAAACAAGCAATAAACTATCATTTATTGCATATTACATTCTCTATACAATGTATTGCATTATGCGCGTGTGTGTCTGTTTGTGTGATGCTTGGAAAAAAACATGGGAGTCAAACGGCAATGTGTACTAGTTAGGGGCAACTGATGTGGAAAAACAACCAATTGTAAAGCTCATTGAAATTAAAAATCGATTTTCCGATATTGACAGAAAATCATAATCAAAATCAGTTCAAAATATGTCAACAAATTTGTGCCAAATTTAGAACCGGTCACATTGTCCAATAGTATTAGTTTCACATTCCTTTACAGTGGATTTGAAGTCTCCCAAATCATAAGTTCTGGAAGGTTCAAATCCAAGTTATTCCATGAAAAGGGAACAGCATGTTTGAATGCTTACCCAAGGACAGACCCAAAAGCAATTAAAAGTAGCAGCAACGACTTCCAGAAGGCAAAAAGCACAGATGCTCCACCGAAGGATGCAAACTCACGAGTAAGATGAAGGCCAAGCTGGAATTTGCCAAAAAGTACAGAGACAAACCTCCAAAATTCCTTCTGTAAGGAAGCTGGGGACACACACAGACACAGTTCTGGGCTACATCCAGTTCTGCGCCAGCAATGTGACTGTGACCAAAACCATCCGGGTCTTCCCTAACCAGAAACCCTGGATGTGCAGCCAGGTCCGCTCTCTCCTCAGAGCCCGCGACACCGCCTTCAGGTCAGGAGACAGAGCTCTGTACAGCGCTGCCAGAGCTGAGCTGAGGAGAGGAGTCAAACGGGCGAAAGCGGACCACAGAAAACGCATCGAGTCCCACCTGTCCAGCAACAATGGCCGCAAGGTGTGGCAGGGCATCCAGGAGATCACCAACTTCAGGGGCAGTGCCGCTCAAGTCGAAGACCAAGGCGCACAGCTGGCAGAGGAGCTAAACAGCTTCTTTGCTCGGTTTGGAACATCCCAGCAGCACTCCCCTGTCCCTGCCCTGCCCCCTCCCCCACCCAGCTCTGACATCACTCCACTCACTGTTCAGGAGCACAAGGTCAGAAAGGTGCTCCTTACAGTGAATCCCAGAAAGGCCACAGGCCCGGATGGGGTCCCCGGCAAGGTGCTGAGGGCATGCGCTGAGGAGCTCGCCCCCACCTTCACCACAATCTTCAACCGCTCCCTGGCCCTAGCAACCGTCCCGCCCTGCCTGAAAACCTCAACCATCATCCCAGTGCCGAAGAAGTCGGCCATCTCTAGCCTGAATGATTACCGGCCAGTGGCCCTCACTCCGGTGATCATGAAGTGCTTTGAGAGGCTGGTTCTTCAGCACATCAAGGATTATCTTCCCCCACACCTCGACCCCCACCAGTTTGCATACCGGACCAACAGATCCACAGAAGACGCCATCGCCGTAGCCCTCCATTGTGCGGTGAACCACCTGGAGCAGCAGCAGAGCTATGTCCGGATGCTCTTTGTGGATTACAGTTCGGCATTCAACACCATCCTCCCGGACAGACTCACCACAAAGCTGGACACTCTCGGACTCCCCTCTCTCACATGTGCCTGGATTAATGACTTTCTGACCAACCGACTCCAGGCTGTGAGAGTTGGCTCCCGCCTCTCCTCCACCCGTACGCTGAGCATCGGCTCCCCACAGGGCTGTGTGTTGAGCCCCCTCCTCTTCTGCCTCTACACTCATGATTGCAGACCGGCTCACAAACAAAACCGGATTGTCAAGTTCGCCGACGATACCACTGTGGTCGGTCTCATCTCCAATGGCGATGAGGTAGCCTACAGAGAGGAGGTCCTGGAGCTGGTCGACTGGTGCTCTGAGAACAATCTCGCTCTGAACACCAAGAAGACCAACGAGCTCATCATAGACTTCAGAAGACACAGCCCTGAGCCAACTCCCCTCTTCATCAACGGCGAGCAGGTGGAGAGGGTCCACAGCACCAAGTACCTGGGTGTCCACATCTCTGACCGGATCTCCTGGTCAGAGAACATCACCACCATCGTCAAGAAGGCTCAGCAGCGGTTACACTTCCTGAGAGTCCTCAGGAGGTACAACCTCAACACCGACCTGTTGCTGACCTTCTACCGATCTTCCATCGAGAGTCTACTGACCTACTGCATCGTAGTATGGTTCGGCAGCTCCACCGCCGCTGACAGGGAGAAGCTGCAGAGAGTGGTGAAGGCAGCCCAGAGGATCATCGGCCGCCCTCTCCCCTCCCTTACGGACATCTACACTACCCGCTGCCTCAGCAGGGCTAAGGCCATCTCAGCGGACAGCTCCCACCCTGGCTCCGCCCTGTTTGACCTGTTGCCCTCTGGAAGACGCTACAGGCAAATGAAGACCAGGACAAACAGACTCAGAAACAGTTTCTTTCCCCAAGCCATAGCCGCCCTCAACTCCAGCCGACACTGATGACACTTTCCTCCTGCACTATTACTGCACTTTGTCCGCACTACTGTTTCTGATTATTTCATCTACTTTTCTACTAGTCGATTACTTACCTACTTGTGTCTACCTCATGCACTGGATGGAGGTCTCCAATTTCATTGTACTATGTAGAATGACAATAAAGGTTTTCTGATTTCTGATTTCTGATGGGGAATGAACTGATGAGACAAAGATAAAGCGAAAAAATGGAAAAAGCTTTCCGACGATGATCCCCATCATACGAGGCAATCTTTGCAACTCGGCAACCTTCTAGGAATGTCCTCGCTAATCTTCATTGATGATGTAACACATCAAGACAGCAGCAAAAATGAACTCGGACGTCTACAGAAACATTTTGGTGGCCGATTTATAGAGATTAGCTACCAAATGTCCAGCAGGGGCAAGGAATGGTTCAAGATTAACTTATTTTTTACTGGGATGCCCCCGTTATTTCCCGATTATGACGTATAAATCCACACAAGTTTGAAAGGAATAAAAATATGAATGTATCGATATTTCATCTATGATTGCACCAATGGTTAGGGACTACTGATGTAAACCACAAAAAAAATTAGTGGGTCGCCATGGCAACAAATAAAAGTGGCAAAAAGAAGTAGCATTTTCTCAGTGATACTATGGTAAGAAAGCTACGTGAGAATAAAGTTCTCAGCTGGAGAGCTTATTGACCAGAAATGTAGGCCAGCAGATTTTATAGTAAGAGACTTCTTGCATAAGCAAACACTTTGCCCCAGTAACCCATATTCCCGCTGTGGCACTCAAACAACTATGTGATCGGGTGTCACGGAATGACAGCAAAAAATAAAAAGATTTTTTCCCAAAAAAGCTTGATTTGTCAAGTCTGTCAATGGAATGATTGCCTTGGCTTGCTGCCTCCTGGGAGCCGCCGTCGCCGTCGTGTGTCAATGCTGACTGACAAATATAAAAAAAAAAAAACAAAAAAAAAAACAACAACACTGCCAATCTCCTAATGGCTGCTCACATTCCTCTTCGGTGAAGACGGTCGGGCCGTCTTGGCAGGACGTGGAATATACCGTCATAAAAATGAGAGCAATAACACCCCACCCAACCGAATTCACACGGAATTCCTGAGTGACATTCAATTTGTTTCACCGGGGGCCTCACCGAGCCAAGTCAAACATTTCCACTGACGGAGCTAAGGACGCCAGTAATATGTCTTTATAGTACATGGAGTACAGGAATCTGCCTTTGTGTTCTCACGCGGGATTTGTAAGGGACTCACCTAGATGGGAATCCTGTCAAAACAAGAATGCTTTTCATGGTTAGCCAACCCCCAAGTTGATAGAGGTAACCAGGGTCATAGCTCCATGGACACAATGTTACAAGCGAGGCATTCTTCTACAAACGTTTAGGATATAAGCCTTTAGATAACCAAAGTAGTCCTTTGTCATGCCTTGAGATCCAAACGACACCCGACTTGAGAGTATTTTGAGATATGAGCCGTTGATGTGAACATTTCCTCTAAAGTGAGGCACCTAGTCGTCGTGATCAGCTGTCTTGCTTTTTTTCACGTTGTAAATACTAATGGCTGACAAACTTGACATTTTCGTGGGCTCCTGAAAAGTGACTGTCAATGACCAACATGTATTTCCAGTAAAGTGCTTACTGATGGCAACTGTGCCACTCCCAGGTATGATGAGGCCTGTTCGGCATGAAGTCAGCAGTGCCCTTGTTCTTCACCCTCTGCGGGAATCGCAGCAGTACTCGGACATCGTAGTCGGTGGTTTCCGGCGCGTACGCAGAGCTGAGGGATGAACAGGTGAAAAAATGGTTTGTTTCTTTTAGAGCAAGACTTGGAAAGGTTCGCAGGCGGGATGGTAAATAATTCATCTCGCAGATTACATGCATCTCATCGCCTGTTGAGAGCCAAACCACCGAGATTATATACGCTCTTGTTACAGGATTCACTTTGGTGCGAAATAAGACGAGGCGCGATCTCAACCGCGGAAGATCCGAGCAATTCATCTTACGGCGCTTGTTTCATTGGGAGCGTACGGCAAATTACGGCTGCCCATCTGGCGGTGATTGCCGCAAACTCAGACAGGATATGAAAGGGCTTTGAGGGATGGCTGGGTGCTCTTCTGGACGTCATCTCGGTGGTGTCCTCACGGGAGAGTCAGCCATACTAAAACTGTGGCTCTGAGGTTTACGCATTCCGTTGACTTAACAAAGAGGCCTCAAGCCTACAAAGATGAGCACAATTTAGATTGTTTAAATGCATCACATTCTCTCTTAGTTTAGTGCTAGGCAGCTCGAGCAAGGATTACCACCCTGGGGGATGAACAACATTAAATGTAATGGTAGTCTGGTATTTTGCGTGATTTTCTTTTTTCCCCCGCCAAAAAAAGGTTTATCGTTACAATGTCCTTTTTAAAAGGTAACTTTAAACAAAAAAGGTTACAATATAATGAAACTCGAGTCTCAATCATAAAGCCCTCACATGGCCCTCATGGTGAATACTTGAAATGGTCTAGACTGCCTAGGCAATTTAGAAGTTGGAGTGGACCAAAAATATTTGAATATGCCCGAAATTGCAATGTCGCAACAAAGTTGACTCTTTTGTTTTCAGTTTTGTTCATGTGTCTTTGAGATATGTTCCTGCCTCCTGTATGATTTACATGTCCACCCAATTTTGTGTCGACTAGCTCAAATGCCTGTTCTGGTGTAAGTTGTGCTTTTCATTTAATGTAAAAGTCAAAAAGTTCTATGAAAACTAGGCCAATTAAGATTATTCTCATTTCTAATCTGTTGTTTTGGCTTTGCTGTCTTTTTAAGACCATGTGATAAAAATTAAATTAAAAATAAAAAACAGCAATGAACCCATTATTAAAAGTAAATGTCAGGCATATGAGGTGTGGGCATTGTTTTAGTAGGACTAATGCCAGAAAATGATTTAAACCTGCAGGTCTTTTGGTGTCTAAAAAAAAAATAAGCTTGCCAGAAATTGGATCTTGAATGATAAATAACAACTATTGCTTTCTGTTGTTTTGAAGACCCAAATAATCAATGGCAAATGAGGGGGACAACAATAACAAGGCAAGATAGTTGCAAATGAGATCTGTAAGTTAATTAAGACAGTTACATTAAGATGAGCAGAGAACCAAAAGGTCTCCATTTTCTGTACAATATCAACACACGGTTTTACCTTGATAGGCATTTTTCCTCTGCAGCACAGCGCAGCGAGTACATGCGAGCTCTCTGAATGTATGTAGAAGCCTGGACATAGTTGGCATCGGGAACTAGGTCAGGCAACCCTGATGAATAATGAAGAAGAGATAAAACACAAAGCTCAGTAGAAATTCAGGGACCACAACAATCAATCGAGACTGTCATGTCTAAAAAAAAAAATGGTGGAACTAGGAATACATGACTGCAACATTCCCAACACGACATCATCAATTTTGTCGTTCATTTAATATATACGGATTGTTTTCAACTTTGGAGGTTCAAATCTTTTGACTTAGAAGTGTTTACCTTGAACAGTTTTAAAATTGGTAAGAATGGTAAAAAAAGATATGGTGGTGTTACTAAATGTTTTATGCGGGTGGCAGTTTGACTCTTGAACAAATTCATTTAAATTCCATTACTTAAGATTGTTTTGAAATCCGCTCAAATTGCAAGTCAATCATCCAATAATAGACTGTGTCAGATATTCCATTGAAGAAATCGAAGTCGACCATGACACGCTATCTGACACGGAACATTTTTTCCAATCTTTCTGCAACCCAGCCCTTCCGGCCCCATATATTTGTCACCATTTTTTAATTTCCTGGCATTTATAAAAGAGCTGATGGAGTACACGAGGGGGCATCAGCGAAGGGGTCAGCGGTTCAAGAATGGGTCATGGTGCCGAGAGCCTTCCACTGCTAATTATCATACATTCCAGATGATTATCACGCTTTTCTAATGAGATGCTCCATAGGCCTTTCCAGACCAGGGTTGAGTATGGGGTGACTGCGCCAAAGGGTCACATTTTGTGTGACTGTGTAAAATTGTCCCAAAAGGGAACATAATACACACTAAGCCTCTAACTAAATGTAACTTATTATGAATATCAGGCTGATGCCTTATGCAGATGATGATACGCTGCCTCGGCTAATGTGATGTGATCTACTCTGACGCTCGTTTTTAATATGAACCTGTCACTTGAGGTTAACCTTTAATAAAAAATGCGTAGGTTGATGAGTTCTACCTTCAGGGGGGGAGGATGAAGCTCTACTTGGAAACATGTAAGCTGGTTTACGGGAGGGCTTATTCCTATTCAGCGTGAGTTTGTCATACTTTACTCAAAGGATGTGAGAGAAGAATGAACATGTCGAGGAAAAACAAGTTATCTCACAGTGCTGCTGTTGTTGTTTTTTTTTCTTGTTTTTTGTTTCAAAGTGGGACACTGACAAGTCTGTGTGAATGTTACAACAGAAAAGTTTGATTTCTTTTGTCTATCCGAAACAGTGGAGACATACCGTCTCCTGAATTTACTTTTAAAAGGAGATACATTTTATCAGATGAGAGACTGGGGGCAGCCAGCAAACGGACTCCTGCAGCAAAGTGGAGACTATGGAGTGTGATACTGTAGTACACAGAGCAAGCAGACAGATGCAGGGTGTTTATTTTTGTCATTTCTAATTACATCACCGATACGGTATTGCTGCAACATGATTGACCAGGCACTAGAAATAGTACCTCCTAGTCTTAACTTCTGGGTTTTGCCTGTAGAAACATTTAAATTCCAAGTTGCATCCACTTGATGCCATATGGCAGTGAAGGAAAAACAACAAAAATCTAAGTAACAGTTGGTATGTTGACGTATAGCAAGATAGCAACCTATACAACAAAACTTGGCATGGTGCAAAATCTTCATGCTAGCATGTTAGCATTTCATTCAATATTCTTTGAAACCAGCCATTGGGCAAGATGTTCATTTTTATTGATTTACCTTCGTGTTTTTTCAACACAGATATCTAGGTATCTAGCTATAGATAGTTTTTGATCATGTGATCAGATATTTGAAAGGATTGTGTATTCGCAATTCAATTAATATAAACACCGAAACAAAACGTTGGCGGTGCATGGCGTCACAAGACAACACGCTAGCTATGTAACGTTCACATTTTATCAACCCTCTTTGATTATTTGATGCAGTACACCTTAATTTTATAACCGTTTATAAAAGTAGACGATATCTTAAGTGACTTGACAAATATTTGTGGTGTGTTTATAGTAACTGCGTAAGAAGTTTTGACATGTTGTGTTTGCTGAGTGTTTAGCATGCAGGTGAGTTTAAATAAGGGCTTTGGCTCACTCGCTTCTTATGCAAACATCGCTTCTCAGCGCTCACTCGCCGTATGAGGCCGATGTAGTAGGACAGGGCACACTTCCTGGGGCGGACCATGTAAATATTGTAAGAACCGTGTGAGACCACCACGGTTTTGCTATTTCACTCTCTCTCCCTCGCTTCCACACAAGAAAAAGACTTTGTTCTCTGCCCCCGCTAATCTTTCGAAATGAGAAATTGGGTCTCTTTTATAGGGATGAAGTGTTTGGAGGGACCAAAGCTGATCGGCTCTCAGCAGCATGTGACAATGCCACATATTACGCTCTAAGTGGGGCACGCTTTGGAGACCTTGCCAGGCATTTTATATACCAAAGAAGTTGTAAAAAGGACGCGCAGGCCTGCCTTTAAGATACTTTTAAGCTAAAGACGATGAGCCGCAGAGCAACGACACATCAGAGTATTTCACATTTATTGAGGTCAAATTAAAGACGAACAAGTGACTCATCGTTTTAACGCAGCTTTCACGGCACACTGTGTCGCCTTGTAAACCGACAGGAAATAAAATAAGGTTTACTGTTTTAATAGGTAGCGTACCAACATATCACTTTGCTTGTATTTAGCTCTCTCTTTTGGTGTTTTTGGGCTCATTGTTTCAGTAGCTGTTGTTGTCAGTGACTGCGTCGTATCTTATTTCCAGTTTTTGTGGATTACGTCGAATTTTTTGTTTTATTGAGGACTTTTGTTCATTTATTATTCTAAAATTCCTTTTATTACATGTCTTTTTGAGTTACTACTACTCTCGGGTCTTGTCTCAGTAAGTCCTTGTTCGTTTTGCCTCCAACACCATGAAAACTTTAATTTTTGGGACAGTACCAGTACGAGAACAACTTCCTTCTTTTCTGTGAAGCAGCAATTAGAAGTCTAATTCCGCTGTTGCTCCCATAACCTCTAACAAACTGGGCCAGAGTGACGACTGAGCTCACTAAGACATCTGCACACATGATGTCATTTTGTGCTGGGAGCTCATTGGGTGCTGAATGAATGAAGATTTTGCGAGGATGAGCGCAGACCAGTAGAAACAAACCTGTCATGTAAATTTTGAGCGCACACATTAAAAATCTCACATCATACAGTTTGTGCCTATTAATCTCAAGGGGTCGTAGGAAAAACAAGTTTATCTATAGTACTGTTTGTTCTATACATTTCATCAACTTTTACTTTTGATGACTATTGCAGGGACTTTCCATATCACCCTTCCCTATGGGGAGTGGTGATTTGCTGTATAAACCAACCCTTCTCACCCCAACCCACCCTTTTCAAACCTTGTTTACTCTCCCTTGTCCCCAAGTGTAGGAGGGAGCCACACCTTTTACCAGACGCAATGAGGTCACCATCGCTGTAACCAAACTGCACGTGAAGCACACAGAGCACCCCCTCATATTCAAACAGTGCTTCTTGTGTGCTGAGCTTTCTTATAAAAAAAAGTAGGGTGGCACAAAGCAGCATAAGATGAATGTGCACCCCATTTCCGCCATAAAAAAAAGTGAGGCTGATTTTCACAAAGATTGCTTAAGACATCTGATAAACATGCTCAGAAATGATGATTGCATATTTAGGAGGGCGGGAGAGCAAGTGCTCAACTTTTTGCATCATTCAAATTCCTATAAGGAATTTTAATGAGAAAGGCAAAAAGCCCCTCAGTGGCTGCAGTGAAGTATTAGTCTGTCTGACTCTAAAATATTTAAAGAACTTAAAAGTGTACCTCAAACTCGTCAACCTCTCTGGAGAGCCAACTTCCAGAACAAAATGCATACACCGTATTTCTCATTTTTGCAAACTACTCCAAGTGCAACAAAAGAGCTTAATTTACCTCTTTGCTCTTGTTGGTATATGTTCCCAACGTTGGTTTGCTCAATGGCAGAGTTTGGAGAGTTTCTGCCAGGCTGAACAGGTTGTGGAAAGGGAGGCTGGGGTCTTGCAAATGGTGGGAACTGTTCATACTGAGGACTTCGTACCGGTGCTTGGCCGGCCGGTCCTGGCCGGTCCACTCTGCTGTCGGGTACGGAGGCAGCGGGGTCCTCGCTGTATAGACTATGGGTGTATCTGCGGTCCAGGCCGTCCGTGAATGGAGGCTGGGCGGCCTGTGGGGGTGCCACAGGGTTGGACCCATAGCTGTAGGACTGGTAGAAATGGTACCCGTCATCTGTGAATTCCATTGGTGAGCCAGGTAGGACCGGAGCCACACCGTACCCCCCTCCGGTGTACCCCTGTCCACCGGCGTACGATCCACCGGCGTAACTTCCTCCGGGAACCGGTTGAAAGGGCGGCTCATAGCCCCTGTATGATCCGTCCGTATAACTTGGGTCAAAGGGCATGGGTTGGTAGACGGGCTGTTGAGGAATGGCATACTGAGGGTAGGATGGTATGCTATAAGGTGTTGAAGGGTAGGTAGATGAAGAGCCTGTGGATTGTCTCACTCGGGTGCCGGAGGACCGCTGGAAGGGTATCTGAGCCCTGGAGCCCGATGTTTGTCTCCAGTTATCAGGCACTTGTCCAAAACCAAAAGGATGCCTGGCTTGCCCGCGGATAGTCTCAGAGGATCCTCGTGAAGGCGCTTGTCTGCGAACATTGCCTCCTTGAGATCTACGGGACGACTGAGAGGGGGTGTCGGCAACCACTATTTGGTGATCTCTGTCCTGCGTGTCGGTCCCAGCGGGAACATACTCGGATCCACTGTTAAGAAGGCTGAACATACGACCGTTGTTCTCCCACTGGATCACCTGCCGCCACGGAGTGGCCGAGCCTTCCTGCCCGGAGGTCCGACTCTGACTCTGGGCCTGCCCCAATCCCGCCAGGATGAACACTAAACAAATAACAGGCAGCATTGTGACTTCCGACTCAAAACCCCTATAGCGCCGTCAAAAAAACATGAGTGTCCTGGTTCCTGGGGTGGTGTTGAGGTGATGCCGGGCTTCTGCTCAGGCACATCTGCAGGTCTTCTCCTGACAAGCGAGAGGAAGGTGAAAGACGTGGTCTGTCCAACGTCAGACGCTCCTGCCTGGCTGCTGCACCGCTGCAAGTTTCTATTTGCCTGATTGCTCACAATGAGCTGTGAAAAAATCTCAAAGGTTTTTTTTCTCTTCTCTGTTTTTAAGGAGAGGTCCCACATGGCCCTAGTGCTAGTGATGTTTCCTGGCCTGCAGCGGGCCAGCCCTCCGTGAGGCCTCCAGAATCAACATTACCATCTGCAAAGGCATGTACTGTAAAATACACCTCACTTCTCACAACTTCTTGGACTCTTCACATTGTGTCGCATAGACACGCTTATACAGATATGCGAGCAACAGGTGTTTATATGACTGCTATTACACTATGACTTTACCTTTTAAACTTCTACCACAATAATGACGAGCAGATGTGAGGCCTTAATTGGTAACAGTGAGCATTCTGTCAGAGAGAGCGGGTATACTTACACAATGAACACATGGTTGGAACATGTTGCTAAGGGAAAGGAAACAAGCAGTGAGTTCCTTGGAGTCAGACATATGCCGGAAATGCTTGAAAATGCATAATTTAATCAGATCGGGCGTTCAAGTGCTTTAGCCAGTTAGTGTTACATCAACATGTGACATATTTTAAAACAAATATACACTATGTTTCCTTTAACTGAGTCTTTTCCCATTACATTTGACAGTACATTGGTAAGTAGTGGTACTAATTACTGTTTTGTAATTCACAAGTTATTTTTCTAAACCCTAATATGTATTTTATATGAAGTTATATTTTTTCTAAAGGGACAAATATGCAGTTTATTTTTTTTCTTTAAAATCAATTCCTCAACAAAATTAAGAATATAATTTTTTTCTTTTTATTTTAATTTTTCCTAAATTAGCATACTAAATGTATTCAGCGAAGAAATAATAATGTACTGGTATTACAATTTGAATTATACATATGTATGAAATATATATTTTCATAATTGAATACAATTTATTTTTATACAAGTATAATGTAAATATAACAGTAAAATAGAAAATTATTTGTGTTATTGTTATAGTCAATGAACCCTGTTATAGTGGGAAGTGCATGTTTTCTCAACCCATATCCTGACACACACAACCGCACAAAAACTTGAACAGTCCCCCACCCATCAATAACCAAACACACACACCCATACACGCACTCAAAAAGACCCCTTGAGCCTGTGATTCGAAACACGCTTGAGCCCTATCAAAATGGTGCTGCTGCATGTACTCGGGTTACTTTCATTTGCGCAAATGTTCAGAGACGAGTCATTAGTCGACATGCTCACGTGGGATTGGAAACATGCTGAAGTGCACGCAGCCACACACAAAAAAAACCACCCTACAATCCTTCCCTCTGTTATCAAAGTCAGCAGTTTAGAAGGTGTTTTCCTTGGAAGCCACTGGCCATACAGCGATGTCACAAAGCCAAGGAAGGACAACATTCCTCTGGGCCTTAACATTCCCTTCTAGTCGCATAGAAACGCGGCACTTTAGTGCATTTGGTGAAGGGGAAAATTGCACATCTGGATTTATTTCTTTTTCTGTGGTTTTCAATTACATGTTTTTCTGAAGTTTTTTGTTTCATTTTCAACTGACAAACACGATTAAATAAAAAACATACTACTCACAAGTTCAAGCTAGGTAGAGGTAGACAAAACATGTAGCAAATCAGTTTTGTTTGACTTATTGACCACAAGGGATTTTTGCCTTTTCTTATATAGTTTAGAATCGGAATGTGGGCTTTTTATGAGGAAAATATTTTTTAACATCATTACCCAACATCAATAGTCATATTTGGGACTGAAGTACATTTCAGTAGCTGTTGCTGCATGCTTTGAATAGAGGTAAAAATGTTGTACCCCAACACATATTTTCTTTTTACATACACATTTCACATATCCATTATCAGAAGCGACACACTAATCAAACTGGTATTAAAGCTTTTATTTCAGAAGCAGAAATGAGTAGATGTGATATGCTGCATTCTTTGAATGGGAAATATTAGTTGATCTTCAAACAATTTCCGGCTACTTTAATATAATAATGAACTGAATTGCACAAAATGTTAATAGGCTCTCTTAAGAGTTGGAAATGTAGCCTTCTAATGTTCCAAATTTCATTGCCTGTTAGAGCAATGTACTACAAATTATTATATGTTTCCATGTTGTTTTATTCAAAGCAAATCAGAGAGTCAATGTGTAAGCTCAGCAGAATTCTGTTTAAATTGGGTCAGTTTCCCATCTCACTCAAACATTCCTAATGATCAAGGTGTACATCGTAGTTCCTTCAGAGTGATTTATTCTAAGCTTGTTTGCATGCAGGTCAAAGCCTTGTTTTTCTTTCTAGTTTAGCAATTAATGATACTCTTGGATGGATTTTTTTCAGGTGATACAGCTTGGGGCATTTTGTTTCTTTTGCCTCCCCCTATTCTCTTCGTGCTTAATTACAGATTGATCCCAGGGGATTTTTCTCCTGCTAAAGAAAACTGCTGCAAGAGATATTGGGAATGTCTTGAAATGCTGTCAGTGGAACATTCCGACGAGATTTGCCGAGTTTTTCCCCCCACTTTCTTATTTGTGTGTGTTGCCTCCACCTTCTCTGCTGCCGTGTGCCTTGTCACGTTGTGCCCCTGAGAACTACACTGAAAAAAGTGCTTTTAATAGGAGTGACTGTGCAGAATGGGATGAGAGCCCAGGGTAGGAAAGTGGAATGAGGCTATGGTGGAATGTTGCGAAAGCCCAACGTCCTTGAAGTCCCATGATTTTGCGGGGAAAAATATGTTTTTACAATGCCTTTTATTTTGTCTTTTCCTGCAGCACTGATTATTATGATTAGGTGCTTACAAGGAAGGATATTGCCTCAACAAGGCATTTAAAAAAAGGAACCCTCAATTAGCTAGCCCTAGCAGTTAACATATGAGACAGTAAACTTCTGGCGTAAACATGGCGTCTTGACATTGAAATGTTTTTGCTCTCTCAAACAGATGAGCGACCGCACTAGTCCGTCAACTAGCATTAGACGATCATTTTGGCTCATTTTCATAGCAGATATTTTTTTCCCTTGAAATACAAATTTTACAAATAAAGCAAATTTCTCCCTCTCAGGCTGGTCACTATGCAGAAAGCACCTAGCATTAGCAGGCAAAGTTAGAAGAATCATTTCCTTAAAGTCTAGAAGTCAACTCCTAATTCAGTGAGCCAACACTTAAACGGTAGATCGCTAGTAACCAGTCTTAACTAATATCAGCAGAGTCATGGCTAGTAGGCAGTCAATTCCTGACTCAATGTGACAGAAGGGCGGTGGAATGCTCAGTCATAAAGCTATAGCGCACTTATCAGTCACCCCCTAGCTAGCTCCAATTTGTGGTCATCTGACCCCTTTTGTGCACTAACTAGCAGTGAAATCCTGTTTTACACGTTAAATCAAAATACACAATATCACACAGCTAAGCAATGCACTAGTCAGTCAACTTCCGAAGCACTAAATTCAGGTTGTTAACTTTATTCCCATTGCTAAAGACAGTAAACTTCTTGCTAAAGACAGTCAAATATAGACTGTTCAATGATTCATAATGCTACACTTCAGAGAGCTTTTTGATGAACAAATCTGTTTTCATATCTAAGAAATGTTCAAGCTTTGTATTTTGTTTACAATCTTCTGAAAATGTTAATTCAAAGACTGGAACATTGTACTGCAAACAGTATTTAGGTCATGTTTCTTTTATCATTATTAATCTTTAATAATATTGTGCATTTGTTGTGAATCACCATAGAGGTAATCTGGAGGTCATCTTAATTTATGCAAAAACATCTGATTTGATTGGTGCAGTAGCATTGGTAGGCAATGCTTCAGATGTCAATTCCAGACTCGATTCCCTCTTAGACTGTTCCCGACGTCTGAAATAATGACCTCCTTGACCTTTCTGAAACTGATCCCATTGATATTACTTGTGTGCATCCACAATACTCAATGCAGCTCTACTTACCTTTTGACTTTAATGTAGCTTTTGGCCCTCCTGGTCCAGACATGACTAACATCAGTTCGTTACTGATCTGACTTTATGGAATTCTCTATTTTCTTTTGAACTCTACACATGCTCAGTGGGGGAAAAAAGCTGTTTTTATTAGCCCATCATTTCAAATCAAGCCATTTTCGACCTGTGATCAAAATATGTTTTGCTCGTGGTTTTCATACGCCTCGGACTGAGCGGATATCCACCCATGCCTATTTGTACTGCATGTCAGAGTGGAGTGTGATTTAACCTTGGTTCTTAACGGAAGGTATGAAGTGGCTTGGCACGTGTCTATTCAGTACATATTTTCCCAAATCAAATCATCTGCAAGCCATTTATATTTGCTGGAAATGTAAGTTTAACATAATTTGAGTGTGTTTTGGGATCAGTTTGTGGTGTGTTTGTGGTTTCAAACATATGAATATAGACAGTTAGGAACAATTTAAATTTTGCCATCAATTACTTGTCCCTCATCCCATTCCATCTGTCTTGG
This sequence comes from Syngnathus scovelli, assembly GCF_024217435.2. NCBI lineage: Eukaryota > Metazoa > Chordata > Actinopteri > Syngnathiformes > Syngnathidae > Syngnathus > Syngnathus scovelli. The sequence goes on from NC_090850.1 coordinate 18,474,102, forward strand.
CTACTTTAAGAGACACAATGTTTTTTTCTCATGGATGAATGCAGCATACAGACATTCAGACAATTGAATTAAAGCACCATAGCTACATTAAAAACACACACGACCAAAGCAACGTTGGCACTTCCAAGGACAACATATGCTCAAATCTTATTTCCATTCAAATGCCTTCCAGTAAAAAAATGAAGAAAAAAATGAAGTCATCACTAGTCTCAACAACGCTAGTTATGAAAGGAGACGGGTGGCAATGGCCGCACCACAAAGGCGCGTGACCTTCCCTTGACACCGCCCGTTCTTTTTCGCTTTCATCTACTTTGCTCACTCTCGCACCAAATAGCCACGTATTATTACTTCCATCCAGCGTTACGGCGTCTCTAGCCGGTGATTGCAAACACATTGGGGGCCATTCCGCTCACGTCCGCACCCTTTTGAAGTCCTCACCTGCTTTGCATTAATTTCATTTTCATTCAAGGAGAGTCATCAGGCACCTGCGCTCCGGTGTACAAAACGCCCCTCAGCGCGTAAGATAACTCTTATGTGTTCAAATGGACCTTGTGATCTCTCTTCAACGAGATTCAAAGTGACGGTTTGGTTTGTCGAGAATGAGCGCGGAAAACTGATTTAGTGTTCTCAGTGTGTTTGCAAATCATCTGAGAGCTGTTGGCCAAGTTACTTCCAAAATCAAATATATTATATTTATGTGGCCTTGATTTATCGGGCACGTCTGGTTGCAGGTTTGAATCTCTTCTCGAGCCTTTCTGTGCAGGGTTTGGAACATCTTATTTGGTTTCCTGTGGATACAGTGACTTCCACCCAAATCCTCAAAATACTCTACGTGGCCTATGTTAGGTTAATTGACGACTCTAAATTGTCGGGAATGTCAGTGTGAACAGTTGCTTGTCTTTACATATCATACCCCGACTACAGTAAATCAGCTGGGACAAACATCAAAATGTTATTTGTTCATTCTTTACATGATTGTGTTGCAACAAAAGTGACCGTTACTGCAGAGATCCTGCTGCCATGAAGTCAATATGTGTAATGGCCTGAGTTCAAATTTGGGAAAGGCAGTAAAAGCAGATAAAAGGCTAGGAATGCTGGGAACTTGTAAGTAAAGATAATAACTTGCCCCGCAGTACACATTTTTGCAAAAAAGGCTGTGCAAAACCCCAAGACTGACTCCACCCGTATTGCTTTGTACAGTAACCCAATGTTGAGTCAATTAAAATGTGCCTCTGAGACCCACTCCGAGCTCGATTCAGCCAAGATTGTCCTGATTGTTCCCATGAGATAATTTTGGATGCATTTCCCTGCTTACGTCTTTGCTATTCTTACTGAAATCAGATGGATTCTCAAGGAAAGGAGAAATTCACACCACATGTTTATTGCAATAATCTGTAATTGTGCCGGCGAATAAGGACAAAATAAAAACTTAATTTGGACGTATACTAAAGTACTAAGAGTTGGAGCGTGTGCTGAGCTCAGCAGTGTTGTGATCGCCCATTAGCTTCTTCTTTTTTTATCTTGCTCCACTGATATTCACGTTCTGATGATGCTCTTTCGAATGAGTTCAAAGTAGACTCAAACCAACCAGGCGGGGTCAGGACGATGGGGGCCAATTTGAGCTCGCCTCCATTATGACGACAGCATCCGGCGTAGACGGCTCAACCTCAAGGGAAGGGCAACGAGGCAATACCCAATCTGAATCGTAGATTATAATGCAAACAGCCCCGCGGGCTTTGCTAATGGGTAAGGTGAACCTGAGATGCGGCTCCGACTCTGCTCGAGGAATACCAATTAGGTCTCTCAGGAACGAGACTACGGATAGTGGGGGCATGGCTACCGGTGGCGTAGCAAAGCCTAAAAGAAACACTGAAAATGAAGATGGGTTCAGGCACCTGGGAAAATTCCATTGCCGTTCAGTTTCCTGGGGATAATTGGGGAAGGCCTGCGATTTTGTCACCGAGGCTCATTACTGGCGCTTCGAAAAGGATCCACTCCACGGATGTCTTGTTGTGTCCACGTCCCAGAGAAGTGTGGCTTACCCCTTTGTCCTCCAACTCGTTCACTCCACTCCCTCCCCATTTGGAAATGTTCTCCAGACGACACAACAAGGTCCCGGTAATCAGATATACCGACAAAGACGGACAACAACCGCATCGGAAATCATCTCACATCTCTGCTTGATAGTGTTCAAGGAGAAAAGAGTCAAACACATAAAAAGAATACAGGGAATCACTGGCTATTCACCGTTTACTCCAGCCATCAAAATAATCGAAGCCACCTATTCATAATTTACGTTTTGGATCCTGTAATGCTAGGCGTGCTCATCAAATTTTGTGTTGACTGGTGAAATTCCAAATTTCCAGACGTTGCAACTGAGTGAGTTTTCTGGGGTGGTATCTTTTGGGACCCTTTAAATAGAACTATTTTTACAAAGGTACACTCTAGGATACACACACGCTAAGAGAGTCATTAGACCTCTAATGAGGGCCACTGTGTTTTGATCAAGGCATCTCCAAATTCCAAACCCTCCACCAAGGCTAATTTGCTGATCATAGCCTATATTAAGCGCAAATGGCCGCTGTAATGTTATTCAAATGATTCTGTTCTGCACCGTAACGGATGCGCCGTCACGTTCAAAGTGCTTCTCGCTTTGCATGCTGAGTAAAATAAGGGCCGAAAAAGTAAAGTGGTAATTGAGCAATGGGGAGTTTGATGTGGGGCGGAATGGCATCTATGATGAGGATAAATGTAAGGATAATGATAGGGCAGTGATTTTCTGTTTATTACTTTTGTATTTTTGAGAGCTTAGTCCTGCCACAGACTGTACTCCTCTTTTTTTATTTAAACAGGCAATATTGAGATACAAGCCACTGCCACACTGAGTCCTCAGTTTGTTTATTTCCTTATTTAATAAAAATTGTTTGTTTCCACACATGACACCAGTTGTCAGTGAGATTGTAAATAGTTGTTTGGATGTGACTTGCGTTTGCTTGGAACACTAATCGAAGGAATTTCCAAGGTTTTGCTCAAATCAGTTGGCGTAGGCTCCATTTTAACCCCAATGATGGCAAGTGGTATAGAAAATGGATGGATGGAGTTAATCACTGACTAAAACATATGACGGCATTACTGTAATATCTTTCTTGATATGCCGTGATGTGATTGCAAAACTAATTCCTTTTTGGGCATTTTAGTAAAGTGTCAGGGAACTGCTACGATACGCTGTGATGTGTCATAGTTTTAAACGATTTACTTTTTCAAGATTCGGAGACTGCTGCAATATGCTGTTGTGCGATCGCAAACCTATTAGCTTTTGGTGTTTCAATTTATTATCTGGAGATTTTCATTTTACGCTGTGATGGGGCAGTGGAAAAACTAATTCTGCGTTTTAATGTTAGTCACCACTATTGGTTCTCTTTTTTTCTTTTTAAGCAAGGTATCCTTTATTTTCCGGCACCTCCCTTCGTCAAGTCCGCCTCCCTTCTTTAGCCAGACAGAGTGATGAATCTGATACGCCAGCGAGTCAGATTACATTATGCAGTTCTCACAGATAAGAGAAGAGCGAAACAACTATTTTCTTTGGCCTTATCTCCTCCGAGAGGCTGTGTTTCTAAAAGGGGAACCAGCCTCCCCGGCCAGATTTCATTAGTCATTCTGATGCGAGGCCTTCAGTGCTGATTAGACTTTATGGGCTGGGCGATTTCACACCGCCATACTTGCACTCCCCCCCCCCACTTCTTCACTCTTCCCACCCTCCCTCAAGGTTATATATACACATGCATGCACGTCTGGCACATACACAAAGGGCATGCTAATTGTTTAGTTCAGGTGTTGCATGCGGAGGTCACACTTTAAAAGGTTCGGATATTTTTGGTCGGGCTGCGAGCGTGAATTTAAGCCTCTTTGGGTGCAAACCTTTAGTGCGCTGTGCTGCACCGGCTGGCCCCCCAGAGGGGTGAGAGACCTTTCATGTTTATGATGACTGCAAAGAAATCCTATTGCTCCCCAAAAGCGGCCATAATTCAGACTTTCCATGCATGTATAGAACATGTGGACTCCATCTGAAAGACCAGACTATATGACATGATGTCTCCTTTTACATATACATTGGAACGCAATCTGTTTCTTTGCATTTTACAGCAACATTTTATTCTCAATTTATAGCAACATGTCCCATACAAAGTAATAGTGATGATGTCATTCGAATATAATAAAAACAATATAGAGCAATGTCAACAGCAATTCTCAGTTCCATAATATTGCTATTGAGTAAATAAAGTTTTGAGGTGATGAACTTAGGAGATTTCCTTTGTTAGTATAAACCTCCCACCAGCACCGGCACCACACATGTTCTTGCATGTGCAGCTTCACGGTCACATAACGTCAACGTTAAACGTCACTTGGCCCAAAATGTCTCCTACACCTCCAGCTGCACTGCAGCTGGAAGTTTCAATGTCTTCCGCCAAAGCACCCAAATAGTAATTGCAACATACTATAATGGCTATTATATAATATGTAATACATATCCACAACATGACTAGTCTATCTAAAAATAATCAATAATCATAATTTATTTTGAGCCTCAGCTCCCATCAACTTTTACCTGAAATCACCCTAACCCCAAAATGACTGTCAACAAGTTGCTGCCCTCTTGTGGATCACCGGGTGGACAAACCCGAACCTTAAATAGATTCAAAGGGGTGGGAGAAATGTTTTACAGTAATCCCGATAGGCATGATTTATTTTGGTGGTGTCAGCTCAATCACTTTTAAGGGATTATCACGGAGGGCATCTCCCAGGCAAAATAATTAGTTATTATTTGCATTTTACAATACAGGTGTCTTGAATGATAGCCATTTTATGTAGAAGGGGGCTCAGTGGTGTTTGCATTTAAAATGGCAACTTTATAAATGTATTGCAAAAACGGCTCATGATATTAGAGGATTTGGGTATTTAATGTTGTGTAAAAAAATAAGTATCTATATATGCAAACGTTTAGCATGAGAGAGAGTTCCTGCTTCAGCACTTCTCAGTACCTTTTTTTTCTACAAGTTTTATTGTGTACGTCTTGGCAAGCTTTTGAGCACCTGGAAAGCTGACTTGAGTTTTGCTTTGCCAGACTTTTTTTTTCCTGTCCCCCGTCTCTTTTCTGAACTCAATTTGGAGCACTAACCATATTCATCTGAGCAGCCAGAACAGAGATCCTTACTTTTGTCACTGTTGCAATGTTCCGATAAATACCCGGGTTTGTAGTTATCATCGGGTTTTACGTTTAGCATCACTTGCCACCTTCAGTGACAAAAACAAAGACGATACAAAGAACATTTGACTTTGGTGAGACCACTGTGTTGAGGAATGACATCCATAGCTGGCCTGGATTAATTATTCCAGTCATGCATCAAGCACTACTTGCTTTCTTTATCAAGTTTCCTCTTGTGCCCGAGTAGCAGGATTCTCCCTTCCCCCCCCGAAAGATAAGCAGACAGCTCAGTGTACTTCCCAACAAAAATCTAAAAAAAAAAAAAATCAAGGCTTTTCATGCCACTGTTGAAAATGTCACCCTGGCGTTGCAATAAATCACGCAGGCTTAACGTGTGACGTGTTTACTTATTTCCTTACAGTGTGGTGCATTGCTGTATTCGGCCGCTCTTATTCGTACTCCACTGGCCGCTTGTGTAATTCTCTGGCTGACATTTTCCCTCGTTGGCTTGCTCTTCGCAGCAAATAGGCCAAGTGTCCTGGAGAGTTGCATACCATCTTTCCCACAGTCAATGTCAGGGATGCCCTTCTCTGTCACTTAAGCAGAGACTGTGGGGATCGTTACACTGCCAAGATTTTAATACAATCACAATATGCGTAAATTTAATACAATGCAGTCCAGTTATAAGCGAATAGACCAGTCACTCGCTAGCTAGCTAGATAGCAATCTCTTGTGCTTTGATTTGAATTGGAGTCGCTCAGGCTTCCTACATTTAATTGCATATAACATTCAAAATTTTGTGTAATTTTTGGGATATTTGGTGTTGGAGTCAACCCGAAATTCAATGTGATACAGTAGGATTCACTCCAATTAAGATTCAATAAAATCGGCCTAAATTGATTTGATGCAGTGCAAAGAACACTAAGATGTTATGTATTACTGTTTGGAAGATTTTTTTCCCCTAATTTTAGCCTGCCTTGCTAACAAATTAGCAGCCGGAATAAAAGACAGCATTCATCGCTCTTCACATCACGATATGGAAATTCCGGGTTGTTGATCAAAAAAGCCCAGCGATTCACAAAACATTCCCTGGAAAGAGAGGCCATAGCTTTTTTGTTGCTAGTTGGAGGGTGAAAGGAATGTCAAGAAGTTAGTCAGACGTTTCCTCAAACAAAAACGGATCACTAACTGACTCTGCTGCTGACCTGCACAGTCATGGGTTCTGCGGTAAGAAAAATAAGCAAGGCGGAGTTGTTTGGAAGACCCCGACAAAAAAAAAAAAAAAAAAAACCACACAACTGTCGGGGTGAGTTGTGCTTACTGTGAAGAGGTTTTGCGGGCGTTACAGTGGGGGGTCCGCGACAGGAAGTGACAGCAGTTTGATGAGAGCAACAGCAGGCAATTACATTTCACCACCTCAGCATGGAATTGGAGGCTGTAACCTTTTTTGTATGGACTGAGCCATCTCGGGAAAATGGTATTCTAACTTTTGTGCTTTTTCCCCCTTTATTTTGCTTCAGCTAATTCTTATGTTAGATATTGTAAAGCGTTCGAAGCAGAACATATTCAGAAAATCATGTACTCTGTAATACACTTTGCTTTATCTGTATTTTAAAGAGTCACTTTTTCAGCCACAAGTCAATGGTCGGTTTCATGTGTCAATCATGATAGCAGCTCTATCACAGTATTTGGATGAAGGAAGCAAATCAGTTTATTTCTTTATTATTTGTTATTAATATTACACTTTAATCAATACATTTAGTAATGGACCATTATTCTTAATTGAAAATTCTAATGGGTTTCCTTTATTTAAAATAAGTGACGATATAGACATTTTTCAACCTATCAAAATGATTCCCATTCCTCTCATTGTTATTTCAGAATCCTTGCCCTTTATTTCAAACAGTCAGCATTTTCTATTCATGAACCCTTACATGGTCTCTTACCACACCTAGAATAATAATGATGTAGCGGAGCATATATTTGTGCCAAAAAGCCCACCATGTGCTCGAGGTAGAAAAATGACAATAAGGGAGCCAAAGGGGTCTTGGATTCGTCTCGCATGGTGAATGATCGCCAGCCAGCGGCGGACCATTCATGTCGATATTGTTCAAAAAACGCCCAAGTGATACTCCCTACCCCTGGGTGGTCATTAATAGTGACCCCACTCCCCCCTCCCTCTCACCTACCCACCAGTAGATGGCGTGGGCGTTCCTACTGCTCCACGCCCAAAGCCGGGGGGACGCTCTCCCACTGTCTTCATAATGATGACTTACATAAGAGTGCAGTATCTCCCTCTCAGCAGGCTCTCCATAAGAAATGATGCTTTAGATCTGGCATCCTGCTTATGTCGTTCTTTTCTCTCGCTCTTCTTTGCTTCCAGAAAACTTTCTCTCCCTCCCCTGTCCCGGCTTTGATCCGAGACCTAATTAAGTAGCAAATGATGAATACAAACAGCGCATCAGTTGTAGATTGTATTAGGACGTTGTGAGGATACATCTTGTTCATAATCCGTTTATTACATGCGCGGGAAAGTTGGAAATGAGCAAGATGATGGGTTTTTTTTTGCCGTATGATGTAACTCATATTTTCAGCATGGCATTATGGCAGAAGCTGCTCTGTTTTGACCAGGAGTAAGCCTTTCTGGAGCCACAATTGTGTGATATTTAAAACATTCTAAAATTATATATCACATCAGTAATGTACATCATGTACATCTTCAAAGACTTGACACCACTCGCCATGTCTTGGGTTCTCGACATGGTAGCGGAATGGCAATTCCCTTCCGATATCTGACCCCAAGAGAAAAGATAAATTAGCTGCGGTCAAAATGTCCAGCTGCATTTTTTCTTTCTTTGTGGTACAATTTATTATGTCCAAGTTGGAACCATATTGGTTTTGCAGCATACGTGACACATTATATAACTGAGGTCAAGTGATTTGTCCGCCTTTGTTGAAATTAGTAATTTTGCCTGATGCAAAAGGCAAAGAATGATTCAAAATTTTCAATTAGAGAAATGAAGTGCTTTGCCATATGCATCTATTGGGAATTGTAAAATGTTTGGGTTGTGTGTGTATGTGTTTGTGTTTGTGTGTTTAATTTCTAGCTGCTAATTTTATGATAAATGCACTCACTGGACAGTGTTCCACTGATTTTTTGTTTGTTTTGGTTAGATTTAACAATACAAGAACAACATGTACAGTGAATGTAAATGACAAAGTCTTCTGTATTATTTATTACATGGTTTACTATATGGTTACATATTTACTATGTTAGTGCTAAAACTAGCATTGACAACTGAATTAAAATTTGAGTTTTGTTCTTTTTGGGATGGGGAGAGGGGGGACTACACATGCTATCCAATGGCCTCTAAAGAAAACTGTCAGAAGATTTGCAACGTGTGACATTCTGAACGGCACTAAACATTTGTGCCCTCCAAAGTCGTCAGATTACACGCTGTGTGAGCTCGTCGGCCTGATGCCTGCTGACACATTTAGGCCGAACAGGTCACCTTTGAGAGAGCGCGGTAGTTTTGACCTGACACACTCCAAAGCTGAGAGGATCAGCCAGAGCGCGCTACTTGAGGACGCTTTGGAATATCGTTTAGCACGATATGGACCACAAAATTCCCCCTAAACACGCCGCATAACTTTAATTTGTATGGCAAACGTCCTGTCATGTTTATCCCCCTTACACAAGAATAACTATTCCTGTAACACTTGGCACTATTCAGTGATGTTTATTGCACATTTATCACTCTGATTGTGTAAATTATTTGATAGCAGGATCTTATTCGTCCTAATGCTCCTTTATGGATAGACACTATTATAATGTTACTCTCATGTTTTAATGGGGAATCGTTTTATTGGTTATGGTTAAAAATTTGGTTTTGGTGAATTTCTTCTTTTCCCAGTACGTATGGCTTATTGGTAATCATGAGTGACTCTGGCCAAGGGTGTGGCCGCGTGACACCACATTGTAATATAAGTATTGGCATGAATAAAAGCAGATGGTAATTAAAAGAGCATAATATTGTTGGATAGCTGCTTGAAAGCGTGGGTGCAGTGGAAGGTGGCGGAGTTTGAGCGTAGTTTCATCCAAGTTCGGCAGTATTACCTCCAGCTTCCCTCATTAGTCTTTACGCTGGTCTTTGTGTGCGTGCAGCGGGAGGTTTCACTCGAACAAAGCTTCCATCAGCACGGCTCGCCTGGAAGACCTTCTCTTGCAGAAATTTTTAACTGCCCAACAGGCTAATTACTTCTCTGGCACGTGGCCTCCCCTCCATTATGACCCTACGACTTACAGAGCTGCGTCTTCTGCAAAAAAAAAAAAAAAAAAAGAAACGCAGTGAGACAACCTCCTCAGACGCAGAGTCAGCATGGATTGGTGTATTGATCACATGTGATAACACCCCCGGCTACAGTGTGAACTGACTTTTAACGTGACTAGACCTGCGGGCGTCCATTAAAAATCCATGCAGTGTGCCTTAGCCAGTGTGAACCAAGACACACTAGCACAGTAAAGGGTGGAAGCATTGTTTGACGACAAATTGACAAGTCAGGTGATACTAATGCACCCGTAAATTTACAAAATGGATGAGATATTGATATCCTGTGATAGCACATAGAGAAAATGATGCCTTAAATGCATTATACACTCTCACCAAAAAGGCCACCAACTCCAGGCTGACAGACAGACAGACAGACAGACAGACAGACAGACAGACAGACAGACAGACAGACAGACAGACAGACAGACAGACAGACAGACAGACAGACAGACAGACAGACAGACAGACAGACAATCGAACTTAGAATACGTCAAACGCGTAAACAAACCACCGAATACGAATCGTAATTCAAAGAGATGGACAGAGCCACAGTGGAAGGACGATGCCAAAAATAGAAATAAACACATGGAATCAACTTCACAAGATAGAAAGACCAAAGAAACTAAATCATAGGAATACTTTTGTACCAATGAACAAACAACCTGCCAGTACAGCTAGAGATCAAACAAACATATGAGGAACAAGCAAGATGATGGATCAAACAAGACGATGGAGGCAAGCAAAGCAATAATCCGGCATTAAGTTCAGATGCGCCTACGAACATTATGGGAAATGCCACGGGGTTAAGGTGAAATGAAAAGAGCCTTCCTCTCGAACATATGGGAAAGGACAGCACCGTTTGAACTCCTCACCTGCACTTTGCCAAACTGACGTCATTGCACAACCAGTTTTGTCCCTAGCGTTTTTCTCTTTGTCTTTTTGTCTCTCTCACCCAGTCATACATTTAGAATATTTCACGTTTACAGCATTTTTTTCTGTAAGGCTAGTTATGTCAGTCTCAGACTTATTCAAGCTCTTTTTGTATATTCACATTGCTACTTGTCAGTAAGATTTTTTTTCAGTGATCTACCAGATCCGTACAAGTATTGGATTCCTGTACACCTTGGTATCGGGAGAAATGCTCTCTTGACAAACCGTTAAATATCGAATGACTTAATGAAAGCCATGCTGAGAAAGTTGAAATATTGTATTAAAACTGTGGGGGGGAAATGTCTGCAACCACTTAGTGCAAATAATTCAGATATCTATTAAGGTTAAACTACACTGCTTGTAATCATGGGAACTTTTGTTGGTAATTAGCTCCCTGGGAGAGTTGTTGTGTTCTTTTCAGACAACAAAATTGAGTAATAACAAATCTCAAGCTGCAAAGGTCAATTTATGTCATTTTATTCCTTCGAATGGAATATGCCTTTATTAGTCGTTTCTAGAATGAATTAATGCTTACTTGCTTACTATGACAAACAGGTTTTAAATTAACAAGCCTTTTTCAACACGGCGCCCTCTGTTGGATTTTCTGTGCTACTGCCTCACTTCCTCCCAATGCAGAATCACAATTGGCACCAGGGTCTTCCACATCCATGTATAAAATCTTTCTCCTCTGCGCAGAGGAGCAGAAAGCAAGCTCAGACGTGACACGCATGCAGTGGAAGTTTGCAACTGAGAACATTGTGAATTATTGAAAAGCAAACAAGACCTCGGCAAGGGGCCGGGATAACCGTTCATTTAGGTAATGCATGCCGAGGGCACTGTCAAATTCCCCCTGAAAAGCAGCCACGACGCCACCAAAGGAATTGAAATAGGAAAAAGCACATTGCGGCATATTCGTGTACTCATTCATCGTGAGTGCTTGCCAAGGACTTTTTGATTCGCTTGCATCCTATTAAAACAAAACAATGGCAGATTTTTTTTTCACTTGAATTACATTACGCTGGGATAATCTCATTACAAGGCAGTGTGAAGTTATGTGCCATACACTCATTTTTTTCTTCTTCTCCAAAGACTTGCACTCACTTGAAATAGAAAATCTTGATGTTTTTGAAATAGACTGAAAAAAATCTTTTGTATCATACCTCCACAACTCTGTCACTAAATTGTCAGGTGCATGACCTTCACCCCGTCATTTATTTATTTATTTATTTGCAGTTAAGATGAAGCCCTATGAATTCTACCTAGCAACAAGTGGCAGGAGATACGCGCTATGTGGCCAGAAACAAGAACATGAATAATTCAGTTGTGACATGGCCCAGAATCAAAAACATGAAAACAATTTTTACTCTGTTACTTTGGACTTTCCTTTTGAAAAGTTGGTACAAACGTCTGCCAGTCATTTATCTTCAATTCTCACAATATTAGACTATCGCTAACTACCAGAAGACTGGATGTTTGTATATTCTCTGAGAAAGGGCCGTTGAGTCGTTTTCAGCCAGATGTGAAAGACTGTCTTCTCCAAAACTCAAACGCAGCCTAATCTAAAAAACACCACATTGATAACTTTTTATGTGTGGCTCCAGAGTCTTAAGTAGTTTTGAGTGGTAAGTGCGCAAGGTTGCAGATAGATGGAAAGTCGCAGAGCCCGGAGAAAAGGTCACAGCGACACAACGGCCTAGCTCAAGTCCTCTATCTACTCGCGTGCCAAATAGGTCTAATCTAACACTTGTATTGACATTTAGACTAAGTGCCATTTAGTTTTATGCCTGTCGCCTCGGAAGACTAACTCGCAAAGTCGCTTTATGTGGCTTCCGGCGCAAATTGGCAAGCGCGAGCGCCGTCATTTCCTCTCATAATACACAAGTCAGCTCGCATGTTCCGAGTGTCACCAAAGTAAATCCACTCATTAGGCTTTGCAGTCTTATCAGTTGTTTATGGGATCACAAGAAGTCCAACTTTGTCGACGCATGATTCGCCTTCTGGCGCTCTCCCGTCTTTTATCTGAGGTCTGGTATCTTTGTATCTTGTGTAAAGCTTCCTGTCATCAAGGAGCCTCTTTCTCATCTCCATCCGCCGGGGTTGTAAGTGTCTCCCATTAAGGCGTTGCTTGTGTGGAATAGGAGAGGGGAGAAAAAAGGAAAAAATCCAACCGGCAGCCTCTGACTGATCTTATCGAGGTCATCCTCTGGATAGCAGCGAGGAAAATAAAACAGATAAGCCATCTTCTATAACTTAATTAGCTTTTTATCACACAATGCAATTACAAAATTGTCAAGCTATTGGGTGTCGGGAGACTGCCGCCAACACTTTGACAGAGAGAACAATCACAAAGTGGTCAATGCCACTCAGAGAGTGATGCTTGCTCCAGCCAAGGAGGGCTGTAAAGTTTGCACTAAAAGGCGATGCCGTGGGGAGCAATGTGTTTATTTAGCATCCTTTGAGCAAAGCTACCTCAATGCAGAACACACATTTCAAGGGCCGGAGACACAGCAATGATGCCGATAAGGGAGATTAATGGTGTTGTCCGAGCCAGTCGCACGTGCGCCCAGAATGGGTCCGCTATCAAAAAAGCATCGCGGCGGCCGAGTGAGGCGAAAGGACGAGATGTCACATGAATAAATAAAATAACAACAGGACAGCCCGTTCTCACACATTCTGGTCAATGCGCAAAAATGACATTAACAAGCGAAAACACGGGCAAATCTATAAATAAATCATAAGGTTAAGAAGGTTTTTACAGAAATGACAAAAAAACGGATGTGTTGTGTGCTGCAAAATTTGCATGGTTATTGCATTGCAGTTGAGCGGCCATGGTTTGTTTGAGTGCGTATGAGTGAGGGTCCATGATCACCTTTGTAATCTTGACGTAGTGCTGCACAATCACGCTCAAGTCTGAATGTTTTTGCCACCCGCAAACATTCATCAGCTTTCGTGTCATCTTCAGACACTGTTCGACACACCACCAGTCACAAAAAAGAACGACGTTAGTCCCTTGGTCACAAAAAGATATCAATACCAACTAAGAGTCTTCAATTGGAATCAGGCAGGGTGAATGTTGCGTGAAAAGGTGAATGAGAGTCGGTAGTGCTGCTTGTTCCTGTCACGTTTTAAGTTTAAAGCGAGCCGTATCCAAGACATCAATCAATGGGCCATCCGCTGAAAGGCCTTGATTAACCCGATGCATAATTCATCGTCAGCGTATGACGATCTCAGCATGTGATGGAGCGGCGGTTTTGATTTAAAGCTACGGCCAATCTTTGAGTGCACCCTAAGAAGGAGCATGTTGGAAATGAAAGCGCCTCCCCCTCTTTTTTTTGGTGTAATCTGCAAGGCATTTATCAGCAGGATTGCTCTAATGGGGATGTCACGGGGGGGGGGGGCTGGGGGCACGGAGGGAGGTGGGGTCTTGGGCGTCTCCCTCGGGCTTCAGAGGAGGTGCCGTGATGGAGATGGAGAGCCGTGTAAAGATTAGCCATATCTCCAAAACGAGACCTCCAGTCATATTAGCGACTTGGAATTGCGCTCCTTAATCTATATGCTATTCATCATGTTGCAATGATGTCAGCCAGCGAGGCTAACGTTAGCGTTACACTGGAACCGAGCAAGGATCACCTGATAAACGATGGAGGAAGTGTGTTGAAAACTGATCGTTCTTAAACTTAATTAAATTCCACCTGTGGTAAATTCAGTTGGTTGGCCAAGACTTGGAAAGGGGCATGCTATTCTTTATCATGAAAGTGTTCTTAGACCCGCAAAACGCTTTCACACATTCAATCTTTTCATGTTCACGGAACGTAGCATGAAGCTGATAACTTGCCTCAACCTTGTTTTGTCCATCAAAATTTAGAATTATTTGACTTCAGAATTTTCACTTCATTGTTTATTAATGTATAAAATGACAAACAACTGGTTTCAATGCTCAAAGCGATTGGAATCATATGAAATAGCGTCTGATTCATTCTTGGACGAGATGATTCAACTTTCGATGAATTCATTCAGTTTTTGGTACTTCTTGATGCAAAAAGCAATCGGCCCTTTAAACCTGACTAAAACAGCTGAACATCCCATTTTCCGCTTGACTGGGCCGGCTCTAATGATCTCTTGATAATGGCTTTGACTGGAATCTCAGTGCCGTGACCAGGCCTACTCTGCCTTTCTGTGTTGAGACTTTTGGGTTAAGTGAAAAATGTTGATTCATCTTACCGAATTTATGCTTTACAGGCTCGTGCTCTTTTTTTTTGTCTCTGTGAAGAGCATATCCTCAGCAAAGCATGGAAGGGCTTCATTGAGTAATATTATTTTAAAAAAGTTGAAAAGAATGTGTTGCTTGGTTGATTTTAAAAACAACAACAAAAAGAATGTCTAATGTGTAATGAACCGGATTCATTGCTGCGTGTGGAGAATTAATCAGTAGTATGAATTTATTTGTTGATATTTGTTCCATGAACATCTTGTCACTCACGTTTCGTATACTTCAGGGGTTTTCAAGGACTCCTTACAGGAGAGATAGCCTCTCCCCCATCCCCCTCTTAATCCGAATACCCATTAAACATACCGGTAATTACTATTTGTCAGTCTAAATACCATAGGAATTAAAAAGTTGTTGGGGTAAATAATTATTCATATCCGTCTTACCCCACCACCACTTCTGTATATTGTCGTCCTGGACTCGCCCTGTAACCATGACAACACAGTACTCAGCATTATATTCGTTGTCATATTCTGGAACGCTGTCCTTAAATTAAGTTTACTGAAGGAAGTAGTGATTTGAAGCCAGCAGTGGCGGCGGCCCCCGTGGTCCGTGACATTGCTGGCAATGTTTAATTAAACCGCATCTACTCTTGATGGTGCAAGTTGCGAGTCACGAGCCCCCCGAGGATCGGCGAAGGGCTGAGTGAAGCACATTCATGTTGTTCCCGAGATTGTTTTCTGCCGTTAAAGGAGCAGTATGACCCGAAGACGTTAAGGGAAAGGGAGCACGTGTCGCCGTGGAGGATTATATCGGACGGAATATTGTCGACGTTGACACACTAGAAATTAGAGTCTTAGCTTTTCCGTGGCACTCTCTCTCTCTCGCTCTCTCTCTCTCGCTCTCTCGCTCTCTCTCTCGCTCTCAAATTGCAAATGACTTTTTTGTCTAGAACAAATCCTTGCTCTCAGTCTGAGTGGATGCGAATCAGATTTGTTCAGCCCTCATGCCATAGTTTCGCCTTCCATACGATTGCACCTCTTCCAATCAATTTATACAATGAAACTTGATTCGTAATTATAATTTTCATAATAAACCCTCATACTTCTAGGGCTGGGCTATTTCAACTACATGGAATCAAATGCCAAACGTACATTCGATGCTGTAGATAAATATGACATGTTTTGTTGGGCTTCAAAAACACTGCCTGTATAAAATATAAATTACTTTGCCCTAAAATGAAAACAGTCATACATAAAAAGTTTGTATGATTAGTTATGTACAAAGTGTTTTTGATATACGACCATGCAAAAAAACTAATATGAATGAGGGATTTGTTTTACACACTAACTTTTTAATTATTTGCAAGTCTCATATCCTGGTTTACCCTAAAAAAATAATAATGACAGTAATATACGATGAAGCCATAAAGATGTCCCTTGATCCAATTTTATGACCAATAAGTCACTGCTTGATTACTTTCTTTCAACAACACACACATACACACACACAAACAGGGTGTAAAGTGTTATGTCTGCAGGAAGCAAAAATAATATATATAATCACTTTCATTCCCCGAAGGACCCACATTTCCGCATTTTCATGAATTATCGTTAAATATTTCAGCTAGCACTCTATCTGTGGAATATTCAAGGCTCGGCACCCGAGAGGCCACGTTGGTATAACGTGAGTGCTTGTAAAACACGCATATGTACCTTAATAGCAGTCGCTGTTACTTTCAAAAATATGAACTATGACATTCATTAGTCGTATCAAAAACTTTATCCGTCCATCCATTTGCTGTACAACTTGTCCTCATTGGGTTCACGAATGAGCTGGAGTCTATCCCAGCCGATTTTGGGCGAAAGGCGGGGTTGAACCCTCGGCTGGTCGTCGGCCAAATGTACATAGAAGACTCATTGATGTGATTGTTATCGCCACTGGTGTCTGCTTAATGCCAAAGTAGTCACTCAAACAGCCTTGTTTTTTAGCTTTATGGACCCGCGGCATCACAATCAGTGTAAATATCATCGGTGAGTGTAGCCGCTTGACATTTTCAGTTATGCTCGGCTTTCCATATCATTGAGGCTAATGCGGCTATTGAATGCGCAATGTGATGCCCATTCCTGGGATTAATCTGTTCGTTTGAAGGAAAAAAAAAAACTTTTTAATTCTTTTTAACCGACAAGCCACTTAAAGAATGAATTTGCCTTGGGATGTTTGTGTCGACAGGGTCTTTGCTTAAGCTTCGAAGATGGCAATAATATTTAGCGACGTGATGATAATCTGTGTGAAAAAAGTCAACAGTGCAGATTTGTGAGACATTTAGAGCAAATCACCGGCAGCGAACATAAAAAGGAGCAGCTTATTGACTGCTTGAGATACGATTGTATTGATTGAGAGTGACACTTTGCAATCCTGAGAGTCACGGATACTCATCAGTGATGAATGACCTGCTTAACTACTGTATTCCAAAAGGTATCATTTGCAAACTCGACCTCTACCAAAATCTTTACAAACGAGGGGAAACAATCACGGCGGGCCATATTTGTTTGTTTTACAGTGAGCCACTTCCTGTGCTGAGCTTAGATTTTGCGTGGCGGTAAAGAAACGGTTCTATAAAAAATAAAACAGGGAACAACAGGAACTGCTCAATTTACCACAATAGCAGCGTTTTGAGGTTACGAATGACACACAAACAACTAGCTTGTGCAGCACCATCAGAATGACAGGAACGTGCGGTCATGGCAGGCAAGTGAAGCAGTGTCGTCCCCTGGTGGCTCGTCCCTGCATATGAAGAGTAAAAAAACAAAAATTTGAAAATTCTCATAGACATAGAAACCACTTGCGCAATCCTCAGTTTTTTTGTAGACAGAGGATGGCTACCATGCAACTTGACTGCCAATGACTCCCAACTTCCTCCAAAATATCACTCATGAGCTTTTGTTTCGTCATAAAAATGATGACTTCATGCTTGCTTTGTTAAACGGTGAGTTATCTTTGAATGGCATTTTTTTTTTCACACCAATAAATTTTCCTCGAGGGCAAAAAAGATACAGTATTTTCTGACCAACGACTTTACAATAGCTCAGAGGACAGCGCTCTGAAGGATTCCGACTGGATTCTATGATTTATTCACCATTGTGAGGAAACGGGATATTTTTTTTCACCCCGCCGTGTTAGACAATGAGATGAATGGTTGCATTAAAAGATAAAAGTTTGAGCGCAAGAATAGAATACAAAAGAGAACACAAGCTTAGTTCCGCAGATCTGAACTATAATTCATTTCATTAGGCTGTCAGGAATGAGTTGAGCCAGGGCGACCAAATGCAGCTTGAACCAGGATTTATTGCAGGGAAAAGGAGTTGGAAGGGAGGCAGGTGGGGAACGAACGACACAGACGGGAGGAAGACTCACGGCCAGCAAAACAGACAGACTGACCGACATGAAGTCCCCTTGGACAAGATTAAAATTCTGACCGTGAGCCTTCAGACAGACCGAGGGAAAACCAGATGACACGAACAGGAACACTGGGCACGAACAGGAATGGACACAACAGTAGACACCGACAGGGAAAAACACACGGGCAGGGCTTAAATACACAGGGTAACAAGAGGAAGCAGGTGACAGACATTACGGTAACGAAAGGGGTGTGGCTGAGCGAAGTGGCACGGGCGTGACAGTACCCCCCCCACAAGGGACGGCTCCCGACGTTCCAAAAAAGAAAAAAAACCCAAGACTGTCCAACATGGGCCGGGAGGAAATGGGGAGGTGGCCGCACGTCACACACCGCCGAAGGCCGACTGGGTGACGGCCGCTGGATCCACGCCGCCGGAACTGGTGGCGGCCGCAGCATCCGCGCCGTCGGTACTGGATCGGGGGGCGGCCGTGTGTCATGCGCCGTTGAAGCCGACTGGGTGACGGCCGCTGGATCTGCGCCGCCGGAACTGGTGGCGGCCACAGCATCCGCGCCGTCGGGACTGGATCGGGGGGCGGCCGTGCGTCATGCACCGTTGAAGGCCGACGGTGACAGCCGCTGGATCCGCGCCGCCGGAACAAGTGGCGGCTGCTGGATTCGCGCCGTCGGATCTGTTTTTGGGGGGGGCAACCGTGCATCTTGCGTCGCTTGAACTCATCTCCTTGGCGACCATGCAGCAGTTGCGGGAGCCGGCAAAGGGTTGGTCCAAGCGCTGGTCGCTGTGATGGTCGGTGTCTTCTGTCAGGAATGAGTTGAGCCAGGGCGACCAAATGCAGCTTGAACCAGGATTTATTGCAGGGAAAAGGAGTTGGAAGGGAGGCAGGTGGGGAACGAACGACACAGACGGGAGGAAGACTCACGGCCAGCAAAACAGACAGACTGACCGACATGAAGTCCCCTTGGACAAGATTAAAATTCTGACCGTGAGCCTTCAGACAGACCGAGGGAAAACCAGATGACACGAACAGGAACACTGGGCACGAACAGGAATGGACACAACAGTAGACACCGACAGGGAAAAACACACGGGCAGGGCTTAAATACACAGGGTAACAAGAGGAAGCAGGTGACAGACATTACGGTAACGAAAGGGGTGTGGCTGAGCGAAGTGGCACGGGCGTGACATAGGCAAGCACTGACCTGCGGTAGCATTCTCTCTCTTTCACTCTTTCGCCATTGTGGCAAAAGATTGTGGGAATTTTCTCGACGGGATCCCAGACTGTCACACAGTGCAGGAAATGGATCAAAGGTGGGGAAACAAGCCGGCCCATTTCAAGTACGGCCGGTCATTGTTACGTCGTGCGTCACTTGGTGTTTTTTTTGTCCCCGTCCTCCCCAAAATACTTTGGCGGTGCAATTAGAGCGGGAAAATAAAAAATGATGCAAGTTTCAGCAATGCTCCTTTGGCTTATTGAAAGCTTTTGAAGAGGATAATTTTTTTAAAAAAAACTTTGAATCAGTTGTGAGATCTTTTTCATCTCTGACTCAACATTGTGTCAAATCGTGTCTTCATTTGGCAGTCATGTAAGTGACGTGCTCGCTCACTCGCGTCTTTTCTCGCACGACTGCCAGTTTTTTCTTGAAAACGACCCGTATCTCGTCTACTTCACCTCCGTAATTCCGAAACACTGCAGATTTAATTAAATGAAAGATGAAGTCACAGATGAGAGGAAGCGAGGCCATTTTACTTGGCATCATCATTACGTTGTCACTGTGTTGCATTGCGATAATCATCGTTAGAAGATTCACTTATCTTTTCCTCGCTTCACGCAGATTAGCAACATTGACTGCTTGATCACCAGCATCCTCATCAACGCTGATTGGTGTGAAATATAACTCATGTATGACAGATTCATTTCAAGTCTGTAAAATCAGTAACCCTCTATTCAACCTGCTCAGAAACTTTATTTTCAGAAATAGTCAGCTAACAAATACTTGGTTGTTAAATTTCACACTCAGTGGGTTGGCCAGCACTCTGACTTTCTATAGAAGCAATTAAAAAGTCAATTTTCTATAATGTGTCCCCTTTTAAAACTTTGCTTGGACGGTTAATTGACGGTCAATTGTGTTTATGATGGTAAGAGTTGTGGAACAAATGATTCCAGATATGCTTGATCCCAATAAGAGATTTCACTTGTAAAGTTAATGGAATGCATTGTGGTGAAACTTTTTTGTAATGGGGAAAGTAGACTGAGTCTATCAATTACATCACCATCGCTGCGTTGTAATATTATTGTCATTATTGGCTAAGTATTAACGTGATCATTCCAAATTTTGCAAACCCAAACAAACTTTGTAGCGCTCTCGGTTTGTATACCTTCCTGTTTAGTTGCATTACAGAGCAGCGCATTAAACAAATGGCTGTGTGCCCCACGCCATCAATATGCCTGTATTGATCTTGACAGTAACTCTGTGCCTTTGAGGCGGTGCCGTCACCTTGAGTCATGCCTGGAGATGGGCCAGGCTACTTGTAGCCAATTTACGTCACACTAACAGCACACAGTGTTTTCTTAATAGGATTGTCACAGCGCTCCAATAGGGTCCGTAGAAACACTCTGCTTTGCCGAACTGCTTATTATTCTTAGAAAGTAGCTCCTAATGTCTTCACTTATCAGCAGTAAAGTAGAAGCCACAGCACGGCAAGCCAAACATGCTCATTAGTTTCCCTGTTTGTCTGCGACACACTTCCACTCCAAAACCAACGACGGCCATATGACGCAATGAAAAATTTAGTCCCTTTGAGCGAGAGGGCAAATAAATTTGAAAAATTTCACAAACTAGGTCATCCGCAATCCTCATATGTTCTTTTGTTCCTGCACCAAGACGTGGTTAAACCGACTTGATCACTTTAGATCGTTTTTATAAAGCAGGTCCAACATGATGTCGCCGTAGAATGCAGAGAAGAAAATGGCGTCAGCTTGAGATAGAATCATAAAAGTGCCTAGGACACATCTGCTCTTATCGCAAGATTTCTCAGCGTATAAGGAAATTTTGCTGTATATGGTGGATAGACGGGGAGACAAGAGTAAACACAATAGTTTGCTTTTCAATCTGCTTTTGTTTTAGTTTGTATCCAGCTCATTGTTTATTTATAAGACCCTGAAAATTCTGTTTAGAAATGCTATTTCTATCTATCGGCAGAACCCAAACTGCACATTTCCCAAGTAGACAAAAACTGCATTGGGCATCCATCGGGCCGCACTTCACCACCAATATGATGAATTACACAAATCGTGTCCCGATTGCTGCATGAGTCTCAACCAGGTGACACAATTATCTGCCTCCCCCATTGTTCCCCATCTAATCATCAAAATTCAGCGTTCATTCACCCTCTTATTCACAACAGGATACACTGCAAAAATATAAATGACTAACGACATCAACGCTGTCACAACGGAATCGGGCACCTGATACAATTTGTTCAACACAAAATTCAATTCATTTGCATGCTCACAGCGCACCCTGTCTTGTTGTTTTATCTCATATTCGGAGCGTCGTGTGTAGATCCATATAGCGAAGCAATAAAAAGCAGCGCTCCGTAAATGACATGTCTAAACCCCCCCAAGATCTTGCCATCCCATTCTTCCTACCTTGTTGTAATGCTGACATTTGTAGCTACAGGAACAACTCCTTTTCTGCAAAGGCCTTTGGGACTCGTGCACTCCCAAGAGCCATCAAAACATATTATATCACTGTTAAATATATGATGAAGCACCGCAGAATTTGCTTCATGGGCCAGCAATTCTCAAGCCCAAGTCATGACCTCATTATGAAACAATATGAACCTGTCCACAACTAAAACAAATGGCGAGTGTATTACCTCAGCCACCTTTGGTAACCAGGCATCGACTTTTCTTCTGTAACATCTCTTTTTGAGAGCTAAACGTTATTAGTCCGCATGCTGCCTGTGGCGATTGGTTAGTTTAAATGTTAGTCGTTAATGTCAGAACCTCTGATTGGTCGGTTCGGTCACCCAGTCTTTTCTGCAGTCAATACTTATTCGACATGTCAATCAAAGTAGGCAAAACCACAAATGGGCCTCGTCTGTCTTCTCGTTTGCTTTCTTTGGATTATTCCATCCAGGCAGTTTTGCCGATTGGTAGCTTTTGCCACCCAATTTTCCATTCAGTCATTAATTTACAAGTCCGTCATCTGTTTTTGTGTCACATAGTCTTCCTTTAGATTCTGGTTGGTCTGCATGTCATTCACAAACACTCTGAAATAGGCAGTTCTGTCTTTGCTATTGGCTGGTCTACATGTCCATCATTACTGCATATATTACTGACCGTCATCAAAAAACATGTCAGTCGTTACCGACAATCTGACTAATTGGTTGGGAGTGTCACATAGCCTTCCTACAGTCGTAGCTTAGTTTATACATGGTAGTTGTTAGAGTGGTACTCACTCTAACTTATTTTTGCAAGAACCACACGGGAGACAGTATGCCCTTTTTAAGCACTTGCAAGTGGAGAGTCATTCGTCACTGTGCGTACAGCGATGATCGAATGAGGTCTGACTTTGGATTCTTGCAAGAGGGTATTTATTGAGAGAAAGCAGGGTGGGGGTGACATTGGACATGTTTGGTGGTTACCTCAGCAACTGGTTAATCAGTGCGGAGGGTCCCAGCTCATTGTTTTACAAGGTCGTGGAAACAGAAACTAGTGGAGCATTTTAGATGACTAACTAAGCAAGAATGTTTCCACACCATTTGGAAAGTTTCAACAACTGAATGGTTAAACTTTTCAGAATCAAGGAAAGGTAAAAGGTTTAAACAAAGTTAATAATTCTAGTCTACATTCCAACATAATCATACGATCAAAATAATCTGTAAACCCCAACAGCAGTCATTGATTGAAGCACCACTTATTGGCTCGGTTCCGTCTCTCATTCTTTCAGCCGTCAGCACCATTTTCCCATTTCCTCCAAATACAGTTTTACGGCCATTTATTGGCCAAAAGGCATTTCCTAGAAGTAGAGTCACTAAGCGTGGTATGTTTTTAGCAACTGACATTTTATCGTAGTCTGTGGATAAACTTAGCCTCCAGGTAGTTGTTGTTTAGGTTATTAAAAACATTCACGGAGAGTTTTTTTATCACCTCTTTTTGACAACATGTTTTCAAAGAGTTTAGCGTTGCAATTTCTGTATGGAAAGTAGGGAGCGATGCTCGGTTTTCATCTACTAGCCTAGAGCAGGGTTTCCCAAAGTCCCAGAGTTTGGGAACCCTGGCCTAGCTTCAAAAGTGCTGTCCATTTTGATGAAGGGCTACAAGATGAGAGGGCCAACCTATCAGATAAACATTAATCTAAAGGACAGAGCACTTTTAAGACTCCAGCCACTCGGACATGATGTGTAAAGGGAACCGAGATTTATATTTTCCACTATCGAGTGACGCTTGGATTTATGTCACAAGGAAACATCATTCACTTGGCACATAATCAGTTTTGTCGTCCGTTGACACGTCCTCTCTGACATCGTCACGACACGAAAAAACGGAAGCTCTTCACTCCGCTACTTCATAAACACTGCGGAAAGGGAGAATGAGAGTATCTTGTGCGGGAGAGCTTGATTCCGCCCGTCTGTATTAAAATAATCAATCTCATTACAAGCCACCGACGGAAAGAGAATGAGAGCAAGAGAGGAGGAGGAAAAAAGACACAAACATCAATGGGATTTTGGAAATATATTTACAGAGAGTGAGGCGGGGAGCGTATCGACAAATATTGGATTTTGCAGCGAGCGGAGCAAATGGGTCAGGGCAACACAGGGGGAAACAATGACACAGCGAGACCAAAGAAAAAGATCTGATAAATAAGAAGAGAAATAAGTCACATATCACTGGAGAAAGTAACACAGAGAACACGTCGTATGTTATGCCAGTGACAAAAATAGGCCACGCTCCAACTTCCTGTTAGCTGCCAAGCTTTGCTATTCAAGTCAATAGCCACAGATGTAATAGCGTCGACTCAACACGTCGTTGTCGTTTATTCACAACCTAGATACCGATAACTAAGCCAAATTTGAAAATTTCCCCCTCTTTCGTGATCAAAGTCAGGAAACGTCATGAGCATCCTGAGCTATTATATTTGTGTATTTTAAAAAAAATGTTTTTCTTTTGACATTGAGATAACAATTGATTAATTGTTGCCGATCTTGAAACTAATGGTGTGCATTACTTGATTGTAACCAGCAGGGGCACTGTTGATTCACTTTTAGCTAGTTTGCTGTTTAAAGTGGAGAGAGAGAGAGAGAGAGAGAGAGAGAGAGAGAGAGAGAGAGAGAGAGAGAGAGAGATGGACAGAGAGAGAGAGAGAGGCAGAGACAGAGAGATGGACAGAGACAGAGAGATGGCCGGAGAGAGAGAGATGGACAGAGATGGACAGAGAGTGAGAGAGAGAGAGATGGACAGAGAGAGAGAGCTGGCCGGAGAGAGAGAGATGGACAGAGATGGACAGAGAACGAGAGAGAGAGAGAGAGATGGACAGAGAGAGAGAGAGAGAGAGATGGACAGAGAGAGAGAGAGAGAGAGAGATCGACAGAGCGAGAGAGCGAGAGCGAGAGAGAGAGATGGACAGAGAGAGAGAGATGGCTGGAGAGAGAGAGATGGACAGAGATGGACAGAGAGCGAGAGAGAGAGAGATGGACAGAGAGAGAGAGATGGACAGAGAGAGAGAGATGGCCGGAGAGAGAGAGATAGACAGAGATGGACAGAGAATGAGAGAACGGGAGAACGAGAGAGCGCGCGCGCGAGAGAGAGAGAGAGAGAGAGAGAGAGAGAGAGAGAGAGAGAGAGAAAGAGAGAGATGTACGGACATGCTTTAAAACATGATTCGTAAAGCAGTTTCAAAGCAGGTCAAAGTTGGAGGCTCTAAAACTGGTAGGAGAATAGTAATTAGTGGCACAGCGGAGTCCTGGGCCAATATGGCAGGTAAAGGAGTCCCTTCGCCCACAAATTTAAGGCTGTAATTATGTATAATTGTATATTTTGTAATGGTTTTCGTTGGTGGCCTCTGAGCAGCTGGAAGCACCTTGTTCCTCTCAAATGAGTCCTGGGGGGACTCCCGTTGATTTTCCCAGCTCAGCACTTTCTAACCCTCTGATGGAGCCCTGCGACTCATTATTATCAGATGCGTACGCTTCATTATTTGCAGACTCCACTGCTGCTACACACACCATCACTTGACTTTGACTATTTTTACGGCACAAGTTGTCAATGCCTGGGTAAACATAATGCACCTTTCTTTGGCATTTTCCTTTTTTTTTTCAGCATGAAGCAGAAAAGTTGACCGATTTTAGTGGTCATCTGAAATCCAAAACAGACTTAATGCTGGGACAGGGGTGTGGAAATAAATGATATATTATCTAGGGGAGTGATGTCGTGTTGTTTTTAAGAAAAGAAAATGACATCTCAAAAGAAATATAATATTCGACAAATAACAAAAAATAACAAAATATTCATGTATAATTCAGCGTCATATGTGACGTAACAAGACCTCGGTTCATCAAAACTGTTTTGGGGTTTTTCTTTGGCTTCCATAAGAATGACCTAGAATATTTGTTTTGCTTTCTCCACCCATCTATGTCTATTGACTTTAAAAAATGAGCTGCATCCCCAACACAATTTCACCTTAGACTCTACCTGTCAAAAAGTCACAAATAAAACACTTCCTCCTCTGTTTTATAAAGCAGGCCGGCTGTCCAAACATGTCATTTTAACAACCCAGCTTAGTCAACATATTCCGTGGCACCTAATGAGGGAATGCCACTTGCACTGCATTTCATCCCCCTCTCATGTCGTGTACACCCGTGTTTCTGGTTGCTCGCTTGGAGGCAGAGTTACGCACCTGGGACAAGTCTTCTCCACCTAATAGGATTGATATGTCACCTGAGACTTGTAGCAATTTGCTGAGTAAATGCTTTGCCAGATTGTCTATTTGTTGCTTTACTCTCCCATTCCGCTTCCCCGAGGTGATGTCTCACATGCAGAGAAGTTGAATTTCAAATGAGTTTGTTTCCGCGACATACCTGCTGGAGATAAACAAACATCCATTTTGTTGGCTTTAATGAAACATTGAGGCTGAAAAAGTGACATATTTCATAAACCGTTGTTACTTTTAAGATAAAGATTGTCCAATAGTGATTCGACATGCATTTTGTAAAACTGCATGTTGTCCTTTTGAATTATAATTCTCTGAACGGCATGAGGCAATTGATGCAAAAGTAGTCAAATATTCCCGCATCCAGTTGAGCGAAGGTGTCTGACAAGAAAGGGTAAACAAAAAAAACAGCAACAATAAATCAATATATCTTCTGGATGATGCACAATTTTTGTATTTTGCATTGAAAGCTAAGCTACATTCACAAATAAAACACTTCCTTCTCTGTTTTATAAAGCAGGCCGGTTATCCAAACATGTCATTTTAACAACCCAGCTTAGTCAACATATTTAGTTATTGAAGGTTCCTGAGGTGGGACATACGCCATCAAGACTTCAACATAACTTTTTCCCCTGCACATTCACTGTTCAAAAATTGTTGATAGTAGTTTCTTCTGAGAATTGACCTTGGATCACTCGTCTTGACAGTATGCCACCGTCCCTTAAAGCAAAGAAAGTACAGCAGAGAGTCTGGTTCATTTGAAAAGTCCAAAAGGCACCCTAGTTGCTGGATCCTCATGGTGTGAACATCGAGTTTGTTCCACCCTACTGCCACCTCGTGAGCCTCGAGGTGGACGCCTCCGTTTTTTTCTCCTCAATGGTTCATGCTTTCTTTCATGCCATCTGTGCCTGGATATGGACATGGCTGTCAAGCAGGCCACAGAGGAGACACAGTTCTGATAAGCGCTTTCAAAAAGGATTAAAAGCTTTCTTTTTTTTGGTGAGCAAACCTTGGGCAACAGTACAAACAGACGTGACCTCAGCTTCGACAATCGAGCTATTCATAGATGTGCCTTTCTTTGTTGCTAACACCATTTTATTAAGGAAAAAGATGGGCAAGAGATTTCTGATATCAGCTGCCAGTGTTTTTCAAAAGAAAAACTCATGATGAGACTCATGAGCTTCAATGTCTTAGTTTTGAGTCATGCATGAGTCCTTTCAAAAAAATTGATTGTGATGATATGCCATTATATTATTTATTGTATCAGATACACAACAAACTGATGAATAACTAGTTTTCAAAACGAAGACAAATAAAAACTGTTCAAATATTTTAAAAATATAAATGGTAATAAAATTTGCTAGCAATATCATGTTATTTTAGTATTTACATGAATTCGATGTGCAATTTGTCTTCGCGGGCCACATAACATGATGTGGCAGGCTGTAACTTTTTTGGGTTACTTTAGGAAGAACCGGAACTGTATTTTAATCACATTCTATCTTTGCTCTTCTTTCAAAACAAACATGATCATTTAGCTACACACCCGTTTTAGTACTTTACAAAGAATATCCCTCTGTAAATATCCCGAACTATGATTGAAGTGGAGATACAAGGGTTTCATCGGGCGCCACGTTATAAATGCAATCCAAACCCAACGCTCTTACAAAAGAGGAGAAATCTCTCCTTTGGCAACATCACCCACGGCTGTCATTTTCTTTAATTCAACAATCACAGTATGCAGCCGCAAGTTTCCTTTTCATCTCATGCTCAGGCGAAATAGGACGGCTGCCAGCTACTTGTGTTTCTTGCATCCCGAGATCAGCTTGAGTCTCACTAATCTGGAAGAAATCAAAGATTAGCATTTTGGAGAGGTTTGCATTTGCCTCAGAGACCGCTGACTCAGATGTTCCCCCAGCCCTCCAGAGACAAATCTGTCTGGCACATTTCATATTCCACACTGTAAAGATAAAAAAGAAAAAAAAAACATTTTTTACTGAGTATGTACATTTGCGCTGACGTATGCCGAAACGGAATTGATGGGGGACACCGACTCACTGGGAATGGGGGCATGACCGATGAAACAATTGACTGTGCGGTGAATATTTCAAAGTCATGAAAATCCTTCTTTATGGCAGTGCGTTTCAACACAACTTAATCAAGCAAAACAAATCCCCCTGCTCCCCTGTTTCCGTGGCAAAATAAGATGAATCGCTGCTCAAAAGATATATATTTTTTTTAAAGTGGACCCTCTAAAGCTGCATTTGGCAAGTGGCTTGACCAGTTGAAGTCAAAGTCTCCTTTGACCTATATTGCATTATTCTTAAACTCTGATTATTTTTTAACATTGGGCAATTAAATACGATTCTTACGCCTCATCATTGCTCCTGATAGTTTCTGAAATGGCAGCCAAGTCAGATTGGGGGTGGTCCTGGACGACGAGTGGACATCTCGCAGCACAATTTGAGCGCCGCCATCTTCGTCGGCGCGTGTGCCAGTTTCCTTCCAGAGGGGAAAACCTCATTAGCCGTATTACTGAGATCAAACAGGGAAGTTGAGCAGCGGAAGAAAGCGAATCTGCTGTGCCCTATTCAAGAGGAAGTGATGAAAGGCAGACATTTAGCAAAGTGGGGACGCCAGAAGATATTGCGCAACTGGTTTTGAGTTTGAAGGGAGTGTGCTTTGATACTGTGGCTATTTTAATAAGAGGAACGAGTAACGCTTTGATGGCAACCATGAGGTCTTGTCAAGCACAAAAAAACAAACAAATAAAAAAGCCACAGTTTATCGCTCCATGGTTCCACACCTCCTGCTGTGTAGGATATTTGGGTTGGGTGCATCATCACAAGGTGAGGCGGTGGGGATAGGGGGTGGGGGGGGGGTAAGCTCGCTGAGCCCTGAGATGGCAAATTGGTTGTCGGGATGTGGAAGCCTTCCTCGTTGTTGGTGACAGGAGCTGTGGAAGATGGAGCAGCAGCAGCGTGATTGAACTGGACTCGCCTCTATGCGCATCAATGAGTAAAATTCTTAAGAACGACTTTGTAGGGTAAAAGGCAGTGGGCAGGCTGGGAATCACCTGCGTGATGACTTTCCACCTTGACATGTTATTTGAAAGACCTTTGGACCTTGGAAAAATGCCAAACAATATTAAAGGGCTTATTCACTTTTACCTGCTTGTATTCAAAAAGTTGGGCAACAAGTGGGGTCCACCAATCGAGTGTGAAATTATATATATAAAGACAGTCAATATACGTGAGTATGTTTAGTCATGTGACATACACAAGCTGAGCCGTGATTGGTTGTTGGCTGAGCCCAGCATGTGATGTCATTTTCAGTCGACAGCAAGTGGCAAAATGTTTTGTTGCTTAAAAGTTTTTAGACCCCAACTACTAAGCTTTGTAATCTTTTACATCTATTTTTATTTTAAACAACTTGTCCATTGTGTGACACTTGTGCCTTTCAAGTGATTTAGCATTTCCCTCAAGGACCTGCAGCACCCTCACCGACAAGCACTTCCTGGAAGCCGTCCAGTAAAAGCTCTGTTGAAAAATAGCGAATAGATTTCCAGAGCATCATCAGCATTGATAGAAAGGATTTAGTTGGGCAGCGGGGTGGACAGCAGCGGCTTTGGAGTAAGATTTCATTAGAGCAATATGGTGATGCAGACCTCTGGGATGGCGTGAAGAGCACACTGGACTGCATCATCACTTGTGGCCTTGACAGCTTTGGACTCGAACATCTTACAACTATAGACGTGTTTAATTAAGTCCTCCCTTTCTTATAGAAACTCAATTGATGAGATAATTGGCTAGTGGATGGGGTCTCTGACTCCTTAGAAGCCCCGCCCCCACACGCCACCCCCGGGATGAAACGATAGATACCACTTATGAGTCTGTGATGCGTAGCAACCATAAAATCAATTCATACATGTTTTCAAAGAGGACTGTGCACGATCATCAGACTTAAACGGGGACTTAAAAGTGTCTTTGTAGAAAGAACCATTAAAAGGCACCATTAAGGAAAATGTACTCCATTCATGACAGAGTGCAAGTTCCTTGTAATTTCGTTTATTGCTCTTCTTTTTGTCTTCAGATAATTTTGAATTAAAAATATTTTTCCGTGTCTTGCCTTAAGTGCAGTTTTGGTGGAACATTTTTGAAGTACTGCATCTGGGATTATTAAGCAGGATAAGCGGTTCAGAAAATGGAAGGATGGATGTTACTTTGTGCTCTTAAAGTGCAAAGTGCAGGATAATGTGGTGGTCCTTTTTCCCCTGTGAGGGGTCCCTCGCAATGAGCAATCCTTTGATGACATTGTGAGCTTGGTCCACTAGCTTTTCTGTTTCTGTTAAAACGCTCAGCAGGTATGTTTTTATGCTCTTGCCTACTTTCCTAGTATAGGTCTTTTATTGGTTCTGCTTGAATTGCTCACTCTCATCAGTGTGTGAGTCGGGCTGGACAAAATCTCACTCTTTGCCATGTTTATTTGAGAAATAAGGATTAGCATTAACATTATTAATATCACATAGCATGTGTTGGATAGTATTGGCA
This sequence comes from Syngnathus scovelli, assembly GCF_024217435.2. Classification (NCBI taxonomy): domain Eukaryota; kingdom Metazoa; phylum Chordata; class Actinopteri; order Syngnathiformes; family Syngnathidae; genus Syngnathus; species Syngnathus scovelli. Next base: position 18,504,676 of record NC_090850.1, read on the forward strand.
AGTCGCGATAAAACCGACTTTTTGGTTTTTCTTGTGTTTCTGCAACTCGCATCAAAAGCTCTTCAAAAAATCCAGATCTCACGGTGTGAAAAAAGGCTGCAGAATGTAGTCGTAGAGTGTCAAATATTAAATACTGCGCAGTCCCGGTTGCCACTGTAAATCCAGATGAATTTCACACATAACTAGGTCACTCATCAGAGCTGCAAACTAGGCGCACTGAGTCAGCATCCCTTCAAATTGCCTGAAACTTGCCAACCGATCACAGCGTAACAAATCAATCTCGATGTACGTTAAAAAAAGAAACAAAGCTGTCTCTATTCATCTTACATAATGAGACCACTTATGGCTGATTCTTGTTACTGTGATTAGCACACGTTAGTCGTAAGTTTTTCACACCGCTCTGCTGATTCAAACACACTCTTTGCATATTTCAAAGAGTCATGTGTAGTTATTCAAATACTGATAGTTAGGAAATGCAAATACACCACCATGCTTCTGCACCTAAGGCAACAAAGCGGAACTGTACACGCTCCCGCTGTGTGTTATTGCACCACTGGAAATATACAACGATAAAAATGCTATAATACACAATGCAGCGTGGCGGCAATAGTGTTTGTTGTTTCAAAGTTAGCTTTACATCACACTGAAAAATGTGGGAATGAAAAATCTGCTAGCTATATATATTGTTCAGAAGTGAGGTTCTTTTCAAACATTTTCAACTTGGGCATTGTCCAGGCTCATGGACAAAATTGTGACTTGCATTCAATGGTTAGTTATTATTGCTTATAATAATGGTAATAATAATAATAATGATAATATTTCCAAGACCATTGTGGATTTTTGAAAACTCCCACTATTTCTAAAGTGCGTTTATATTTGTACAACAATAGTGAATGAATTTAATTTTGCAGTATTTTACACCACTGAACTTTCTGTTGCTTCTGAATTTTTCTGTCGAGCCAATCATATTCTTGCATTGGGAAATGAGCCCATTTCAAACATCAGACCAGTATTTTAATCATCCTTTTCCCAATTCACCAAGCCTCCTTTTCGGACCTCACTGATTTAATAAGTCATTTACCTTACTTGTCACCGGAAATTTCCCCTTTTCCGTGTCTGTGCTGACCTTTTTGCTGAGCATTTGCTATTCACGGAAGGAATCTCATCAGCACACACAAATGGACGTACCCCCGAGAGGTGCTTCTGACTGGAAATATAAAAAAAGGTTGACTTTTTGCTTTAGAAGAAGAAATATAAATCAGCCTGCACTGAAAGAAGTGCAGGGAAACATGCATGTGATTATCATGATCAAAACGATCACGGTTAAAGGAGTGAAAAGATGCTAGCATACTAAATTCAACACGTAAGTGCAACAGATTGTATAAAGAGGCTAATTAAAAAACAATTTGGCAGCAGTATACACTAGTTAAATTTCTTCCTGGCAGCGACTGACATTTTCATAAAATACTTTTAAAGGTTGGACCTGAGGATTGTTGTTTGGAAATAATGTTTCTGTCATTAACATACAGTATGAACCCGCAAATTCTTGAGGACAAGAAAGGCAGAAAAATCTGTGTTCAGTTTCTTCTGTTGATGCAGCTCAACATGCTATCTTATGGGCAACCATAAGTTATTTTTATTCATTTATTGTCAAAACCTTACCTGAAATGAACCTGCCTTCTGTTTTGTTTGGATAAGAGGTTGCAATGGATTTATTCATCTTTTCGTCTACTGACTGCTTCTCTGACCGGGACCAAATTAAACAAGAAGAAAAACTATTAAAGTTTGTTTCTTTTTTTTAAGTCTGACAGACCGATACTGAATAAATTTTGGCCTGCAAAGACGATACAGATGAAGCAGTTCCGATTTACAGGCCTTGATGGCACCATTCAGCAATATGTAAATATCATTTCCTGTGCATGGTGAAATGTATGCATGCTTCAATGACTGTGGAAAACATGATTAATGGTATCCTTCCTGGGACATTTCCATTCCGGCTGAGATTCTATCTTGCCGTGAATTATTATAGTTTTTTTTTTAAACTTGCATTTGTATGTTACATACTAATCAGATAGCGCTCAGTGTATGTCAGCTCCATATCTTTACTTTATAGTTACCTCAGCAATGGAGGGGAGGATATGGCAGATTATTCATCGTAGCTTCATTAAAGGGAAAAATGAACCCATATGTAAAATAGGTCATTGATCATTGTGCCAAGGAACGTGACAAGATATATCATTTGCAATACAGCTAGCACACTTCCAAACTTATCAACTTGCAACAACGTACGGCCCAATGGGTTCATGCGTCAATGGACATTTCTCCCCTTTTCAGTTGACGATACCGACGTGGCTAAACTACAGATTGTCTAGCTACTTCTAGTACATGGTCAATTGGTTCTCCGGGAATGCTGAGTCAGTACTATTTTAGTGATGTAATTTAGCAAATATTTAGCTACTGCATTGATATTTTTTTTATTGATAACCTGACAGTAATTAAAATGTGTGTGTGTGGGGGGGGGGAGGTTATGCTATAAGCCTAACAACAAGTCTGTGGCTAACTTTTCTAGTCTCTGGAATTAGCCTGTTTTTAGGGGGCCGTCCCAGTTTATGCAAATTAGCCATTTGTTACCTTCCGCCCTACACAGTACCAATGCAGGCTTTTGTTACCATGGCAACTGTAAGCAGAGTTTGCGGATGGTAACACTACAGCTCTGCTTACCTTTTGGTTTTGGCATGACTCCGGAGTCTATTCAATGAAAGTGCTGTCTCTTATGTAGATTTGTTCATTCAAGATTTACTTGATTATTTAATTATACACTTGAGGAACTGGCAGGCGGTACAGAGAGCCAACTATTTGTCCTAGAAAGCATTTGTGAGTTGAGCTCTTTTGAATACTTGCACATAGTAGCTAGCATAACTATTCATCAATATAATGCGTTCAGTCATAAGCCAATCTTGCTGTTGCCATCATCAGCATTCAGCAGAGTATCTAGCGTACATGTGTGTTATTTGCTGTATTAAATCCCAGGTAGAGCAGAGCAATAGCTGTCCTTGCAGTCTTAATCCCTTTGATCCGGGGGAAGGAGAGTTGATGGGATGTCAGGGGGATGAACAGAGCTGTGACAGGTGAAAGAGAAAAGAAGGAGGGGCGAGAGAGAAATGAGCTGCTCTGCCAATCAAAGTTAGTCGGAGAAAAGTTCAATCTCTGCCTTTTATTGAATGACCCGGTATCCCAATTTAGAGGACGAGCGTACCAACTGCACCTGGCATTTGTCTGGTCGCATGGAGAGACAATGAGAATAGAAGAAGATGGAGAGGGAACATTTTGTCCCTTCATTTCATTGTCAGAAGCAAGTGTGCCAAGATCCAAGATAAGTGATTGAAATAAGGAATAAAGTATACCAGGAAGAACAAGGTGAAGTTAAGATAATGATGCACCTTTCAGTTGGTGACAAAATACAATGACTGCTTTTGGACTGCGGTAATGCAGCTATCAGATAACATGATGAATTGTGATGTTATGACATTTACATGAGAAACATACATTATTTCCCTCATCAAGGGATATTCCTTCTGCTCTAGAGTCAAAATGTTTCAGTTCCCATGTGTGACAGCCAATTGCCAAAAGTAGTTTTAAATTCTCCCGGCGTAACTAGTCCTGGCAATTTGAGCTTACTTTGCTGCTCATTTCAGGCTGAGGAATCAGCATTGCTAAATATACCTTTTCCTTTATTCGGTTTCCAATCTAGGGACAATCAGATGAAGGGCATCTTGGGATCGAAGGGCACGCTGATTCTGGTTAATCCACCAAAATATGCCTAAATTAAATTGGAGCAGCCCAATCAGAAAGGAAGGAGGAAGGAGAGCCATTGTGGGAAGAGATGAGCATAAATGGTGCGTTGATGCACTCGATTGCCGCATTTGATAACGGGCAGAATTATATGATTATATATATATATATATATATATATATATATATATATATATATATATATATATATATATATATATATATATATATATATTATAATATTATTCAATGTAAATCAACATTATCCAGGAGGGTAGATATTCTAATTCTAATTGACTGTGATGTTTGAGTGCTTTTGATTTCGATCCCTTCTGTAGTTAGTGGTCACTGGAAGTTTTTTCCCGTTAGAGAAAAACACATGCTTTGATTTGTCAACAAGGAGAGACTGACAAATTTCAGAGACAAATTGCAAGAAGTCAATTTGCAAGAAATGACCCTGTCATCAGTATAGTAACGTTCAGCAGCATTTGACAGGTTGTTAAACCCGTCAAGAACTGAGCTACATCTCTGCAATGGCACATAAGGCAGTATTATTCTGCTCAATATCACTGGCGTGGAAAGAGAAGATTCAAAACGCTCCAATTCCATTAAAGATAATGTAATGTTTACCCCCCACCCCTGGAAAGTGGATGCATGAATGGACGGGGACAGTTGGACGGACAGATGGACAGACAGATGGACGGGAGCCATGAAATTTAATGGAGAACCAGCTAGCTGTTTGAATGATACTAATATGTCATTGACACAATCGAGACACATCTCCATGTGGGTCTTTTACGACTGTATGATGTCACACGCCCAATGACCATGTGCTGAAAGCACCCATGGTGATCTATCATCCGACCATCCTCCGAGGCCTTTCCGGCAAAGGGACTGCAGCGAGGCTCACTTATAGATAATGAACAGAGGCCGCGGCTTGATGGTTCAGCCTGGCCTCACTCCGTCACCTTTCCCCTTAAGCTGCAAAAGTCACTTCCCGTGGGCACCGCAGCGCTCCAGTGGTTGTGCCTTTAAAACTTTTGCCCTTTTGCCAAAATGAGTACGTGGACAGTGGAATGGACTGCGGCAGTTTGAGGGCGCGGGGGGGAGTGGATGGGTGAGAGAGTGAGCAAGAACTGGGAACATAAAAAATAACACTCACAGTACAGAGGAACTTATAGGTTGAAACCCATTCTGAAAAATTAAATAAATCCATTCCAAATAAAATCAATTCCAGTTGTATTCAGGAACACTTTTCCCCATTGAAAATAAAGGAAATTAGATTAATCTGTTCCTGTCAGTCTGTCTTAAAGGCATTGGTTTAAATAAATAGTAAATAGTGTGCATTTGTAGAGGGAGTTTGCATATTCATGAAAACAATAAATATCAACTGTCAAAAAAAACAGGCCTATAAATTGACTTGCTGGAAATTGCTGCATCTGAGACTAAGCACGTAAATTGTTTTTCTCGATCATATTCATCATGTATTACAGTCACTTGATAATGTGACCGTTTTTTTATTTAGTTTTTTTTTTTTTTAATGAAAATTGCAAGCTCGCTCTTTAACCGTCATCCATATTGTTTTTAACAAGAAAATTACTTAATGTTGTTTTAGCTACATTGTACTTTGCAGCCAGGACAGAAATACGAGTAAGTCACTCTGCGACTACTTTTGCCAGTCACAGATCTCAAGCACATTGCAAAATTGCAGCAAATTCAGAAAATTGTATGCACGCTCAAATGAGCACATAATGTATAGAAAATGGACAAATAATCTACTCACCAAATGGAGGAATTGCACTAAGCAGCTACAGGAGTTTAATTTTGCTATCCAAACTCCAAAATCTTTGAGATTTACACGTTTTGCTGTAGAAGTCGCTCATGACATCCTGCTTGATTGTTAGACCTTGGAACTTTTTTTTTTCACGGAACTTTTTTTTTTCCCACAGCCTGAGAGGCATATTTCTTCAAGATATTTCCAATTTGGAGATGTATGACTCACGGCACATTCCAGTGTATTTGCCCTTGATCTAAATGCACCGTAAGAACACACATGCAGGCAACGTTTAGCATATTTTAAATGCAATACAGATTAGACTGGCGCACATTAGTCATATCATATTAAGCCCGATTTGTCATGGGGCCAGGAATAATAAATGACACCATTTGAATAGCGTGTGGCGACTCGAGACACGTCAAAATTTTCAATCTCCTCTAGTGGGAGGACAAATCGCCTGAGGTTGGATTAGGTTTGTGAGTCACGGCTGGAATAAAAAAAAAAAAAAGAAATTCCTGTTGTTGCTTTTGTATTTGTCTCGGCAATATTCGCATGGAAAAAAAAGAAAATCTTTTGTTGGGTTTTGGCGCTGGTATTGATTCCCTTTGAGTCAGTGCAAGTGTTAAATATTCATGACTTCTTTTTGTTTTTGTTTTTTTGTTTTTTCAACATGAGGGAAAGCAGCATTTATGTCCAATGAGAAGTAAGAAAAAAGGCACGGATTAGCAGAGGTGACAAGCTTGTTGAATACAAACATTTAAGAGATTAGATTGGGAGAATGCTTTGCGGGCAGATTTATTCCATTCATCTCCACCCACACCTCATCTTCCACGTGAAATTTTGACTTGCGTTTTACACACCGGCTCCCCAAAGGTGGAGTCTCACTGGAATTGATCCACAAGGTGACACCCAGTGAACGGACTGTCAATAGAAGGTCAGGCGCTTTCCACCACCGAGCTCAACTAAGCCTCCCGTGCCGCTATGCTGCGTCGATCAATCTCATATGAGAAGGTTGTAAACATCGAGATGAATCCCCCCCCCCCCCCCCCCCCCCCCCCCCCCCGCCCCCGTCACAGCTTTGCCATTTCGCAAAACAGCCCTGGCAAAGCACTGGTTGTTTGTTGACTATTGGAGGTGAAATACAGTTAAAAGCCTTAAAGGGAATATTTGACGGAAATTGGCTTTTTACTGTTTATGTAGTAGTTTTTTGGCTGGAGCACCTGTTCACCCGAACGGTTGTAATAGTTTAGGATGTTTCCATTTTAATTCATTTTTATTACTTCAACATGAAATGGATACTTCCTAGAATGGTCACAACATGGCACACCATTTTTTTCCCCCAATATAATTGATATCATTCAGAAATGCTGTTTTCGGAGTTGAACAAATGGAAGTTTGACCAGCGCTAATTAAAGCGAGCTCTTTCATGAGACGGGAATGACATGTTCAAGAAACATCCATTTCTTTGTCACTATTCCTTGTCAGTGTCAGATGGCGAACAAAGAGACACGCATCCGAGACGATCGACAGGAAAGGGAAAAACTTCAAGAGATGAATTCTTGTTCTTAGTGTTTAACTTTGATCTGCTTTATTTGATGTGCACTACAGAAAGAATATGTTTCATATGTTCCATCACTTTTTTATTCTTCATCTGCTTCCTTTTCTGACATCAAATATGTCCTGTTGTGAAGAGCAGATTGAAACTTCGACAATATTGTAGAGAGCAGATTGTAAATTGGACCATTTCTATGAGATCTCGATTCTTGTAACATGCCCTGCTTTTGTTTGGACACAAATCTTATTCTAGCTTTTTGCTGCCAAACTCCAGTTTACCCGTAGGCTGGTTTTCCCAGCGATAGAGTGATGGCCTCTCATACAAATGTTTCGCGACAGTCTGCAGACATCTCACGCCACCAATAAAGACGGCGGCGGTGACGGCGATGAGCGTATAATCACATCCAGGCGGCCCCCGTGCCCAAAGTTGTAGCTCCTTTCCGTGTCAGAGCTGCGACTTTGTCGGGGGATGAAGTGGAAGAATCCCTCTGGTCATTAACTCCTCCAAGTTAGATGTCAGCAAATAATGTCATCCACTCTGCTGGGTCAGCTATGACTACACTGGTTATTATTTCTTGAGACGTTTCATAGCTGTTTTATCACTTTGTTTTGTTTTTTTGTCACACTATTTAAATGTCAGTGAGTCCTCGCTGTGATTAAACAACAGGAAGTCAATAACGCATGCAGTCATTCTCACATTATTTGTCATTGGCGGCATCACCATTTTTTATTTGTATAGGTCAGCGAAAGGGACCATTTGTGCCTTTATTGTCTTTGCTCTTGTATTATTTAGAACCCCGAGGAGCTGCTTCGCTCTTTTTTTTATATGGCTCACCTAATAAGATTACTTTGACACTCTTTGCCCCGTGAGCGGCTTTTGATGCAGTGCAAATAATTTTTTATTTCGACGTTAGCCTCGCCCCGCTGATTGGTGAAGTGCTCGTTAATTGGTTTAAACTTTGCTCTCACTGCTCGGGGATCGGCACGCTTAATTTCGGCGAAAGGTCAGTATCAATATAAATCTGATGGCTCGCTTAGGGGAGGGAAGCAGAGGAGTGGAAATATAAATGGCGGGAAGTGACCACGGGGAGGGAGGACGGCAGGTGACCTTGCTAACACCGGAGCAACGGAGAAGATTAGATCTTGAAGCTCGGCCTCTTGTCAGGTGTTTATTGCATTTGATCTTTGCTAGATGAGGTCAGATTTTCATATTATGGCAAAGCAACTGCTTAACCACAAATGATTGCAGTATATTCAACAAGAGAGATCAACAAAATGGCCCACAGGCAAGACGGACGTCTCGGCATACTTTCACACTTGAAGAAATCTTCTTCTTGTACTTTAGTTTTGCTTCTGCTTCATTTTTTTTTCCTCACAGTATTAAAGCACAAAGCAACCGCATGAGGTTGCTGTCAGGAGGATTGCTAAAGGCCAATGACAGGCACAATTGATTATTTGATCATTGCGAAAAGCGATGCTTCTTCTCACTCCTTTCCGAATGCCTTTTTTCCCCCTTTTTCTCTCTTTGTGTTTATTTTGCTTCCTCAATTTCATTTTGGTTTTATGCAAGGACTTTATCTGAGAACAGGAAGCTGGTCAATCAAAATCAAAAGTGATCATTATGGGGAGTCTATTGTTGTTATTGTTATTAATCTACAATTATGTTCTGTTTAAGAAGAGAAAAACAAAATAAAATAATGGATTTTCGCCTCCACCACCAATTGCTCATTGAGAAAATTAGGCTAGGCCCCGATTTGTTTGTTTCCAGATGATTGGTTAATTTGCTCGGCACCCGATTTCAATTACCGTGCTTGCATTTGACTGAAAGGAACCAGGAATAAGGCTAAGGTGAAAAAAGTTCAATTAAAGCAGGATAAAAAAGTGCTAGTGCGGAAGCGGCCGTAAGTGAAGAGGCACTGGAGCAAAGTGGAGGAGACTGCGGAAGATTGCAGTCCGGAACGCATGCAGTGAGGAGAGATTTGACAGAGACTCTCCTCTGTGGGGGACGTCCTTATTTCATCAGACCCGCTTTCTTTTTCCGGCACAAGCGTTACGAGGCTCTGCAGAAGCCGGCATGAGAGGTTTTGGTACTCTAGACCCTCGGGGGGTCATCCGCAGCCCACACTTTCCCCGCGGGACTTCACTCACCCAAATGGAGATATGAACAGCATCACTGATTACATGTCTAATACGTTCCATGGCTCATCACTCTCTCATGTCCACATGGACTACTCACACACACAAGCATGCAATCATTCTGTCACACACACATTCGCACACATGCACGCATTGCAACATCATGACCCAGAAGCATTTGATCCATCAAGGGATTATGGTGACTGTCAATCAGATTTGAAAGTGACGCTCAATGAGACATTGTGTGGATATGAAATTAGAATATAAAACTGATATTGCTGCTATAAATTCTATGGTCGGGTATAATGTATGTACCGTATACAGCAAATCTGATTATTATTTATTCATTTTTTCCGCTCCTATGTGTCCTAGTTACGATTTGCGTGATGGCGGTATATGCGTGGTAAAACCCCATCCATGAAATATCCTTAGATAAGTACATGTAAATCAGATTCCAGCACCATTTTGGATTTTGACAGTAGGACCTGCTGGGGAAAGTGTAAGGTAAACAAAAGCAAGCTGTCTTGACTTGTATAGGAGTTTAGGGGGAAAGAGTTTTCCAAAGGTTTAAGGGACTTCCACCATCGACAAATTGGTAAACAACAGGATCGGTCTCTGCTAATCAGCAATTTTTCATTACAAAGTTTTATGTCAGAGTGTCTCAGATTCGCCGTATATGCCTTTTGTATGACTGTAGTTATGTAAATTATCAGTGCTAGGTATATTCAATAACATTTACATCGTTTCAGATCAAAGTAAAAATATATAATTTTCGACTAGTATGTTGTCACTGTCAAAAGCAGCTTAATGAAAGTCCATGATTTCCTACACATTGGCGGGGCTAGAGGGGAACCACGGGGCACTCCCCCACCTGAAATATGCTCGGACCCCCTCCAGAAGCCCAGTCAGACTTTGGGTATTTCATTTTTTCCCCCCACATTTGTCTCATAGGGAACATGTACTGAATGTTTCAAGTTTTGTTAGGAATTGTTGTTCTTTGTTTTGCTGCCCCCTTGAAATATCTTTTGGCTACCCCATGCCATTGGTACACAACTACTGTAATGATGACCAGATATTGATTGATATCAATTTTATAGCCGGATACTTGGTTTCGGTACTTAGCAATAGTGAGTCTAGATGAGCCCATGTTTTTTCGCAGCAGTTTTTTTCCCATCCATAAATGTCATCAAGTAATTTGTATTCTTTTATCGTCTACTATTGTAACAAGAATTTTCTTTGTCGGGATGGATCACCATAATAATCTGGTACTGTGGTCACAACATTTCTGGCTGAGTCGCATCGTGACATACAGCAAGTGGTCTGTTGTTGTTTTCATTATGTTTGATATTGCTTTTCTTTTTAAAGAAAAAAAAAACTGTCGTTCCTGCCTTGAACGTCTTTTGTCATTTTAATGAGCCTTGCCACGCAAAATGAAGTGTCAAGGCCAATGCTGTACTTTACGTTGCCTTTTTGGGGCGAAATTGTATCTGAGGCTAATGATTTTGTAATGTTTCTGCCATAACAAGCTCGGAGCAGAAAATATAGCCATTATTGTCGTCGTGCCTCCTGCTGGTTATATTTAGTTCACAGCTCTCAATGAGCAGGCTCTGCCTTCTGTGTGTGCATGAAGTTCAAACCCAAGAGAGTTTAAACACAAAAAAAAATTGTGCTGCTTTCCATCTAGCTCTTTTTATTAACGTGAATAAAGTTTTGACAGCAAGAAAGATACAGCATTTTGTCTTTCATAAGAAAAATGCCTTAAATTAAATCGAAGTTAACGTTGCAGCAAAAGTAGGCCCGTTTAAGATACTTTCTGTGAGCTAAGAATTTTACACTAGATGATTTGTATTTGTCAAATGGATTTGGCATTAAAGTGGTCTTCAATGCCTTCATTTTTTTATGTTTGTGGGTGTCAAAACGTTTGGTCACCTGGATTTAATTAGTTCCTGTTTACACTAAACTTAAGCAGTTTTTTTATTTTATTACATTGCTACAAAGAATATGAGCTGAACTGTGTGACCTTGAATCAAACCATAATTCTTGGTATATCACCACATCCCTAGTTTCGACCAGTATACTCTCTGAAGAAGAAGCTCGAAGTCCTGTATATCTTTAGACATCCACTATGGCACAATTTCAAATATTACACTGGTGTTAAAACATCACGAGAAATTCAACAAAAAAACAATAATCAATGACACCCTTTGTTGGTCTAGCACATTTTGTCAAATGTCCGTCCGTCCCTGTAAAGGACAGTTGTTGAAACAACTTTGTTATGCATTTCTTAGGTGTTAATGGTTCTAATTATTCATTTTTTAGTGGCGGTCACTTTTTATCACGTCTCAATGATAACACTCAGAATCACCTCACTTATCAAGAACTCAAACTGTCCTCATATAACCGCTCAATTTACTACTGAAAGTGCAAAATTATACAGCATCTCAGCACAAAATGGATTGATTCGAAGGCAGCGAGACCTGCAAAAATGTGACCTTTCAACATCAAGGCGTCCGGAATCTTCTTTGAACGGCCTCGCGCCAACGACTCCCCGCAATAATGCAGTGTGTGAGCCCGTGGGACAGCTGTGTTATGTTCAGCTCTCTCCAGCTGACTGGACCTTAGCCTTAAACCATCTGCAGCAGTTATTCCAAACTAATGGACACAGAAGAAATTAGCCTATCACCCAGCGCTTGCCTCTTGGTACATCACTTGATGAGCGCTTCATGAAGGCATGAAGGAGACTGGGGGGCGATGATGATGTCGATAGAAGCGAGAGTAGGGACTTTGGTATCAACCTCACTCATAAACAGAGTGGCGCACTGAACCTGTTTGCATAAGCGGGAAGGATTTGGCATCAAGCTGCGACAATGATCCACACTTACCTAGTCAAAAGCCATTTCATTTACGTTATCCATTCAATTAGGTTAGTTGATACTGCTGAAGGCTCCGGGTTAAAACCGCAGGCTTATGCCTCTTTTCTACTGCACTGTATTTACTCATGGTGCTCCACTTGGCTGCAACCAGAAGTGGCACTGTTCCGACAGTCTTAATTTGGCTCCGGTTACTCCAAAGAAGTCAACTCAGTTCCATTCATAGAGCACTTCATAATGATAATAATAATAATAATAATGATGAGGAGGATGGATGGATGGATGGATGGATGGATGGATGGATGGATGGATGGATGGATGGATGGATGGATGGATGGATGGACAGACGGATGGACGGAGAGGTGAACGAACGAACGAACGAACGAACGAATGAATGAACAAACGAATGAATGAATGAATGTTTTTGGGTGGAGGCTTAGACAAAAAAATGTTTTTTTATAAAGGGGAACAAAGTAAGAAGGGCTGTTGATGTTTTCCAAAAAACTAAATCAAATCTTCCACCTATAAACTCTACAATTGTATGTAAGTACAACCTCTAACTCGATCAGCCTGTTTTGTATCACTTTAACAAGTTGAAGATGGAGTCTATATGAAAGATGATGAATACCAAGGTGGCCCCTCGCCGGTAAGGGTAACACCCCTGAAAAAGCTTTAACAAAATGGGAGACTTGACCGCTGGGGCGTGAGATGCAAATTGTTTTCCTCCAACCGAGAATCTGATTGAAGTCGACGAGGAGGCGGCCGAGCCGAACGCAGACCTCACAAGCTCATCATCCCGGCCTTTGGGCTCCGTGGCTCGTAGCGAGATCAACTCCCCGTATCCGAGCAAACACAGATGTGTCCGCCTCATTTAAATGCTCTTCCTCTTGGGGATGGGGGGAGGGGGGGGGGGGGGGGGGTGATGGCTGCATTCCCCTTTGGTTGCCAATTGAAATCCCTGGAGGAAAGCACATTTTTAGCAAGAAGAAAAATTGCCTGACGTTGGTCAAGGCTCGTCTGACTGGGAAGACCTCAGTGGACTCGGCGTGATGGAGCGGTTGTTCTTTTTCTAAGACTCTGCCAGATGGATTCCTGTGTTGAAGACAATGCCCAGCTCCAAGCCCCAGAGGAACCTGAGCATTGCTTTTTAAACAGCTCTCTTGAATAGTGCCCCTTTCCTTTTTGTTGACCGTGCACTCGGCTCATTATGTGTATTATTTCCCAGGGCTTTAAAACTCTAACCGTAATAAGATGATTAGCATAATGCGCCGCTGAATGGGCAATCGGTGGCACCGCAACAAAACAGCATTACTGTAAGAAAAAGACACAATTTGTTGTGTACAGCCACGAAACCTTAACTGAATACGAGCCAGAATCCAGATAGTGGCTATCATAGGGATTGACTTGATTCATTAGCCAAATTCAATCTGATATTGGACTGATCTAACATTTGGATCTAAATAACATAATTTTAATACATTGACAATTGTTTTAATTCATTTTAGCTTAAACACACTGACACATCTAAATTCTAACCCTATCGCTAACAAATTTGATTGTTTTCTCTCGCACAAATTCTCATCTTGTTTCTGGACGCAGCAGCCAATCATATTACAGAACTGAGTTGCATTCATTATAACACGTCAATTGCTGAATGCAATGATTGACATGTACGCACACTGATTGACATCAAAACTTATCGCTGGGGGGGCTTCATGATTAACGTAACGACCGCCCGATGACTCCAACGAGGAGCGGCTACAAAGTGACGGCCAGTGACAGTGCATCAACGTAAATAGAAACATCAGCTGCAGTGCGATGGAATATTACATACCGACTGATGTAGTAAAAATCCCAAACACATTTTATTATTAATGCCTTACATTTCTGCATTAGAGTAAAATTTCTCTCGAGATGAAAGCACCCAAGCTAACCTTGCTATAAATTAAAAAGCAGACAAGGATTACTCAATAGAAATTGAATGTAATGTGCAGGATATTGGTATTGTTTGACACACATTGACTTTAATAGAAGCTTTGCAAGGGATCAAATATATGTCTAACTGGTTTTTTACTCTACAGCGTCGAGCAATGGCTTTTTTTTCATTCTTATTGCTTTGACCCTTCATTCAGAACCTGGCCACTCGTCATTTACTCTAACAATTGGTTGTATGGTGACCCGCGGTGCGAACTTATAGACCGTATATCATCGCTGTCTGTGCGGGAAGTAACTGGATAGGCAACTTGGCTGGAGGGCATTGAGGCTTGTGTTATATCAAGACACAGCCGACATTTCTTCAAGAAAGTTGTTGAATTACTTTCACATGAGAGAATATAATTGGTTTGTATCTCACTGGAGTCCGGAGACAACCTACTAATTCCACCGCATGACTATTGTGTTGTTTTTTTAAAAGGTTATTATTTGTGCTATTTTACAGTGCCACGTAATTCCTTTTGTCTCCTTAAAATGCAGACTTCCTAACAAGGCGAGAGCCAACCAACATTTGGAAGGCTTGTGTGGTTTTTGGATGCCAAGAAAACTTTTTCTGTGTTCTATATTGGGTACAAATACTTTTGTCTGCCCATTCATTTTTTTGGTCCAAATGTCACAGTGCCAATGGAAATCACTGGGGGGAGTGTTGAAATTAGCGATTGTATTGAAGTGAAATTCATCATGATTTAACCACGGACATTGCCCCTATTTTTTCAATGTTTTTAAAAAAGTAGGTCATCCAAATCACGCTGTCATTTTTGTTCCCAAGAAGTATATGGTTTTGCCTTATTGCAGATGAATTACTAAATCCTCCAATAGAATGAAAGTGTCTGTGTATTTCCGTACAGATAGGAGAGTATTACCGAGCTTTAGAAGGACAAAATACACGGATTTCACACCCCTTCACCTTTTCAAATTTCACTTGGTATTTTCAGATGGATACTGTACATTGAACAGACAAATGAGAGAAACAAACAGACAGCAAAACAATCCAACGGATTTGCTCACGAAAAGCTCCGGCTTGGTGGGCAACGTCAACAGCCAGAGAGAATCTGTCCGTATTTCCACATCGGCTTTGTTTGAGGACGGCTATATCTGTGAGTGACAGTCAAGTGTCAGTGAAAAATGAGTTCATCCCACTCAAATATAAAACTTGGCTATTACCTCTGTTGCGATTGTCTTGATTGTGCACATTTGTCATTTTGTCTGACAAGGACTTAAATAACTCGCCGTTTCCCGCCGACAATTTGACCCAAAAACGACACTGCCTGCGCTTTTGTCGGGAACCATTTTTACATGTCAATATGTGGACTGATTGATCGAGGCAATAAAGCAACCACCCCCCTACCCTTGTCGCCGGCCCCTGGAAGGTTAACCACTCAAAATGGCCGCAAAGTTGCCGAAAGTGTGTTTCGCCCGCTGTAATTTTAGCAGCATCCCTCGCAGCTCTGTCACTTTGTGTTTGGAGGTCTGGCTGAGAAAATCAGTCTCCACATGGACAGGGATGATATAGTTAGTCCTCCAAGGCCTACCCTCGTACTCTAATCGGCTTTGAGAATAGCGATGGTTAAAGGACATCATTGTCTGCCGCTTGGTGTTTCAGCCCTTGAGGTCTCGGCGCGTCTACCGGGGCCAACCATCCCTGGACCTCGCGCTTTTGTTCTTCCGCCTCCGGGGGAGGGGCGAGCAACTGCCGGGCGCTCACCAAAGTTTATGAAGCCCTAGCAAACATGCAACGTGTCTGGAAGTATCTCAGCATAGGGGCATCTGCGAAGGGTCACCCGAGGATTCTTAATATTTCCCCCCCCTCCTCTAGCTTCTAACATTGCAATTCCACCGATGTTAATTTCTATCCCTCTCGCTTTAAATTCGCATAAAGCGTCCGCTTAAATTGTCCTGAAAGCATATGCAAATGTTTGCGGATTGAGCCATTTAACATCATCATCAATTCCCCCTGCATCCCAGCGCCGGCCCGCTTAAAAGTAACAAAATGGCACGATATTGAGCAAGTGCAAATTCAACGCCAAATCCCATTAGGACACGACGGAACAAACAAACGTCTGCGTCCTTATCCGCTTAATTTACTGCCTTCTCCATCTTAGATTGTCTGTTATGTCACCACCTATTGGGCACTGGCATTAAATTGTCCCAGTTTGAGATCTGATTTTCCCCTTGATTACATTTGTGACCTGTTGTTTTTCACTTTTAAATCCAAGTGCAAGTTTAATCATTTCACCGATCCATCATGCTTCTGCATAGGCGGGGTGCAAAATTGACTGAGTATCACTGAAACGTATTTAACGGCTGCAAACTCGGTTTGAGGGTCCTTGCCATTCAATTGTTTGGAAGCGTAGAGTGACTTTTGCGGTCACTTTACAGCAAACCATACAAATGTGTGAGATTGGTTGCTAGAGATTCAAACAAAACATTTCTAGCTACATCAATGTATTGTCAGATTGACTGACAATGGCGTAACCTTGGACACGATGTAAATTTTTAAAAGTATGAGTATGAGTGTGAGCAGTCACATAAGGATAAGTGAAAGTGTCTCTGGGTCTTTGCCCTGCCGAGCTATCAAATCACTGATGGAGAAATTTTGTTTGGGCAGTTATGTAAATTGCGCAAGTGCAGAACAGCTTGTTCACAGATACGGTTATAAATAGACAGATAAAAGATTTACTCGGTTTGTTTAATTTCACACTAGATGGGTTGGCAGGCACTCTTGAGACTCAACTGTTTGTATCCAAGCCATTGAGAAATCAGTTTTCTATAATATGTCCCCGTGAACACACATTGGGCCTGCTTTAAATTGCGAAAAGAAACAGCTAACAGGTCTTTTTTTTCCATGTAGCATCTGAAAAGATGTCATTGAACGACATCCCCTAACCCAAACCCTAACCCTAACCCACCACTTGACTTTTTCATCAATTACAAGAATTCTACATATCTTTGCATAATACATATTCTGCCCATATGCAATGTGCGACCATACAGACCACTGATGGAGTTGTCGATTTACTTTGTGGCTTTGCAGCTACTTTGCATGGTGACTGAATTCCAAGGCTGTTAGAGCGCCGGCCGGGCTGTCCTTGGCTGTCACGTCTCATCATTGGCCGTTCAGTGAGACAGCTGGGCAGGAGGCGTGGGTGGTAGGAGCGGTTGCGAGGGTTGGCGAAGTAGGGCTGGGGGGCATTTGAGCAATGCAACAGGCTTGCATTGAGTGACAGATGATGGCGACTGTTAGTGTGAAGCTGTTTTTACGGGGAGCGCTAATAAAGGGTGACGACTGATTCTACTTTGACGGCCGAACAGTAGGTGTGTTGGAACATCCCCGTGTGCGATCGGAAATCAACTTCTCCACGACGCACCCTCCCACATAAAAAAAAAGAAAAAAAAGGCGCACACTGTCCAACAATCACACGGTTGTGTCCGTATTGATATTCCTCGCAGCTGTGGCCTCCGTGCACTTCCAAGTCATCACGGGCTGCCTGCAGCAACCATGCATAATGGAACTCTGTACCACTTGTGTCCTGACTCTTTCTTGCTTCCTCCTCTTCTCTGTCCCTACAGAAAGGAATGAGTTTTTCTTAAAGTTTACGCTGCACCATTGCTGAAAATGCTAATTCAAATCACGGGAGTGCACACACAGGAAGCCTCATAGAAGTATAAAACAAAACCAACCATGTTGGAATCTGGAGTTTGAACAGCTGGGTATGACTAATTTCTTTTTTTATACACTGTCCTCCAAAAGTAGTGAGGTCGAATTTTTCGATGAAAGCTCCACTTTTCCAAAGAAATACATTTCATCCGACGCTAGTTAGCAGTTTTTTCCCTTTACATGCTCCTTTGCACCTTCAGTATTCTTTGCATTATTTACGCATTCATTAGCGCCACACGGGAAGACCCTCACGTCAACTCCGTGCGTTCAGGTATAGTGTACACACCACATCCAAGAAGACAACACGTACCGTGAGACATTCTTGGCTACCTGCGGAGCTTGTTAGCTTTGTCGACATGTGACGGAGAGCGAGCGAGACGTAGCAGATGTTACGCTGCCTGCAAAGAATGGCATGAAAGCTTGCTCTCAGAAAAACTGCCTGCCATGCACTTCTTCAAAGTGCATTGAAGGCATCTCCAACAACCTTTGTGTAACTTTGTGGCTATGTAAATGAACCAATGTTTGACTTTCCCCCCATGGTGCCGATTTTCCCTTCTCTAACTTGGTTTGAACGACACACGCTAAATGTGAATTTTTGTTTTGTTTTGCCTGCCAAGGCGGACA
Source organism: Syngnathus scovelli (assembly GCF_024217435.2). NCBI lineage: Eukaryota > Metazoa > Chordata > Actinopteri > Syngnathiformes > Syngnathidae > Syngnathus > Syngnathus scovelli. The sequence continues at coordinate 18,523,079 of NC_090850.1, forward strand.
CTTGGCTGCCACCACATCAAGCTCCAACAATCACAACAGCCTGTCCGCCATGCTGTCACCAAAGGCGGCAGCACAAAACAGAGACTGGGGGGTAATGCTCAGATGTGTTTGTCTATTTTTACTAACATGACACAAACGTCTAAAGGTTCCAAATAGCATAAATTTAGATTGCTGGCGATTTTCTTTTGGGGGGGGTCAAAGTCCAACATTTCACTCAGTTGTCTCAATCTTTTTTAATCCTATCAATCCAGGGTGGCCCATTGGGCACTACACTCCATTATTGTTTTTGTCATATTTATGGCACAGAAAGTTGTTATGCCACCGCTATGCCGCACAATAAGCTCCATTTCCTGTTCTATGGTTGAGTTTATCCTCTTTTCCATCTCTGGTGTCCTGTAGGCGCATTGTGAAAGAATAAGCAAAGCAAGTCTCGTGTTACATCATTTATTGTCTTTGCAGGCGAAACCACGCGTATGTATTATCTAGAGGCACATTTCCTGTAGATGACTTGCTATCATACAAGGGAAACATAATTTATTCATAATAATGAGGTTAGTGCGCCCACATATGTGATATTCACATGTACATAAAGCAGACAAACACAAGTGTGTGCACGAGGTTGTCTTTTTTTTAATTATACTTGATTAAAATGGCGAGGCAGAAATGTAACAGCGTTTTCACCTACGTAGCTAGAATCATGTTTCTCGGGCGTTTGGACTATTCTCATTCCCCAAATGAAGTCCTCATTTCTGGCTGGAGTGGTCGCATGGCATAATGTATTTTATCTTTCGAAATGCCGTCTCTCATATCTACCCCCCCACCCCCCGCTGGACATGACTGACTGGCTCTGGCGGGGCAAGAAAGATGGAGACTGCTAGCAACCTCGACACATGTTGAAAGACTGTGATGAGTCAGTGACAAGAAGTGGGCGGAAATAATGGCCCAAAGCACTCTCTCTATATGTCTGTATTGATCAGGGCAAAAATAATTTACCTTCTTTAAAGCTACAGCTGAAACTTAACTGCATTCAATGCTACATTTATTTTAATTTTTGAGTTTTGTTGTTTGGCAAGGGGGTCTTTCTTTTGTTCCATTTCCCAAAGTAAGCCAGATAAAAATGTGATATGAAGCAAACTAATTGTGTTTATCCAATCAGTAATGGTAGGCTTGTTAATCAGAGCACTAATGTTATGCTAGTAGCGCAAGACTCGCTCCGAAATACGTAAATTCGTGCTCAGAATAAAGTCTTGTTGACATATCCTCGTTTGAATCTCTAAGGCATACATTTGTCTGCTCCAAGCGAAGTAACGTACTAAAATGTGCTCTTCTGTCATTAGCTTATGAACTACAATGTGGTTCAATCAGGTTAATATGCTAAAAACAACATTTTATGGATAACAAAACCATCAAGACAGACAAGCATTTCCTCAAACAGAGCCAAGACCTATTGCCCAAAGCCATGAAACGAGTGACAACTAGGCATTGGGGTCTATCTGAATAATTCAGGCCCAGATCATAGGACATTTTCAATACTTCCGCTGGCACATTTACCCCAGCAATCCTCCATCTTTCTCCTTTGCCCAGAATTCAGCCCCCATCCCCAGCCCAGTCCTCCATAAATATGAGAAGCCACTAATGACTTCTCTTGAGGAATTCGACCACACAAAAAACTCTTCTCTTCTTTTCTCTCTGATAGCGTACTACCAATTCTATACAATTGAATACCATTTCCTTCTTAATGTCAATATAAGAAATAAAACAAACGGGCCATCATGCGATCTCAATAGATGTTAGGTCATTACGATTAAACGACACACAAATGTACTGAAAGATCCTCCTGTCTGCCTGATGTCATGTTTTTAATTAATTGGCCTCATGCGCTATTTGCATAATGGACATTAAGATGCTGTGTGCGGCATGGTTTTTAATGTCGATGTCAGCCTCTCTTTACAGGACGAGAATCTTTTCTAAAAAGCCACAGCAAAAGCTGTCACTCATTGTCATTATTCATTTGCACTGATGAAATTCTGGGATACTTGATGATGAGGCAGAGTGGAGACAAGAACTCTTATGGAAAGGGTTCAATGTGAAATGTGAAATTCGCGTGTGCGGGACCGCCAAGTGCACTCCGAGATACTTCAATTGTAAGTCACCATTCTTCCAAGGAACTCCTGCGGTTATTTGTACACAGTCAAGTCTTGAAAGTTACGACCAGAGCCTGAATGAAAATGTGTTAATCTTCCTGCACGAGGGAGTCAACAGATTGTTGGACTTTGGTAATCTCTTTTATCTTTCTTTTGGACTTTGGCAATCTCTTCTTTCTTTTGGATTTTGGCAATCCATTCCTTCCTTCCTTCCTTCCTTCCTTCCTTCCTTCCTTCCTTCCTTCCTTCCTTCCTTCCTTCCTTCCTTTCTTTCTTTCTTTCTTTCTTTCTTTCTTTCTTTCTTTCTGTCTTGGTTTCTGTCTTGGTTTCCATCTTTTTTATTTCTCTTTCTCCTTTCCCATGGTTTCTGTCTTTTTTTTATTTCTCTTTCTCTTTACCCATGGTTTCTGTCTTTGTGGGTTGCGAGTTGTCCAAAATATGATTTGTGTAAAGAGAAAGATATGGAAAGAAAATAATTGGAAAGGAGGTGTGTTGAGCGAGACACAGCAGAGATGACCCATATTGCCGCGACTCGTTATGGATTCACAAAGATGCTGCTGCGCTTGTTAGTGCTCGGCTGGGGGGAAGGCGATGGGAGATGCAGTTAGCTGTCGCGGCTCAACCTCTCTGCAATTCTATTACGCTTGTTTATAGGGCTTGGCAAACGGCACACTTAAAGGTACTCTAGCTTCCGAGAGAGGTTGAAGTGGGTGGAGGGTGGGGGCAGAATTTAGAGGACACCCTGAGCTGAGTGAAAGCGGAAGGGTAAGTGAAAAGAGATTGCAAGTTAGAGATTAAAACAGAGATGCGTGTCAAACTACAAGTGCATGTTAACAGTACAGAATCACCATGGGATTAAATGTTGTGATGGATTATGTTTTCTAATCTGTTTCTAAATTTTAACCCTCATACAATTTGAGAGACCCTTTTTACACGTGCTGTTAAATCAAGCTTGTTGATGCGACAATTTTCTGTCTCACTGAGATGATTGCACAGCGGTATTAGTTAAGCCTTTCCATTTTTTGCTTAATTTATCCATTATTTTCATTTTGTTTTCAACTCCCACTTTCATTTACATACATAAAGGTCTGCCCCCTTTACAGAAAATATGGTCGTCACTGTATTCCAGTTGTGAGGCAGCCATTTTGAGGCGCAAAAGAGGCTTCAGAGGCAGTTCCACTGTCAGAGTTATGCATCGTGTCACCGCTAATGTAAATTCTAAGCTGGTTACTAGTTGCGATGCGTTTTGTTCAGCGGAGTGGAGATGATGGATGTGCCTATAAATCACAGCGTGCGTGGGTGTTCCGTTGAAATGTAATTGCTTTGGATGTTTTCACATTACCGCATTCCTTTTTTGTTGCGGGATTTACCAAAGACGCCAAATGATTTGCTGTATACGCATTTATGGCCGATTCTGTGACCTGTATAAACGGAATACTGAAGCGACCAATAACTTTATCACTGAGAGAAAATTGCGTTTACTGCAGGACAACAACAAAGCTCTCCCAATTTTAATTTTATAGCCAACCGCTGAATAATTTATACACATGAATGGCCTTCTATTGAATATATTTCCTCTCGCTTACGTCTTTGAATTTCTCCGTGATTCCATCCCTTCTTTATGTTTCAGATCAAAGCTTTGACATCACGCACTGTACATTATCACGGCCTATATTTCAACATGACGCCATGGTCTGCTTTCCCCATTTCTCTGCGGCTCATTGCGGAAGTATAATCAAGGCTAATGACTCGATAAATTCAACAAAATAAATCTGCCACCAAGAGTTTGAATTAAACAGAACACATAGATTTTTCAGTCTTCTGAAAGAAATAAAACAAGTAAGCGGCAGCAGGCAGTGGCGTCATGATAATGTGTTGATACAAACACACTTTGTTATTACAGCACATCTTCTAAATTTGAAACATTAACTTTAGCAAAACATCGTTATGCGATATGTGTCAAACTTTAGACTTGCGGGCCATTGCGGGTCTGCTTTAACGAGGCCTGTGAGAACTGAAAAAGGTATTAAGTCTAAAGTATACATTGAACCTAAACTACATTTTCTGCTGAGAGGCCATTGCATTAACTTGCTAACTAACGTTTGACCCTCCAAAAATGTTTCTGCACTATGATGAAACACGTTAGAGTCGCCACCTCACACACCATGACGCCTATCCATCGCAATGGATTCAGGAGCTTCACAGCAACTGGCTTGTAGTGAGTGTTTTCAACATGACACACTTTTAATGAGGCACCATCACGACTTCCAAATGAAAAAGTACAGATGGAGCAATTCAGCAGGGGATTGGTTGTGGTGATATATCACATGCGAGTATGAGATAGGGAGCCTACAGCCTTCAGTGTCGAACAGGATGTTAGTCATTGAGGCCTGTGGCCATTTCATTACCCTACATTTCCTACACATTTTGATATGAAATGATATAGGAGCTGGATATCTATTCGGGAATACACCACTTGAAAAGCACAGGCTACCAACCACTGCATGCGGTCATACAAAATAGTACAAATGCTTTGTGGATAGAGACGTGATACGGTATATCTACAGTATGTAGTCATTACCAATTACCCATCTGTCGTTTTGAGGAAGTCACAATTGCAGCTGAATTGGTCAAATGGAACACCCGAGTTTAAACAAACTGAAACTCGACAAATATATTTTTTAACGTTTGTTCTTCATCCAAGCGCCATCGTATTCAAGGTGACTCAAGGTGCTTAATGGAACTCGGGTGAAAAGTCAGCGCAAACATTTTTTTTCTTTTTTCATTTTCATCACTGCCAATGAGCGATCGGTTTTGTCTAATGGCCGGTTTGCGCTCACCTCATCAAAAATAAATTGTGTTGTCCATGCTTCCAAGTTATCTTGCCAGGTCAATACAAAAATGGCCTCAAGAAGACTCTCAATGACCTCTCGCTGCAATTAGAATTCAGGAAGGGCCCCCATTAGTGCCCTTTCGTTATACGCAGTGACATTTTCCCAGTGGAGATGCTGTGATTTGTCAGGCACTTTTGGAAAGGGCCTCAACCTCTTGACTTCTTCTGCAGTAATTCTTAACTTTACTATAACTCTTTAACATCTTTAAAAAGACCAGTGAAGCCAGGCTCCATCCGATGGCTTGCGTCATACCATGATCAATCACTATTATTGAAGCTTTACAGTAAATTAAAGAGGCCCGTATTGATCCGCAATCAGACAGGTTGAGTGATTTCTGCTAGAAAAATATGACACAAACCGCCCACTCTTCATGATGAGGTCATGACCCTCCCAGGACTCATCCTTCGGGACCATCATTCGCCCCCATTCGGGGAGGAAAAGTAAATGACAAATCAATCAACCACTTAAAGCCTCATGTCATTATATAAGCGAGCTGATCCATTACGGTTCGAGGCAGCCTGCGGTTCAAGCCCCACCCAAAAAATGCAAACATGCGGGATTCCGGTTTGAAATATGAAAAGGTCAACGGAAAGGCAAGACGTGTCGTTAACGATCTGTCCACATGAGACACTGGCGGCTATGGCTGGCCACGCAACGTGGAAAAGCCAGCAAGCTTTAGCCTTGTACTCTCTGTAAGCCAAAAATTGTCAAGAAAAAAAATCTGGGTTACCATGACAATGAGAATAAAAACTGCCATTGTGAGTGTACTCTCAGTGGAAATTAGACACATTTAGTCATGAACTGTGTATGCATTCAAAATGGAAATGAATCCTTCTTTGATCATTTATCATGTTAGCTGGTGGGGGTGGGGGTTCCTCAAACGGTAGGCTTGTCATAATAAACATATCGGAACTCTTCTTGAATAATCAGGAACTTCACTCCATCCATTTTTCTAGCTCCTCTCTTCAGATGAGTGGGTGAAAACAGATCTATTGATAATTTTGTCAACAAGGAATTTTTTTATGAATATTATTTCTAAACTTCCCTTAACTTCACCAAACCATACAAATTCTGACCAGTTATTTAGAATTTATTTTTAAGGAATAAAAATAAAAAAGTCAAATTTGTCCTCTAGTTAATCCTTTTGAAAACGTGCGACTTGACAAAACTACTTATCTCTTTGTGGTTTAAGGACAAGCTGTTCCACGGTTAAAGCTAAGACTATTTAAGTTTTGTCCACTGGTCTTTGGTTGATGCAATGTCTGGTTGACATTGGAGAATCAGCTGATGAACACACTTTTTTTTTTAAAGGAAGGGTTGCTTTTCTAGGATTTCTCAGTCTTTTGGGAGGTAATTGAGAATATTGACCACTAAAAGCAACGAGGAAAGAGTGATGAATAGCTAGAGGATTTCTTTTTGCTGTGTAACTAAAAAGAAACACTTGAGTGTATTACTAGTTTTGTCATCTTTTTTTATTTGTTCTTTAAAAATGAGCAACTTTTACACGCAATAGATGTATATGTATTAAAAAGATGACATTCTTCAATTAAGTGATTGATACTAAAATTTAATGTTTGATTAGCATGCCCAGACTATTCCTCAAATCCTTCATGTTTAATTCACAAAAGAAGATGAGGAAATACAGTCGCATTACATCAGCGGAAAAAAGTCAGTATTTTCAAATACAATCAAAGAAATGTAAAGAGACTGGCATGAATTAGATAGAAGAACGAAGAGTGTTTGCGAAACTGACTCAAGTCCCAAGTCGAGTCCCAAGTGAGCTGGAGCCTTTTCTAGCTGGCTTTGGCAAACTAACCACTTGCCCACATTGCTGCTTCCTATATTATTCTTTATGCATCATTTTTGCAATAATAAAAAAAATATATTCTTTAACTTGAACTGATTGAATGCAAACTGGGACTTCAGTTCACCAATTCATGTGTGCATGTAATTGCACTCGTCACGATATCAAACGTGGAACCAACAGGGGGGATTCTTTGGAAGAAAACAAAAATGAAATATATATGCTATGGTGTGGGGGCTTCACACAAAAGGCGCATCCTAAGCTTTTGGGGGGGCGTTGCAATGCATTGCTTTAGGGCTCATCGACAGCAACCACTACTAATTTCTGCCATGTTGGTCGGCGGGTCTTAACGCAATCCGATGCTCTCATAGACTGAGATACTTAACATTCCCCAGCCAGCAGTCTCCTTTTTTGGTTTGGATTCAGAGTCATTGTACAATACAATGATGCATGTACGTATGATATGATGATCGAGAATCCGTAAGCTGTGCGATCATACCATCTGAACAGTTCTGTTGCATGTGTTGCATTGAATACATGAATTAAGGTCTTACGATTTGGAATCGAGCAAAATACGCAATCCTCAATACTATTACTCAAAAAGAAGCAAGTCTTACCTCGAAACACAACAACACAATACAATATAAATAGCCCACTCACACATTATTTTCATGTTCCTTTCATATTATTTAATGCTGGTAGAAAGTATGGACTTCAAGTCTGTCTTCCCATGTCCTCAAAGGGTGTACGTTGGAAGAAGAACATCTCTATTGATTGCTGGCTCTCTCTGTCTCCATTATAATACAAAATAAATCCTCTGGACATTTTGTAACAGTGGCTGCCAACCCAATGACTTCCGTGAAGTGAAAGAACAATCTTGTAAAAAAAAATCATCTGTTCTTTATTTATTTAATTCTTCATTTAAAGTGTGGCGGTGTGGTGTGTCTTTTGAAGGGATACATTACTGCATGGCAGAAAACATTGAAGACATTTTTATTTAAATAAATATGTATATATATTTAGTAGGGCTCTGAGGTCTGCGAACTTCAAAGCAAACATTGTGAAGTTATGCTGCAGATAAGTGAAATAAGTCTGCCCCAAGTGTAAATGCTTTTATATCTAAATTTAAAAAAAACTATGCGTCTGTACTTTTGATTTTGGTCTTTTTAAATCAATTTCACTTTTAGTAACTTTACAAAGCTTTTCTGTGCTTTAAACTCTTTGAAATATTTTGTTTGTAAATGCGTTGTTTGAAGCACATTGAGTTGCCTTGTATATGAATTTTGTGTGATATAAATACATTTGTCTTGTCTTGCATAGTGAAAGCCTTCCTGTGATTGAACTAATCTTGTTTTCTTCTCTGTATTTTCCAGGAGTCTGTTTGCCGTGTGGCACTATACTGCCTCTCACAGGTCAGTCTTGGCATTAATTTTACCTTGAAATTCACACTATGCTTTGTGGTTAGCACTCTGACCACATCTCCTCTCTCATAATGTTGACTACCGTTATCAGTTTATCAGGATCATATGATTTAACCGTGTTATTTTATAGGTGTGTTTTTATTTTGAGGGCTGTACAATGTGTTATGCAGATGATATTTGAGTGTTGCACAACTGAGCGGCTCAACCTTGAGCCACGTACATTAGTTCTGCATTGTGTCAGAATTTCAATAATTACAGTACTGTATAATTTTAATTAAGGAGTGGAGCGAGTCCAGAATTAGTGTTACAGGTGTACTGACCCCTGTTGAACGCGCTGTCACAAGTATGATTAGTACACGACACACTGTGAGCTCACATGCCGTGTTCTTCACTGTGGGGTCTCACATTTGAAAAAACGTCTCTAATGTAAAAAATTCATATGTTGGTAACCCGTTTTATGTCAGTTCCCACTAAAGCAGTTTCCAGTGTTTGTGCATTAATGCCTTTTTTCGACATTTTTATGCTTGTTTATGAGCCCCGTACCCAACTTGAAAAAATTACATTCCATAAAAAAAAGCCATGGCGCAATCATTCCAAGGAAATATTAAGTGCAAGCCATATTATTTTGGAGCTACTCCAGATTTCTTGCAATAAAAAAAAAAAAAAAAAACACCAGACGGTATGACCTTACGTGGGTGAAATAATCAATTTCCCCATGAAGGCGTCAGTGGCATGAAGCTATCTACGCGGCGCACCTGGGTCTTTTCCACGGGGGATGTCGTTGAGTCATAAATGCCCTCTATTAGGGGCTGCTCTGCTAAACACACCTTGCAAGAAAAAAGGTTTTGCAATGTTGAGCAAAAAGAAAACGGTTGTCATAAAAGCCCGAAAGAACGGAGCCTTCTGGCTTGTTGCTGGGAGGAAAAATGCTCAAGGACACCTGTTTCTTCAAGAGGCACGTTACACCATCTGCAATGTTACACTGCTGTTGCGTAAGCAGAAAAAAAAATTGTCTTCAACTGATGCAATTCACACACTGTATGTAACTCAGATTTTCTGGGGGAGGGGGTGCATTGAAATATACATTGAGATTTGATTGACTGCAAAATATTCAATTCTCTCCAATTAGCCTAACAGCATCAGCATAACATCTGTGATTCTAGGACACCACACCAAATTAATCTGCATGGAAAATCCACATAGCCCAAATCTCTTTTTCCAATTATGCTAAAGAATGCGCAGACCCGCTAGCTCTTCTGCTTGGTTATCTAACAAACAAACCAAAGAAAAATGTTGGAAAGCAATATGCTGTAGAAGTTATTATTGGGCGTTCCAGCCATCCATTTTCAATCCCCTTGAGGGTCACCACCTATGATCTTGGAGCCGATCCTGACTACAGGTAGGATACGGCCTGGACTGGTCACCAGTCAATCACAGTCCAAATAGACACCCTGAATTGTTTGTCAGCAATTCAGATGCGCGAGCCACATGCATTCCCACGCCTCCTTATTCTGAATTGCAGTTTGAAAAAAACAAAAACATTTTCAACAGCAACCTCTGGTGCAGCCGTGCAGTGAAAACTTCCTAATCAAGAAGGTCCTCCACAAACCTTCCTCGGATATCAGTGATTTGGGGCACGTTGTGTCTTGATACCACTGCGCATGGCAGTATGGAGGAAAACCTCATAGGGAGAAACAACACGCTCTACGCAGGTAATGTGTTGATACCAGCAGAATTCAGGCGAAAAAGTGAGTTCCTGCTGAAAGCACAATGAAACTCAACTTATGTTCTCAAAACAACTTTAGTGCCGCAGTAGAGTGAAACTTCCCCGGATCTATTTTATCAAACACCAACCTGGTGCTTTCTAACCAAGAGGACGTTTTCTGTCTCCCAGATGAAGTAATCAAACATGAACCTCCCTTGCACATGATCATTTTACACACCCTACACTTTGTGACCACGTGGTAGGAGGTGTGACTTCATGGCGAGTTGCAAGCGCGGGAGCATCAGATGAAGAAGATGCAGAAGAGAAGCGAGGTAGAAGAACCAAGGTGGAGGAGCTGCGCCTTTAAAGGCGCCAGACTCCGCCTCCGCCGAGTGGAAGCGGAGAGCCGAGTGGTGCTGGCAGGAGTCTGAGCCACATGATAAACTCTGGCATCAGCTTGCCTTCATCCGGCAGTCAGGGAGGACACGGCTCGGGTGCAGGGGGCAGAGCGACGGTAGAAAGAGCAAGCGTGACAGAAGGCGGGGGAGAGCGAGAGAGAGAGAGAGAGTGAGTGAAAGAGAGTGAGCGAAGGAGAGAGGAGGAGGGTCCGGGGGGCTCGGTGGTCAGAGCGATGAGACGAGGCGGATAGACGAGCGAGGAGAAGCTGTCATCTGCGCGCAGCTTCCCTTTTTCGCAGCTTTGCCCGTCTGTCGGCTGCCTGGCGACGGCAGGCGAACGCCAGCGGGGGATGACTGGTGGCTCGTTTTCAGCAGCGCGGTTATCGGACTGACGCTCGCAGCGGCGCTGACAGGATCCGAGGCGGCGGCGTCTTCTCCAACCACTTCGGGCTCTCCCAAGACTGCCAATTGCTCTTTCTGGTGCCTCTTGCCCGTCCTCCACACAGCTTCATCTTCCTCTTACTGATGAGCCTGAGAGTGAAAGACCCCTGCTGATAGAGGCTTCTCTCTGTCAAGACAGTAAGTAGGGGAAGGGAGGGAACTCTGTGCGTGTTTGTGTGTACGTGTGGACATCTCTACTGGTGAGAGAGTGTGGTTGAGAAAGTGTGGAAGACAGAGAAGAAGAGCGAGGTAGTCTGTGGCTATGAATGCCAAGGATGTGCATGGACAGTTTGCTCCAGGCGCAGCAACAGTAACGTGATGCGCGAAAAAGGTAAGTCCGTGTGCGTGTGTCCGTGCGTGTGGCGGTGGTGCGTTCTGAGACCAGCTCCGAGTTAATCCCTCACACTCTCCGTCCCGTTCACTCTATCGCATGTTGAAGGTGCCGAGAGAGAGTAAGTGATTGCTTTCCTTGCCACCTTCCGTCCAGGTGCCATGTGCAGTTGTGGCAGCGCCGTTACCCAGGATGGGGCGGGAAGAGCGTCCCCTTGCTCATTCTCCGGGGCTCCGCCGGGAATCTTTTCTTGGATTTATCTCATCCTGTTGGATGGCGGTGAGCTCCTTGGCTCTCTGAAAGAAGAGTCCGCATAGGAAACCACACGCAGCACGGAGAAGTAAAATAATTACCCAATCACGGCAAGGGGAGGCAGACCCGGTTCCCTTAGCAACAACCAAGGGAGATAGGGGAGAGTCTTTTTCTCTATCTGCTTTTTTTTTTGGTTGGGGTGGAGGCACACCCCAGGTGGACTTCTGTGGGCATCAAGTGCCACCCAGACTCGAGAAGAAGTTACTCCTTTGCCTCAGTGTCCCCTGTAACTGTGTCTCATCGACCATGATTTTTTTGTCTTTGCTTTTTTTACCAGTTCATGCCACGAGTCACATTTTGTAGGCTTAGGAATTGATTCAACCTGATCCTACGCCACCTGGAATAAAACCTTCTTTTGGGAAGAGAGATTGGATTTTCTAGGTCTAAGAAAAGACCTTCACCAGCCCACCTACCTTCTTGATAACAACTAAAAGACGTCATTAATTTGCCATCTTGCAAAGAAATTGGGATTTTAAGTTTATTTTGACCGTGATGTCTCTCATCATTTGGGAAGAAAAGGAATATCCAAGATTTCCCCATAACCATCAGTAAGATCCCTTATAAAAATCCATAAACTCAGCAATTTTGAGACTTGTATTTTTCTATTTCTAGGAAAGTGGGTATGTATCGACTTTTTTAATGGCAGCATGACATAATGTTGCAATGTTTTTCAAGTACAAGAGGGAAAAGCTCTTCCCCAAGTATAGAACAGTGTTTTAAATAGCATCTCCTCTAGAACCATTTTGAGTTGTACACACTGACACATGAGATGAGTTGGTTCAGTGTGATTATGTAAGATTTTTTTTTTTATTCCAGCCTCGGCACATGTTTTTTTTGCCTCTTCTATTTTCCATGGATTTATCATCTTTGACTTCTCCCGCGTTCACTTTCTACCCGTTTTTGGACGGACGCTATGGCTGCCAGAGAGTGACGCTGTGCCGATTGTGCGGGCGAGGAAAGGCGTTTTGGTCGTCCAGGTGCTTTTAAGATGTTGAGGTCTCCCTGCGCGACCGGGGCCCCCGTTCGGATCAGTAGCACTGAGGCTCCTAGTAGCCAAAGACATGGACCCCGACTCGGCTCCCCCACGCCCTCAGCCTGTTGGCCACTGGTCCCACGTCACCTTGTGAAGGATGTCCCTCAGCAGAGCTCCGGCCCGGGACACCTCTGAGACCCCCAGCCCGAGAGAACGCATCCGCAGCCACATGAAGATGGTGATTGACCAGCTGGAAGGAATTCTCAGAGAGCTCAAGGATGTGGCCAAGGAACTTCGGGAGGTGAGCTTGAAAATCACACACGCGTTCGGTTTTGTGAGAGAGAGTGGCTTCCGAGTGGGTGTGCTACCAAGGAAGAGTTCATTTAATTAAGCGCAGCTTCCTCCTCACAGTGTGGAGATTGTGATTAAGATTTGAACGCGAGAGCTGACTTTTTTTTTGTTGTGGAGCAGGATATTGTTGATTAGTACCGCAGTGAGTGTGCCTTTGCCTCCTTCATCAAAGACTAGGGCAATTACTACTTGTGTGTTCAAGTCGGGGGGTGCGGGAGTAAACTTGGTGCGAAGACCCGATGAGATGCTGCAAAGCCTGACTGCGATAAAAAAGAGGCTTAGATAAGATCCAACACTTAGCACTGCAACAGTTATGTAAGCATTTTGTTCAGGATCAACGAGATTCCTGTCGTTTTGCAAATGCGGCGTCTCAAGGATGTCTGAAAGGGAGAGAAAGATTGTGTAGCATTTCTCACGTTATGCAATTTTGCAATAACCGCGGTAGCTGAAAGAGGGAAAAAAATGTGTCTTGCATCTGAGAATCTAAGTCCGAGAGCACACAATGGCTCCGGTCATCTCTTCGGGATCTTCCCCCCGCTATGAGCTCGTCTTGTTCAGCTCCCTCTAAAGAGAGAGATAACAGCAGCCGGGGAGACAGAGATGAATGGAAGCTCCCAGAAACCCATCTCGTGTCTTTCCACTTATTAACCTCCCACCTGTTTCCAGGGAAGCAAAGAAAGGGAAACATGCTTTAAAACACACTGTAAAGCTGCATCTTTGTGTCCAAAAGACAAGGTGGGGAGGTTTTAAATAGATGTTTCCAAGTTGGCCGGCCATCACATCACAATCCCTTTACACGCCTTCTTCCAGACTCCTACCTCTTATGTACTCAGAGGCGCAAGGGCACGGCTCGCAGCGAGCCTCCTTCTAAAGTGGGACGGAGAGGCTGTGATTGACGATTATGGTGCTACGGCAAGTGGAGTAATGCCGGCCGGAGATATTTATGAACAAACACGCGCCTTGTGCCACTGCCAGCCCCCGACGCCTATTACCATTCTCGTCTCAACGCCCATTAAGGGAGCACGATGACTCTAACGTAACTTTGCAGAAATGGCTCAATCACACGTTGACACCTGGGCTTCATATTAGCTGCTTGTAGAAGGGAAAATATCACCACGTATTGTATCATTTTCTCTGAAGCTTCATTTATGACCTGCGTTTGTTCGACTCCCGGGGAGCTTGCGGATACAAACAAGCGTAACGATACAACCGGAAACTGAGAAGCAGTGTCCAGATTCTGAGTGAATAATTTGTCACAGATCAAAATAATTTGAGGTATTTAATTGTCTCACAGACTATTGCTGCTTCCGATTTTGCCTTCTTAATAACAAGCATCACCATGTTTGTTGGTTGTATGTTTGAGGAACATTTTGATTTGAAGCAGCATGGATTATTATCGTCGTGCTGGGGGACATCAGTTTGACTTTACGGTCCACTGTCACACAATTGCTCAATCATTATACTGTGCTATAATTGGCTAAATACTATGTTTACGTCATTGCTTGACCAAGTGCAATTTCAACCTATTAGCCGGCATGTTATCAGTATCAATATCTTGCAATTAACCAACCATGTGATTGCAGACTGGTAGAGGAAATACAAAGTCCCACTCCGATGCTGGATGGCTAATGTTGCATAAAATCACCCATTCTTGGTCACGTGATGGGAACAATATAATAGATAACAACCGTCAAATAATTAAATGATGAATTGCCACATGAATGCAGTGAAATAAATAATTTGGTGAGGTAGCAGGAATGACTGCTCATCACCTTGGGAGTCAAAAGATGATTCCAGATCACATGACACAATGTAGAAATCCGGCCTTTCCACTTTCCTATTTTGTTTTCATGTTTCTGGCAATTTTAGAAGCTCAAAATAACACGCGCAGCAAAAATTATGATTAAAAAAAATCTCTTCAATTCAGCCACATCAATATTCCATTCAGCTAATCAATCTGCCTGCATAACATACTTTGCCCATTTTGAGTTTTATCAATGTGCACTCATTTCTTATTCCAGCCTTCAATCAAACCATTTAGCCAGAGCCCCAACATGAATGAAAATATAAGGTTTCGATTTTTAAGGGAGTTTTACAACTTGTAGCTGTAATAGCCTTTGCACATTGACTTTAAGAAATCAAAATGTTCCGCGGACATTTAAGAAGCAATTCCAAATGTACATTAGACTTGTAGTGAATTTGAAGACCAGGCCATTTTTATTTCACTTTGAACATAACATGGACAAAGGCAATTTTTTTCATTACATATAATAAGACCTCACAGTCTGCCATGGTGGAAAAGACAAACAAAACATTTAATAACATAATATCATATTTATATGTGCAAAAAGTCTATTTGTTTAGTCAATCATGTGAAGGCACTCTGCCATGTCTGTATGACAATACAACTAATCTTAATCCGAGGACATTGCTCCACAAATAACTGTGGTTCATATGAGACAAAGATGCAGTTTTAATCTCATCATTTTCCTTTTAGCCAGACCTTGACCTCACCCCATTCTTTTCCCTTTAGGGGGTTGCTGTCCTCATCGTCTGAAAAGAGGTCATGTTGAGGATCTTGCTTTTTTGTTTGCCAGGATTCATCAGGCTCATTAATAAACTACCTTTGCCAAACGCGCGCCCCCGTAATTTCCTTTTCCAAAGTTCAAACCATAGAGCTTAATTCTCTGACAAGCTGTATTTTATGATGAATCTATGGATTCATTTGCTCTGAAACATTAATCATTGGTGCAACCCAGTAGCCCGTCGATGGGAAGTGTGCCACATTTCCGTTCTTGCTATAACGGTTTTCAACGATGAAAATTAAATAATGCATTTCATTCCAAGCCCTTGATACAAATACTTGAATATGATGGTTTAGCAATGTAATGTATGGCTGGGGCAAATACTTCCAAATCCATCCATCCTGCATCAAGGCAGTATACACAAGCCAATAACATAATAGCCTCTTGCTGAACAGAATACAATAGAAAGCAGCCCTCACAAAGACCAAAAATAGGTGATTGGCAGGAGAATGTAAACTATAATTTCATCCTTTCCATTGAATCAAATTGTTGTTGAAAACTAAATTCAGACTCTTGGCAATCAGCATGTTTTCCAAAGATTTACTGAGTGAAATGTAAAATGAAATGCCGACTCTGCAAAAGTTAGTGTGGAACCACGTCCCATTAGGAATTTGGTTGATTGTGTTGAATTGTTTGTTGATTGATGGTATTCTCGTGCAAAATTTAAAAAAATAAGACGTCAGTCTTGGGAAGTTGAACTGGAGCTCAATGATATTGCCCAAAATTCATATTACAGTATCAGTTATATTTTGTGCCCGTGTATGTTCACAATTAGTGCAGTGTTACTTACAATATTTATTTTTTTAGCAATAGTGAAAGGTTTTTTAGGCCTAAGCAATGCAGTTGGCCACCAAATATGAAGGCGCCTATTTTTTGACGTACCAGTTCTGAAGGCGTCATTGACTCATTGAAGAGCCACTCGCCGCAAATTGGGCTTTGTGCGAGGTAATCACCTGTCACCGTGAATCCATATTTCAAGTGGGTCGTCTGATATTATTTGTGAAATACACCTTTTGTTTCTCTTCTTGGGCATAGGCACTCGTGTTGAATCCTCCCTGGCTCTTTTCGGCATCGCAAAAAAACTTTCAAAATATGTCTGTTTGTTTTACTTCGTTTGCGAGTTTGGGATTTAATATTAGCGTCACATGACTGAAATAACTTATGTCAAGGGTCTGTTGTAGACAGAAGTAATCAGGTCGCTTTTCAAAATAAAATATTTTCAGCCTTGTCTATTTTCAACCTATCATCAGTTATATGCTGAAAAACTGAGCTATTCGTAATTGTGTGCACAGTCTGTCGCCCTGTCTAATAGAAAAGTAGGGCTTTGTCGTCATCTTCTAGCATCTTTAGGCATTTATAAAACCTTCTAAGGTGGAGAGTGTAAATTACTCCAGACATTTGCTGTTCACTATTAAAACTTAAAATTAGAAATCTCCCGGGCTAAGGTCTGGTGATCACAGTGGCGGTCCATCGATGGGGTTAAACTCTGTCAAGCTCTTACAACTATATGCCTACTCTTGCACTTTGTGCACGACATTAATATTCACTATAATGCGTTGTCACGTCCCCCTCGCTGCCATATAAGTAAATCTCACGCCTTGTGAAAGTTTTTCTGCCGCAGCTGTCGTTGAAAGTCAATTTGGGTGACATACGCCGCCCTCTTACTCGTGAATCGCATGACGGTCTTTTTGACGAGTCCAATGAGAAGGACATAAAGGAAGGACATTGGACGGTAATACCCCACGATAAAGCGCTCCATTTGTAATAATCACAGTGGCAGGAACGGCGACTCCGCTGGAGGAATCACTCATTGAGTTGCGGCATCAACCTTGGGTAGAGGATAAACAAGAAACGTTTTATGAACGTTTGGGTGACATTCAGATATTTGCTCAAACTAACTCCAGCAGAATAGATGGCATTCGATGGAAGACAATTGTCTTTATCGGACACGTCCAGGCTGGCAAATTGAAATAATGTAATAAAGCACAGAGTCGGGGGGGTGAGATAGTCAAGATATGCAAGACGGAGCATTTAAAAAGAATAAAAAATGTAGCGAAGGAAGAAGGGATGATGGACTGTTATGACGGCCATTATGCAGAAGCTTTCGATGGAGCACATCTGTGTTCGGCGCAAGACAAATGAACACGGGGCAGGCAATCAGGACTCCTCAAATACAATAAAGCTCCAAATGAGATGAGGTCAAAAGACGATAAAGAAAGAGCAATTATCACTGGCTGAATGCAGCACGTTGGAGGACATTGCCCCCTGACAGGAGGCCTCAGGATAGATTGAGGCTAGTTTTCTCAATAGTTGTCATTACGTTAGACCCTGCTGCTTTATTAATGAGAATGGCCACCGTGCTGGGTGAAGATTATTTAATTAATCTTTGGAAGTGTGTCGTGAATCAAAAACTAGCCACAGTTATTCATTTGCGAGTGGCAGCGCTGCAGCCATGTTACCCTCCCTCCATGTTATAGAAATGTATTTAATCTTATAATTTTACCCTCCCTCCATGTTATAGAAATCTATTTAATTTTATAATTTTACAGTACAGAAGAACCAGAATGTACAAACACACTTTATCACAATTGACAACACTAGTCCACTTCAAATTTGGTCCTATTTAAAAGTGTTTTTTTTTTTTCATCTATCCATTCTGAATGGCGGAAACCTGGATTGGTTGCCAACATTATTCGGAGTAATGCATTACATCATAGTGCATTTAGATGGTAACAGTAATACAAGTTGCTCATTTTATTTTGTAATATTATAGTGTGCACAGATTAATTTTTTTCCGGCCGATCTCTGATTGTTAAAAAGCCTGACCAGCTGATTCCGAGATTTGCTGATGCCGATTTTTTTCCCCCACAACCAATTTCATACCTTTAATGTTCCAATCTTGTTTTCCTCCGAAGCACCTGTGAAAAAATACAAACTGTTGTTTGAAATGCACAAAGTAGTTCTCTCAACTAAAAAATTAAAAGCCTATTAGTCATCCGACAGCAGTGTCGGATTTAGATTCTAATCCAACACATTTATTTGTCTCAGTGAAATAATCCAGTTTAAGCTTTTTTCACTGCTTCACAACTCACATGCACTGCAAGACATTTGCGTGAAGCTTTCAGAAAATGTACTCGACCTTGCCATTTTCTGTTATTGTCGTTGCTGTTTGACTGCAGTGGTGAGCAACATTTGACAACAATTGAATAAGAATTCCTCAGTCACTGCGTTCTTGTTTATAATAATATCAGTTAAACAATACACAACGAGACGATGAAAGAATGCTACCTCATCAAATGAGCTATTCTATGAATGCTCTGCATTATCTCCACTTTGGCAAACATTGAAATGCTTGTTTTATCCCCCGTTGAGACGAGGTCTTCTTTTTGAAATGAATGTTGCAAAACAAAATACATGTATTTCCATTAACCCAAAGTGAGTGTCCGCTTTTATTTTGTATTTATTTGAACTGAATGGCATATGATCCTGTTGGCAGCAGAAATTAAGAGATTATAAATGTAAAAAAAATGGTAGCTCATCAAATGAGTTGATCTGCGAATGATCTGCTTCACGAGCAGTTAAATGCCGGCATTGTTTGAAGCCCGGCATTGACGCCGTTTCAAACAACTGGCCCAGGATCAGTCGCCCTGTTTGCCAGCAAGCCAGCCAGCCAGCTCGCTAGCACCTCTTTTTTGAGACACCAGTTACCACACGTTTCCACGTTTAGCAGCTCCCTGTTGAAAGGAACACACTCGGCCCTAAACCAAGTTTGTTCCGAACCCAGAAAAAGCCCCGGGAAGACAAAAATCAAACAGCCACTTACTTTCTTCAGGGAACCCTTCTTCTCCCTCTCAACCTCCAAACCCTCTCAGTCTGCCCCCCCCCCCCCAATATGCATTACAGAACCGAAAACACTGACTCACTCTGAGAAATATTCTCTTGGCTATATTCAACATTATTAATAAGGACAATAGGGGAAAAAAAATGCCCCGCTATGTAGTTGGCCATCTTGAGAAGATTTCTGGGTATGGTTACCTAGTGACGCATACTGTTTGCTTTCCCCCCCCAAAGTTAGTGATGAGCCAGATTTTGTTAATCAAAACTACATTTGGCGAAAAAGTCATAATTTTACAATATTATATATGTGATGTATTGCTATCCCACTATCCCCAGTTTGCTTAATTATAACAAAATTCCTTTTAGTGTGATATATATTCTCACATTCTCAGCATTAAACAGCGTTCCCAGTTGTCTTGATAACATGGCTTTGACCCGTACTCGTCCAAATACCTCAAGCAGCAAGATTTATAACACAATCGTCAACATTTTTTGAGTCTCTACTCACACCATCCCCTCCACTGCAGGGTGTGCAGCCGCGAGGACGGCTTTCATTACCATGACGATGAGGAAAGGAGTCTGTTGCTCTATGTTGATCTCAAGGTCTAAAAAAAAAAAACTCGTGTGAGTTTTGGATTACACATGCCTCGTAAAGACAATAAACACATAGATGGCATTTTTGCTTGAAGAGACAGCACTTCATCTCCAAGCTGGTGAATTACACGAATCAAACGAGTACACACTTCACCCAACAGTCAAATATGTCACACTTATCTGAAGCTAATTCTGATAATTGTGTTGGTATTTTTATGGATAATTGTGTTCGTTTTTCAAATGGGAATTATTGCTATATCATAAAAATCTGAAGTGCCTCACAGACAGGTATTCGGAAATTGACAGATAACTTGGTTAATTTATCGATCAAAGCGTTTGTTGCAACAACACTACCCCAATTGGCACCAATGCAAGCAGACTGTAACAGCAAAAAGTTCCACTTTTATCCGCACCCGGATGAGCCCCTGCACCTCGGCAAGTTTCGTTTAAGGTTTTGTAGTTTTTGTGTACTCATCCTAACAAATAACTAACAACAAATTGCTATCCAATCACGATCTTGCCTTGTGCAATTTGTTTCTTGGTTATAACTGACAATTTGTAGCCATGGCTGCAAGGCAGAATGAATCGTCAAGGGTCCACACCTATTACGAGAGAGAAACAAACCTTAACTTTCTTAGCGTGAACTGAAGGCTAAACCTAAATCAATTTACAGTCTGCTTACATTCAGCTCTCACAACAAGTGACTGGGAGAATGGGACTTAGGCAGCTGAAATTGTTTTTCTCCCCGCAGCGTGGTCTGGAGCTTTATTCCCTCACGAGTATGGAACGTACCGTGACTTGAGTGCTGTTCATTTTTTCCCCCCGTTAAAATTCAAGAGGATATAGGTCAGAGATCATTAACTGCATGCATATAAATGCTTAGATGCCATATGCACTCACTGTCAAACATTGCCTTGCAAGCTTCTTTGAGGCGGTCGTTTGAAGCGTGGATTATCGTTCTGTAGCTAGCTTTCGTTCCTACGGCGGCAACGTAACCTGATTTTGTACCCTGAATGTACTGTGGTCTATCACTAATCTGTTCCAATAAAAGTTTAGTTCATGTAAAATATTTCTAACTGGTAAGTTAGTGTGTCTTCTAGAGATGGAGGCTAAACTGAGAGGGCTGTATTTGTTAAAACTCAACCCGTAACAGGAGAACTTACTCAAAATGTTGTTTCTAATGCCGCATTGTTTATCCAATCACAGTGCACATGTAGACAAACTACCATTTACACTCAAATTCACTCTCCAGGTCTTCACTGAATCTTTTTGCAACGTACTAGGAGGAAGCCAGAGGAAGGAGAAGACTGATGTAAGCATAGGGAGAAAATGCAAACTATGCAAAGATTCAAACTCAGATCTCGTAACTGTAAGACATCCTAAGCGCTACCACAGTATGCTGCACTTCACAATCACGTCTATAGCTATTTTTTCAAACCCAACACGTCTTGACTGTTAGGCAGACATGCTAACCATTAATCCTGCTGCTAGTCCAAGAAAAGCTCTGGGGGATCTTATTCACACACTCCTCTTACCACTGTCCTTCAAGTAAAAGTTATGCCAAAAGTTTCCAACTTTGATGCTGGCTGAAATGAGGTCTTCTACGATGATGGGAAATATTCTGACAGATATACAAAATATGTGTATGTCCTCGGTAGCATCACGGGTAAGCTCAAGCCTCTCCCAACTGACTTTGTGCGATAGACGGTGACACCCTGGACTGACTAACGGACAATCGTAGGGCATATCTGTTTCACATTTTAAGAGATTTTGGAAATTAAGGAGGACGTGCTGCGTTAGCACCGTTAGCAACTGTTAACGCTTGCCGTGGCTGTGTTTTTTTCCCACATTCTAACTTGCTGACATCTCTAGAGAGTAGCTCTCTGGTTTTGTCTTGCGGTGTTAGGATCTTACAGGCCTCCAAGCGCTCGGCGAGGCGGTCGGCACTGGAATACGGGCAACGCACCGATCAAAGTGCTTTTTTTCAAGCCAAAACACAAAAACTGGGCCAAAGGGCTGCTTCTCATTAAAAGCCATTTGAGAAGAAAAACGACAAGTACCTGCCTGCTGTGTCTTGTCAATTTGCTCCTCATCGCCTGACCCCATTTTGTGTATGGAAATTAAATTCCTAAATTAAAGCTTGGTGTCACGCCTCTAGCGCAGTTCTCTTTTCTGTGCAGAAAAAAAAAGACAACAAGAACAAGGCACCTTAAGCCTTAAATGTTTTCCATGCTGAATACAAAACAAGCCTGCCATCTCGTCAGCCCTGAATCACACGCTTTGTTTGGGATTTAATTCAAACTAGTGGTTGAAGTCATTACTTCAGACAGTTATTTTTGTTGTGCTTTTTCTCTGTGTTTGTGTCAACAAAAGTACAAAAATAATCAAGGTTGAATGTCCCCAAGGTCGTAGGTTTCGGAAATTCACCCAAATTTTGGAAAGACAAGCCTTTAAAGTTACTAGCAGCATTTGAACTGTTATCGTTCATGATGTCAGCTTTTCAAGCAAAACACATCAAAGACTTAATTATTTTTTATTTTAGATGTTCTTTGACGTTTTGTGTTCCACTTAAAAAAATGTTGACGAAGTCTTCATCCACCGGGAAGAATAAAGGCCAAACCTCTGAAATTGTTTTTTATTGACTAATCCATTTGATAAGATGTTGATGACAAATAAAAGCCTCAATTTTCTCCATTCCGAAAAACATTCACTTGAATTAACACCGTCGTATTAAACTCCAGTCTACATAAAAAACCACACCTCAAAAAATGCCTCCTTTTTCCCCTCAAAAAAAGTTATCCACTTAAATAAATAAATAAATAAATGCTTGTCCCAATTTCAGAGCAGATCACTTTAACCTAACAATAGCCTTGAATCCAATGTCCACGGCTGGCGTGTGCCTCATTGCGAATTGATTCGGGGATGGACACAGCTTATGTTTTCGAGAGCAAATCCATCACAGTGACGCGATCGACAAGTAGATAAGCAGATATAAATACAACTCGCTTGCCTGCGTTCATGCATGTTTGTGTGCAGTATCATCACTCTTTTGAAACTCCATAAACAGAAACTACACTATATGGCTGACTAATGTGAAGAGCTGTGCAGAAAGTAAATGTGTGATGCATTCCTATGAGACTGCCACGGAGCTTCTTTTGGGGCGAGGCTCCAACATATTGACCAGCCCATCATGCTCGTAAGACCCACTGGGCCTCCCTCCAGGAACCCTGCACTCAGCAGAGACAGTAATGAGGCCTCTGCTTTCGACCTCTGCTGAGGTAAACACTCGGGGAAAAAAAAAATAGTGCTCATCTTGCTTATTGGCTCATTATAGATAGGAAGTTCCGCGCCACTTTACAGTAAAAGTACTTACTTTCTATATGTGTTCTTCAATAATGGTGTAAACAGGTAAATGCTTAATAACCAGTTTTGGAATATTCAACTGCACTCATCAGGCCTTACAGAAATGCATTATCTTTATAAAGCATTCAAGAATCCCAATTTGCACCAATTAAAGCAGTTCCTAGGGGTCTTAAAATGTCTATGACATGTTTTTGTCGAAATACCCCAAGGATGAATAATACGCACATTTCACACACTGTCTGGCTGAAACTAGACAGTTGTCAGAATGTGACTGAATGCAGCTCTGCTTACCTTGTACAAAGCCATGACTAGCTAATTTGACATATCCCTAGCCCACTGTGGTGACAATACAGCTCTGATTACCTTTTGGCTTCAACAAGATAATGGTTTTAGCCACCACTTATAAGTACGGAACTTTAGCTAGCATTTCTGAGATGTCTCGGAGAAATTTTGGGTAAATTAGCCCTTTGTTACGTACATTACATAACAGGAAGGTAACGGTGTGAAAAATGCCACTCCGAGAATAGTTACTGTACATTGTGTCAAAGTATACTGTACATGTAGGAATGGTCGAGTCTCCATTGGGCGCTGTCAGACACTTGAGGCAGGTGTGGGATTGTCGCTTGTACAATTACAAACACAAATGTGATCTGATTTGGGATGTTTCCCGTCTTCAGAGCTGCGCTCGGAGCAATGCGGGGCCCACTGACTCTCTAGTGGGGAAGCTTTGTCTTTCTCCATTTTTCATCTTTCTCATTCTGAGGGATCATCTGGAGGCTTTTTTGTCCTATCTTTTATTTTTAGCTCTACTTTGTGGTGTATCATAAATCAACCCCATTATGAAAAAAGGAGATGTTTAACTGGCAGATGCATAAAATGCACACAAGGAGACGTATAAAATCCCAAAAGATATTCCAGCAGTCTATGCATTACAACTACAACATTCAATGTAACATTAAGTAATCAGCATTGCAATTCACAACTCATCAGAATGTCTAAAATGACCTCTAGTGTTAACTCCACTTGAGTTACTCAACATGCATGTCATCCACTTGAAGTATACAGTAAAGCCCCTCAAGAGAAAAATCACAGTGTTAGCCACATTGATAAAAATGCCACACTTCAAATCAAAGAATGCAACCCCACCCCCCCAAAAAAGAGAAAAACAGAGTGAGTCATCCAATTCCACACCTCAAACTTGTACTTTTGGTTTATACGCTGTGGAGCGTACTCATGTTTAAAAGCATCGGTGGAAATCGAGATAAACAACCAAAATAATTGTGTTTTTCAAGTCAAGCCAAGGTTTATCATGAAGGATGACTATCACTTCATGTTGGATGATTAACGCTGATCTTATCTCAGCAAAGGCGAATACGTAATGATTCTTTAAAAAGTTGTCAGGGGTATGGATTAAGCCTTCTCTCTGGTAATGAATCCCCTAGAACCCCCCCCCCCCCCCCCCCAGTATACTTTAGTAGAAAATCAACACAAACAAAAAGACAAATTACCACGGAAAAATCTTTTTTTATTTTCAAGCACAATCAATTTTGGCACATCTGCTCAGTTTCGGCGATCTTCATTATGTCTCAGCTTATTGATTGTGTTGGAGATCAGGAAAAAAAAGGAAAATGGCAATTAAAACTGAGCATTTGTTCATATTCAAGTGATGCGAGGGCAGCTTTATTATTTGTTTAAGTAGTTTGAAAGGCTATTGGGGCTTTGTTTTATTCTGAATAACAGAGATGTAGAAGCCAAGGCTAACAGTATTTCAAAGCTTCTCAATGACGTATTTTGCAAGCAGATATCAGAGCAGCTGCGGTGTTATTGAGGCCGCTGTAAAGTATCAATTTGTGACAGATGCTCTCAGCAAAAGAATTCACTTCTTAATTCAAACAACGGGAGTGAATCAGCTCATCAAATGTGCTTGTGTACAACATCCATGCATTCAGCTGCGCCGATAAAGGAGCCTCCTTTTGCATCTCAGAGTATATAGAAAAGTTTTCCAAGACAAGCCAGTCAACTACATCCATACTTGTTTAACTAAATAGTCGCCCTTCAAATCAATGCAAGGTCCGCAATCAGTCGCTGTCACTCACCACGCGCGTAAACATCTCCCTCTCCCATCAGAAATAAAAATGGCAGGAACCTTTAATTATGTCATAAAAGCACTTATTCACACTGGGGGCTCTATTTTTGTGAATGGCGTAAATCCGGCGCAGGGCAATCAGGTGAGACTGGTGTTGGTAATATCGTAGAGGACTGCAGCCCGGAAGATCTGCGGGTGGGCGGGCTATGCCACTGCAGGAGAGTTTAAAGCCGACTTAAGTCGCCGCCAGTCAAAGCAGCTCAGTAGCTCTTCTCAGTAGCTCTTCTCTCTGAACAGAGCCGGTGAGAATTCCACAGCAACAGATGCGATTGTGGACTACCGTCTAACAAATGTTGTCTCCCCCAATATCCAAAATAGGAATAGAAGCAGAACACTATCTGCAAATAATGAGTAGGTAACGACAAAGCTCCTTTGAACTTGTTGCTAACCAAAACAGCAGCACCCGATAATTCAACCTTTCATTTGACCGCTCTACAATATTCGTACAAATAAAAACCACAAATATATGTGAGTTTACAAATGTCCACAGGCCACCATTTGTGAATAGTCAACTGCGGAGCTTGTTTGAACTCATTTGCTAACCAAAACAGCAGCACCATATTGTGTAAACAGCCTCTCAGATTAATTGTGGAGACTTGCCGAGATCTTTCCGCCACAAATCTGAGCTGTTTGTTGGTAATAGTCCTTTTGATTTAGTATTAAACTCCAGTTTAACGTCGTATCCGCCTGTCACATTGTTTATTATTGTAAGATTTCCCTCTAATATAGGGGTCACTAGTTGAGTTAAACAGATGACCCCACACGTTTACGCTACACCAGTGTGAAGAGTACTTGTTATACTCAGAATGGGTTGAGCTTTTTTGGAACGACTAAATAAACTAGCCCAATAGATTTTCTTTCTTTTAGGCCAGCGTTATTGCGGCAGCTCACAAAATGCATCAAATAGTGCAAGCCGCAGCATTTATGCGCCCTGGCAAACACGGGGACAGTTATTCGGGGTGTCAAATTTGCAATTATCCCATTATTGTGACTGAAGAGATTACGCTCGTGTGTCAGGAGTAATGGGCTAATGCAGGACTAATGCACCTCACTATGATTTGCGAGACCTCTGGAAATGCCAAAAACATTGGATTCTCCTCCTGATATTTGCCTCTAATCCGCCTAATTAATGCCAATAAGACAGAGATTTATTTAACATTTAAATGTCATTCATTACTTGCCTCCGTTAGGAGCCTTTAAGGCTGAATATCCAAGCAGGGTGTTTGTGATAGTTCAAGGCTAATCATCATGCTCCTGTATTATTGAATTCATATTTTAGTTTTTCCTCCACTTGTTTTGGATGTGAGTTGTAATAATACTAAACTTGGATTTGTGCGTGTTTATCCACGAGCTTTCACGAGTGTAATAGTAACACAAATGCTTATTAGTAATAATCAGGACCCCCGTGGCTTTGATTTATTTTGAACGTCTGGTATCGACAATGCTAAAATTTTATTTCATCTGAATATTTAATACCACAATTATAATAAAAAAACATGGCTACCTTTTTCCCACTTGGGAAACAAAAGTGTATCATCTACTTGATTAAATAAATGGCTCACTTCGAATAGGCACCACAGGGAAAAATAACTGTCAGCCAAGAAATGCAAATTATAGCATCTATAGTGCTATTTTTTTTAAACTTTCACTTTGATTTGAATGTTGTTTTCATGATTCTTGTCATTTATGTACATTGCTTAATGTTTGCAGATGTTAATTCAAACATGGCACGACAAGTGACTCATAGGCAAACATCATGCTTGCCTAGCTGCGTTTACGTACATTTCCTCACTCGGTTATGGCAATGTACACACTGTATGTGCTAACGGGCCACATGTGGCTAGAACTGCATTGTCACAGCGTGGCAATTTCCGCTCTTTACTCCTGCAAATGAAATCACAGGAGGCTTTGGAGGGAAGAGTATCATCTCCTTGCCAGCTGCAGACACAATGACATTTCAAACGGTAAATGATCACAGTCGATCCGATGCTTTATTGACACCTTGTTGGGTAAATGTGGATGAGAATGTTCTGCACTAAATGCATCTTATTATCATTATGTCACATTTTTGCCCTTCTAAAACTTAAACTGTTGAATTACTCAGCCCATTTAGGATTTTTTTGAGCACCCCTAATATATATGTTTTTCCACAATTCCACATTGTCCATAAAGAAAATCCTATTGAAATGAATGCAGATATTTTCCAGTCAATTATACTTCAAATCTTTCCACTTTTAAAATGCTGAGGTCATTTGAAACATATTGTAAAGTCATTTTCACATTTTCTAAATGCCCTAATTTTCAAGTTTCCCAAGTTCAAACCTCTCCAGCGTCAACCTACAGAACTGTTTCACCTTCCCCAATTTTCAATATTTCACGTTTTCCAAGTCGACATTCCCAATTTAATGCAGATATTGTACAGTTTCTAGTATCTATTCGTTGACCCATTCAAACCTTTCCAGCGTCGTTCAGAGCGTTCGCTTCCCATTCTCATATTACCATGCCTACTGTTAGCATGTTGCCCTTTGAGCCATTCCTAATACAAACAGTAAACAACACAAGTTGTGAAATTTTCATCGAACAAACTGATTTGAGCAGTATTGTCTCATTTTAAACTCTCACATTCTATACTGCCAACATTTCACTTAATTCTATGGCATGTTCATTCAGCCATACCCCAAACTACTTTTTATTGTCATCTTGGTAGAGGGACTACATTCAATAGTGCTTGTGATTGATTGGTTCAGTTTATAGGTGCACACATTTGACACACTATATGGATTGCTTCGCAAATCCATACAGGAAAGAGGCAATAAAAACTTGAAAAATAAATGACACTCTGCGAGTCCTTGGTGAAGGCTCAGAGTGTCAAATCCATTAGTGGCCAATCAGATGAAGGAGTAAGCTTCACAGCAAGAGCGTGACAAATGTCTCTTTTCGCAGCCAGTCAGGAGTCACGAGTGAAAGTGTCACCTGTCATTCTTTATTTGTCTTTTAATGAGCAAATATTGCCGCAATGCAATAAAAGTGTAGAAATGGTGATGTCAGTGCATCATCGCTGACACTTAAATTCAGAGCTGCTCCCTTAATGCACTCAGAAGTCTGTCATCAACGTGTGTATAAATTTGAAAGCATAATAAATCCTCACAAGGTTACATTGACATTGCCTAATTTCCTCCTATGGTAGTTTATTGAATCACGTTTATTTTGAAATAACTACACTCATTTCACACATCACTGGGGCGGAAGTAGCTGGTTGGAGGCATTCATAACCAGTATCTAAGTTCCTTAATTCATGATGATGTCATTTTGAAGATGGTTGTCACTTTGAAGATGGTTGAGGAAAGGAGAAAAAGTTTGATATCGACAATAGACAAGCCATCGATAGCGTGGAGAACACTCGTCAAAGTGTGGTTCCTCTAGTGGTTTGCAAAAGAATCACCTAAAGTAGTTCTGTTGTGTTTAATAACTAATTACAATACATTTGCTTAATGTCAGAGTGCTTTGCAATAACGCTTTTTGGATTGGCCTACTACTGTGTTTTAATGTTGCTCATAATGGTGGCTCTTGGAGAGCTAAGTATTTTTTAGGTGCTCCTTGGTGTAAAAGGTTTCCAAACCGCTGGCCTATTGCATTGTTAAAGCATCCATTTTGATTATTTGCAGTAAAAACCGTCTCACTAAAGCTTCCTCCGCCTCATTTGTTTCCCCTTTTTTAGCTCTTTGGCCACAGCGCAGCATGTGCACTTAGCATCAGTCATTGGAAAATACAGCATCTAATGCAAGGGATGTTGGGGGGGGGGATGAAAGGCAGGATAATTATTATTATGACTTGAAGCAAAGAGCAGATGAGGACAGTCAGTGTCAACAAAATGTTTGGTGATTAATATACCCCCCCCTCATCACCTGTGCACTTCATGGTCACAAAATTAAGGCTCAAGATGTGTATGCAAAATAGATTATACCGCAAGGGCCGCACTAGTGAAAAATGTAATTGGACTTTTTTTTTCGTTTGGTCTTCCCAAGGATATTAACCGAGGATGGCACTCAAGGTTGATGTGGATTGCAGCAATCTACAGTATGTTCAGCGGGTTCTGATTAGTGTGGAGAAAAATGAATCTAGAATAAAATTATGCAAAGAGCAGGGTGGGAAAAAACATTCCACTTATGAGCACATTTGCAATGTCAGTAATTGCATTGGACTGTCTTGACCAACATTGTGCCAATCATTTTTATCCAAATGACCTTGACGGGTCACCGTTTAGTCTTTACTCACAAAGGTTGGAAAATGAAGCACCTTTCTGAATTAGACACCTCCCAAAAATGATTATTTTCATACACAGACATGATGAAGATAAACACTGGTTGCTAAACAAAGCAGCAGCACCAAAATAGCCTCTTATGATATATGCACCCACTCTGCCTCTTATCTTACCGTGTCACTGCCCTTCTCTATAATAGTTGGCATATTTACAATAAATTTTCACAGTATGACTATTTGTGGAGTATACTTATGTGTGCTGTTGCTAGCCAAAACAGCAGAATGTAGCAACCAACTGTCACGCAAACGAAATAAAGTGTGCAGTCTTACTGCATGTTGTCGACCAGCTCTCTCCACATGCTTAAATACAATTTTAAGTTACGTCTATCTGATGTCAATTAGCATTCCAGTGTTGTCTTTGTTCTGCTCATGCTTGCCTTTTTGCTGCGTTTCTCCATCATAGTCAGTTTCCATTTTTGTTGTTTTAAACTTCGCTTTCTCTTGACATCGTTTAATATTGCTTCAAAGTTCATTGCAATGCATTACACATAAAGTCCTCCCCTTTAAAAAAAAAAGCCTCTAAATTATTTCTGGCCATTCTATGCATAAATACGGTGTTTGATATATAATAGTGTCTGTGGGCAAATCACATCCACGATTAATGGCTACTTGTTTAGGGCTGAGCACGGACCCAAGCGAATGCATGTGGGAGGTCCGCGTCAAGTTGTTCCTCTCGTCAGATGAATGTACAGGCATTAAAAAATGGATTTGATGGAGGGCCGAAAATTGCTCGCAGCTGACGAATAACCGCCGGCCTCTTAGCAGCTCGTTTTATGTGCCTCTATTTCAACCGCTGTGCATGCAACATTAAGGTGCAGACAATAACTGTGAGGAGTGCACTATATTAAAAGACAAAGGAATCGCAGGCAGTCAGGGCGAGACGCAGACGCATCTCAATCTAAGCGTTTTTGAAATTGAAACACATGATCACGATTTAATGACGTTAAGGGGAATTACGACAAAAATAATTTTTGTTCTTTAAATACATGACTGCATTGTTATGTTTGTTCAGTGCAAATTTCTATCGGTGGTTGAAAAGTAGAAAAGGAACACCGTAAAGAAATTCAAAAATGAAATCATTATACGAGCGAGAGAAAGTTTAAGTTGCAGGGGTCAGTGAGTAATGTACTGATCAATATTAAAAAAAAAGTAGCCTGATGAAAGGAAATAAGTGCTACAGTGTGTATCGACCCGAGACTCACAAGTTTATCATGACTACAATGACCCGGACTGAGCTCCTTTCTGTACTCTGGCCCGCCAGCATAAATCACAGTGGGCCAGGTTGCAGTTTTGGCTCTATTACAAATTCTGAGTACATCTGACTTGCCACGAGGCGAACGTGACGATTTATCCGCTACGTCCTTGTTTGGCTTTGTTGCCACCGACATGGATGAGAAAAAGGGAGTCAACCGAGTTGTTTGTCGCCGGACCGTTGACCTCCAGATTGCTTCTCAAAGTTGCCACAATCACGTGTCCTTGAATCAGCTTTTCTTTTTTGGCGTCGGCAAAGAGGCCAGCGTGATGGAATGCTCTGCACACTGTCATGACTTTGAGAGGCAGGCGAGGGTGAAGCTACCCCGGTCATTCACTGTCAGGTTTGAGAGAGGGGGCTGCTTTAGTCAGCATAATCGCAAATAGGATAAGGTGGGGTATGAACTCAGTTTGACGATGACATTCAAAAACGGCTTTTGTGAGGCAGTAAATACACATCTGGTCATCCATCTAGCCATTTTCTACTGTACGGCACTTTGTCCTCGTTAGACTCGCAGTGAGCTGAAGCCTATCCCATCTGACTTTGTGCACCCCGGATTGGTAGCAGCCAATCGCAGGGCAATTTATGGAGAATTTAGTTTTCGTTGAACCTGAATGCAAAACTTAAAGGGAAAAAGAAGTTTAAAAATATATACATATATGTTCTTTGCTAGTCTACAAATGGTGTTCTGATTAATATTACGTTTGCGGGATCTAGATTAAGAAGCAAAATCCACCCATTTTTTGTCCATTTTAGCAGGCGGCCATTTTGTTTTGTACTGCCACTTGCTCTCAACTGAAAATGACATCACAGCGCCTAAGAGCTCAGGGTTTCCGTGTTTGGTCCTCAAGCATTAGCTGCTCGATGAGATACCAGCTTTAGGGCATTTTTCAAAATAGCACACCAAAAAAAGTACCTGGGGATAGGTTCCAGTGGGGATAGTAGCCACAAAATTCTCTATATTGCGCACTTCCCAGAATTGATGTTTAATTTTTCCCTATCATTCTGACCATGTTGTAAAATGCAACATTTTCTTGTAACTTTAATAGAAATTATTTGTGTGTTCTGTGTCTAAACCAAAACCTACCTTAACTCCACAGTGTCTAATCTAATTATTTTCGCAACGCCGATTCGTAACGGCAGTGCTTAATATCGTCCCAGCGGGTCAGACTAGACGACTTTTCCGCTCATTTGGGCTGGACTACGTGCTCCTCAACGGGGGAGGAAATAAAGCAACAGAAGGAAAGAGAGGACTTATCTGCGGGCCAGCAGACGAGCCATGTTTTTCAGGGGCCGAAGACCCCTGAGTGTAGAGTGCCCGGAGGGAAGTGCACTTTTCTTCGGGGTGAGCGAGCCACGGGGTCGACGGTTCATCCTTGTCATTCTTTATAGCTGAGAGTCGATAGCAGACGCACGGCGGTCCAGAAGCGCGTCTAGCTATTTACCACCTGTCACTTTGGCGTTTGTGTAGGGGGGACTGACGGGAGCGGTCCCGCTCGCCAAACCGTATATACGCAAGGGTTCACGACTGAGCCCAGTCTGTCCATCTGCATGGAGTCATTCGCGTTGTTAAATGTTACCCCAACGAAAGGCCGCATTCATCTGTCCGGTGCCAATATTGCTTTGCAGAGTCATTTGTATCAATAAAAAAAAAAAAAAAAAGAAAACGTTTTTGTCCAGGTTGGAGTCGATTACAACGATAGTCTAAACGGAGGCATCATGAAATGGGCTGTCAGTTTTCGTAATGTTTCAGGTCACAATGTAAAACGTATATTGCTAGAAAGCAGGTTTTGCTCGCCCAAAGAGAGCTGAAAGAAGTCAAATTTAATTGTCAATTTTTGTATAATCTTTTTTGTATTAGGTATTTTTAGTAAATATGTACTTCATAGTTATGGGGAAAAATATATATAAATAAATGGAAATAATCAACACACAATTGTTTAGTTATTTTAATGTTTAGTTTTACATTGTATCATGTACTGTATGTATATTATAACATCCAAACAAATGTGTTAGCCAAATGGTAGCCCATCACAATAATTAATACCAAACAAATTGCTCTCTGTTTCAAAAAGCACTTTTTTTATCATTCTTTAACAAGCATTTATGCATTTGTATATCCACATTTGAAATGAAACATTTGCCGTGAATACCGTATACATTTACTAAAATATGTTTTTAATAATAAATTATTATTTAATTTACATCGTATAAAATACATTTCCCTTAATTAAAAAAATCCCCAAATTAACATACAAATAAAAAAATTGGGCCACCACCTATAATGTAGGCTGTCAGTCACAGCCAGAATCCTCCATCATGCATTATGTCCCTTCTTCATTCACATTTTTACATTACAAAGTCCATATTTTCGGCCTGCCTCAATATACCAATGCTTAGTTATTGAGGCTTTTCTCACTGTGAAAAAGAATAGCTCTATGGGGGTGACATTTACGCTTCTTATGCCCATTATTCAAATGTTGTAACGTGGAAAAATCCCAGAGCCCGTGAATATATTTCTGGACATGTGTTACATAAATGAAAACCTATTAAAAGCCTTTTCTCGGATCGGGACGCTCATTCTTTGCCTCTCTCTCTCGCTGTCATGTGCCACACTGATTCGTATGCACAGCTAAGTTTTCATTATTATGGTCCACTTTGATTCTTCAAAAAAACAAAAACAAAGGGGGGTTGGATTCCATCTGTGCAGAGCTTCATTTCCTTGTGAACTGTGTTGAATGGGAGTTTAATAACACACGTCAACTCTGCATTACCTTTTCCAGAAGTTGGCTAAATTGGTGTGTTCATTAGGGGATGTGTCATTAACTCATTCACTGCCATTGACGGCTATAGACTTCAAGGATCCATTTTAACTGGGCTGGCAGTGAATGAGTTAATTAACGCAGTGACGTGTCAAACGGGGTGATGTTCAAATAGTATCTGTGAGGTAAAAATTAAAAACCTGACATAGTAAGTCCTCCTTTACTTAACCACATTTTCACAAGTTGCAATCTTTACTAATACTAAATCCATGAATGACCTGAAAGCCTTGCTTCAAATTACTCAGATATTCATGTTGCTCCAGGGTCACAGCCATCATTTCAGATGTGTGGAGGACATATTTTAGGAGTAAACCACCTTTAATGAGCAAATTATGATATTGCATCTGCCATTCTCCTTAGTTGCCAAAGAACCGTCAAATCTAGCAAAGTCTGGTTAAGTTAAAACACAATGACAATAAAGCATGAGTCGTCCGATCATTAAATGGCCAATGGCGAAACTGTACACAAGAATTCAGTAAGATGTTGACCATGCCAGCAAGCATACAGCACACAAATTGGAAAGTGAGTGAAGTAATTCTTATTATTATTTTAAAAGTGAAACTCCGACTTCAATGTGGCTGCTGGTGGTCTGGTCTCATACGCAGTACAAACACAACGTCATGCTGTGTCAGGCCGTGTGAGCACAAACATGTCCAACGTCTACAGAAGCTATTTTTCCATTTGGCTTATTGTAATGAATTGCAATACATTGCCATTTTGTATCATTTGCCAGCTAATGTGCCCTTAAACTAACATGTGACATACTGTATTAATTGCCCTCATTAGTCCTCAAGTTTATTGGCTTGGTAGCGCCGTCTGTATCCCTCTAGGGCTTTGTTCGACAGGGGGACAGGTTACAACGCCTGCATGTCCCTTAGTTGCTGCTCATTTTGGGTTTTAAACTGTATTTAATGCTTTTTCCTCGACAAATTAAGGGCATAAACAAAATGAAACATTTGATTTGTTTTAAAATTTTGATTCATTTTAAAATGGAGGAAAACATTTTCTCATTTGGCCCTGTTCTTTTGTATCCATGAGTGTTCTTTTTTTAAATGTTAAACTAGTGATTCTCCATGGGTGGTATTGAGTCACTTTTAACAAGTTAGCTGTGGGTGCAGATAAAGTTGAAATGCATCCACGCAGTCTCTGAGCGTGTTCATCTTTCATGTTGCACTGACAATTAAAAGTGAAAAGTGTCTCTAACGATGGGAAACTGAGGTAACAACATTTGTCACTCAGCTCACCGCTGCTTGCCCTCGTCTTCTTCCTCTCGAGTCTTGCCTTCCTCATCGCCTTGTCAAAATAAGTGGCCCGCTACTACGTGCCTCGGAAACCGCCCGAATAATTGTCAGACTTTGTGGGTGGTGGTGTGTGCTCACTGTATTAGGAAACTACAGAGAGAAACAATTTGGCATAGCCGTTTAATTTAGAAATCTCATTTACTTGACGGAAAAGCACTACGGCGAGCTGCCTGTCGAGTGCACCGCCACACAGCAGGCCTAAACAGCCCTTGATAGCGAGACTCCATTTTGGAGCAGGAGAGAAAACGTTCACATGATAAACTCACCGTGAACTTTTGGTGACAGCCAGTGGCAATATTTTTCCTATCCATTTTAAACATTATTGGATTTCTCTTTCCTTCATCTACTAACGCTGTGTTTAGCGATGATTTGCGGCGAGAGAGAAAAAATGGGCGGTCGGATTCTTGGCTCCACACCCTGTCAGTGTTGCTGGAATGACAAATGTGTGATTTGGTTTTATAATTGAAACGTAAATATGTAGAAGAGAGCTTGATTCTCGACTGTTATTAGCCTGTCTCGTGCTAGTTCATGCATTTCACGTGTTTTAGTTTTTTGCAGGACAACCAGCCAACCAGCTTTTTGTGAACACATTTTTAATTTGGCTTTATTGGGACTTGCATTGTGAATTTGAGTCAACTACCACATCCTTTGTGACAAAATAGAACACCGATTTAGGCGACTACATTAGCTTCTGGCGCTAGCTGCTAACTACCCAGCCACTGATTGCTAATCATTAAACGGTACAAATTGGAAAGACATTTTTGTAGTGTGTGTTGATGGATGACGATTCCCCTGGATAGGCAATTTTAGGAGACATATAGACAACCTTTCAAACCTATGGGTAATTGTAGTCTTCAATGAACATTTGGTAGCATCCATGTTTTTGGAATGTGGGAGGATTCTGAAGAATATTTCCACAAGCGCAAGGAGGCGCTGTGCTAGCATTGTAACCCAGGACCCCTTGAGTGTGAGGCGGACATACGAGCAGTTCCATTCATTCGAAGGTGACAATTCCCTGGCAACCATCCCAACCGCAAAATCATATCCAACCCCAAAAGTCAATACATCAATGGAAAGGGGGCAAATAGTGCTCCTGTATGACTCAGTTGTTTTAGTACATTTTAAACCTCTTGACAGTGCAAATCAAACAACACTATCGCTTGATGGGACCTGGACTTTATTCATTTGTAACTCTACCTGACACTGTGATAGCTGAGACCAAGGGTCACATCAGCGCAGTGCTCTTGCTTCAACCCTTCCCCAGTCACAATTTTCAACCAATCTTCCAAGGATTCGTGTTTTATAACAGGAAAGTAATCTTAGCTACTGATGGCTAAGTCAGCTAAGGTCGCAATGTCACACAGGAGTCGTGTTCCCTGTTTTTGAAATCTTCTGATGTACAGGGATTTTTTTATTCTCAGAGTCAAGCATGGATAACGTTTCATAGGACAAAATAACACTGGATGAATTTGGAAGACGGAATATCATATGCATGTTGTCATATCTCATCGCAATGTTTCTGCCAAAGTTTCCGAGATTATTTGTCATTGTCGGAGAGAAAACTCATTTTTCTCCCCACTATTATATGATCGTTTCTCTGCAGCCCCTTTATCACTGCCTGTAAAAGCAGTGAGGCTGCTCTGAATAAACGGTAGACACAGAATTGGAGCATGAAGTCAACTTGCACCATGTTCCAGCTTCAGAGGCGATATCCAAAGAGTATCACGTATCAAGACAGGATAGCGGCTATGTATTAGCGGATTCCAGAATCTGTTTTAGTTTAAAACAATTTCCAGGTATCTTAAAAACATTGTCTGGGAAATGTTTTCAACAAAATACCTTGAGGAGCAAAACATACAGAATACCGTAGCACAATAATATGTATTAATAATAATTATTACTATAGCAAAAATATTATCGGATAGATATACAAAAGTAAAAACATTATCACAATTATTCAAAGTATTTAATTCTCAATAAGTAAGTACGCAGTAAGTTGTTTTCATTATTATATAACATTCATTATTTCTAACGTAAGAGTATTAAACATTCAATATGTTTTCTTATTCATGTATTGTCGTTTCCGCCCAGTGTTGATACTTGTGGAGTAAGTTCCTTTAAAAATATGAAAACAGATGAATTCGTAATTACCAAATTGTGAATTTGCGTGCGTATGCTGTATGTCAGTTGAAATATTCATGGCAAACAGCAGTTAACAGCAGATCTGGAAATGTGGTGCATACAGCAAAGGCATCAGCAAAAACAACACTCACTCCGATTAGGACTTGACTTGCATATGATGTTTGTAAATTAATTGTCAAAAAAAGCTTTTTACAACACTCACTGACCACTGATCTATTCATCCTGACAAGTGGACAACTAATTGCACAGCTAACGACAGAGACGTTTTCAGCCGTTCGCACGAGAGCTCTTGAGAATTGCGTTTGTTTCCATGTTTATTCATACGCCTGATTAAAGTGCCCGTGCGAAGCCGCGCACGCATTCAAAGTATCACTCATGTGGCGTCCAAGAACCGCATCGTTGCCAGCCGCTACATGGCATGTCATTAGACGCAGGACTTGGACTCAAATGCTAGAATCACGGCCCGCGGCGAAAATGAAAAGCCACATATTTCCATCTCACGATAAGAAGACCACAGTTTGGGTCTGGTCCTCTCTGTTGCCAAGTTGGAAGGGCGACCCCCTTTTCCTTTTTTTTTTTTTTTTTTACCCCCTCTTCTGCTGGATAAATTTAAACCAACGTCCTCTGTGCTGTAAATAGAATATTAATCAGGCCAGTGTGAATCCAGTTTTTCAAGCGACCGCCCTCCCCCCTCCTCCACCACCATCCAACCCTCCCCACTCCTTCCAGTTCTACCGCATTACAGCGTCCGGAAGTTCTCCTGCCATTCTAAGCCGCGTTTTACACACCCAAGGCATTTTGTGACAGATTGAAGTCCGTTAATGCCATGCAGGTTTTCACAGAGCGTGACCAGTAAATTAATACAGCATGCATTGCCTTTTAACTTTAGGCTCTGCAAGTATTACTTATAATTCATTGCCCTGGTTACCTTCTCGCATTTCCCTCCGTTCTACATTGGAAAGGGGGAATACATTTCAAGACCAATCCATCATTTGTTTGGCTACATACAATAAATTATTGAGCAGAGGCACTGTTCACATACATAATTAAGGACTTTTTGCCTTTCCGATGAAAAATCAGCATTTTGTGTCTCTCAATCAATCACATTTTGAGCTATTATTTATAAAGATTGCTCATGTAGAAGAACCTTGCGGAATGAGTAAACAACATATTAGTAAATATTTCAGTAAAAAAATAGTTCAGAGCTATTCCGAGAGTCTTTTTTCTTACATCTTTGTCAAAATACCGCAATTCGTCAAATATAGTGGCCATTTCTCAAAGAGAGAACTCTTGTTTCCCCTCAGGAAGAAATCAACTACTAGGGCTACAGCAACTACAATCAGATTAATTCATAAATACGATCGTTAAAGAGGACATATCATGGAAATTGACTTTTTAATTGCTTGTATGCAAAAGTTGGGTCTCTGGAATGCCTGCCCACCAGTTTAGCAATCAATGGGTCACAAGCTTTTTACAGTTACAGTATTGTAACATAAATCCTAGGGCAAATGTATAGCGCATATGTGTTGTCAATGTACAGGTTAGGGTCCTTGGTTTCGGACCATACTGACATAGTACATTTAGAAAAGCCATTGGTCTTTTCCAAAAAAGGACAGAAACCAATTGAATGCCAGATCTAAAATAAGAAGAAGCTGTAACTGGGACACTGGGTGGATGTGTGGGCCATATGTTTTAGTGTGCTAAGTCATTCCAGATCAGGGTGGATCATATTTTTGCCTGTGCAGTGGTTCAAATTGAAGTCAAGCCTCACTGTAGAAGCAGCCTCTTGTTTTTTTTTTTTTTTTCTTCAGAAATGTAGCTTCTGTCCTCGATTGCTGGATCCCCCCTGAGTCAATAGAGATGCTTCACTCCGGGGCTCCAGAGTCTGCCAAGTCGTACCCCCCCGCACCACCACCGCCGCCACCACGTGTCAGCACTGTACTTGTTTTGGCCTTGGTCGACGGTGAGGAAGGTTAGGATAAAGGAGGAGGGAGGGGAGAGTCAAGGTGCTTTATCATCTCTCGTGACAACTACACAGCCTGTGAAAGCGAAGTGCATGTCCACTTACGATGTGCAACCTTATCCCAGCCGCTCGCCAGCCTAGCGGTCACCCCGCAGACGTCTGGCCAAAGCCCATCTATTAACCTGCAGCAGCTGGCCGCTTTCCAGACCCATTTTTAATTGTGTTCTTCTTAACAGGAAAGAGGGAATTTTTTACCATCACTTTTACATTGTGATTATTAGCGTGATTATTAGACCCCCAGATGATGACTCATAGTCTTTAAGATAGGAGCACTATTCAAGTTTTTTTTTGTGGATATGATTTTGGTAGTCTTCTGCTTCCAACGTTAGGCTTGATCGGTGGCTTTTCTTTTGCAGACAAAGAACTTGAGCTGCAACTGGTGTACTGTATTTACTATATTCATATCTCTTTGTAAGTAAAAACTGCTACGTTAGCTTCTTGCACTCGCCTGTGACTAACAAGCTCCTACAAAAATGCACGTAAGGCTCATAAAAGGCTCTAAATTGCCCATCGGTTTCAATTTGAATGACCTGACTTATGTTAGACTTGCCGTGACCACAAAAATAGGGCCCTGTGTATTTTCTTTTTTTAGATTGGTTGACGTTTTGAAAATTGTCCGACTGTTAAGACCGCTCAGTTGTTATACAAAACTTAGTCCGTACAGTTTACAAAGGTTTATGATGGTGACAGTTTGAACGAGATGAATTTTCCAAATATAACTGATACCAATGAAAGATTTTATTTTCAAAGTCATTCAAATTGAGAAAGAGGATGTTGTTTTTTTACTTTAATAATCTTGACCCAGTCAAAGGCTGACTGCTGAATGCTGTCTATGCAACATAATGCGTCACATCTACATAATACAACAAAACTAATTTCCGTTCCTCTATTTTTTCCCTCTCCAGCCCGGGTAAGATGGAAATAGTCACACAAGCCTTTTGTCCTGAGCACGGCATAATCATCCAGGATTTATGTTGGGGGGGAGATGGAGCACTTGTATCAAATTAATTGTGCATGGAGCAAAAGGGTATCTCATCGAAATGGATGCCGTCGTGTCAATCGCGTAGTTGCACAGAGTCTGCTGAATTCTGAATAGAGCACGCCGATGTCGAGCAGCGTTACATACTAGCTCATTTCCGAGCTTGTCAAAGAACATCGAGTTTATATTCAGGCCCACGTGTGGGACTGCCGCTTTACCAGATTTGGTTGTAATTGTGATCACTTAATTGCTATTAGGCCTAACAAAACCGTGTTTCTTTGGAACCTCCAAAGTGGAACACTAGCTATTCCGGTAAGTTGTTCAAATTTCAAAGCAGGTTTTCCCATAGGAAATAATTGTTAGTCTGTTAATTTGTTCAAACTGTCACCATCATAAAAATGTACTAGTAAATAGAAAAAGGACTATTCTTGAAATGAAATGTACAATACAAATGTATCATTAGTATGCCATTGCAACATCCTGAGGGAAGATTGGCAAATCCTGCTTTAGATACTTTCCAAGCTTAAGTCTGGTGATACCTTTAGGATGTTGTACGACTTCAGCGGAATAATATCGAACGCGAGTCAAGATGCACTGCAGCCTCCTCAGCAAAGGACTTGACAGAGAGCAGCCATTGGAGAAGAGTGACCAGGTCAGCGTTGACG
This sequence comes from Syngnathus scovelli, assembly GCF_024217435.2. Classification (NCBI taxonomy): domain Eukaryota; kingdom Metazoa; phylum Chordata; class Actinopteri; order Syngnathiformes; family Syngnathidae; genus Syngnathus; species Syngnathus scovelli. The sequence goes on from NC_090850.1 coordinate 18,563,882, forward strand.
AATGGCTCGCGTCGAAATGAAAAACGAGCAGCGGTTGATGATAAACCTTGTGTAAATCCATTTGAGTCTTTTTTTTTTTCCGAACATGGGAGGCGAGCAGAACTGACAATAGCTGGAGGGTCCAGAGTGCTACGAAGTAAATAGCAAAGCGGAGGAGAGCAGAAATAAATAAAGAATCTGTCACCTAACGGTAGGAGCAAGCCGGGTCGGATCTGTCAGAACTCTGCTGCTGTCTGCGGATGAGATGGAGAGAGTACGCTTAACACTTTGCCCCCGATCTGAGTGTCCGGTACAGAAATACACTGCACATTATCCTAAAGGTCATATGGGAGGGTAGTTTTCCAGATTGCAAGTTGTAAGTTATCTTATAATTCTAATGCATCAAAAGCTATTGTAGTTCACACAAACTAACAAAATAACTAAAAAAAATAAAAGCTATGAAACTAAAATTAACCATAATTATTGCAACAATGGTCTTCATTTTTGTTTTTGTCAATTTATAAAATAAATAAATAAATGTCCTTTTTTTGTCTTACTATTTTTGTATCATTTGAGAATTGTATTTTACTTTAGAACACAATTATTAGTGACTTTTTTATCTTGGACTCAACAAATACTGTATATTAAAAAACTAATTAGTAATCCTTAGGCTAATTTAAACAAACTCAACAAAAACAAGCCATTTCAAAAATAAATAAAAAACTAACCAAAAAAACCTGCTCTTTAAACTAATTAAAACTAAAAAACATTCAACTAAAACGCAAAATGAAAGAAAAAGTACCTTTAAAGGAAAAAGTGCCCAGCAATTAAAATACTTTGCAATTTAGTTTAATTCATCTGGTTCCGTATATCTATATACCGTATAGATCAGAGTCTAATTTTGTTAGCTAATGCTGATCTGCATGTCCAAGAAAATGTAGTGCAGCTCTGCTTACCTTTTGACATGATAAAAGGAGCATCACATTTGGGAAGCGTGGGTTTCCTGCATGATAGTGCCTCCGCTTAATAGTCTTTTGTACTGGCGCTGGATTCTGAGAGTCACTTCAAAGGGAACCTGAGTTCTTACCTAGAAATATATTTTTTTTAACTAACCATGTTTGAGGTAAAGCTTGGATGCTGCTACTTGAGGAAATACTGTGTTGTTTGTATGATGCTTTGTTTACATTTGAGTTGGGGAGGGGTAAAAAATTAAACAAAAGAACAAGAGATTGATGCATGCACGGGCTGAGTACTAGCTGGATGATATGAGATCGGAGACTCAGTGTGTGTGTTTGCACGCATCTGTGTGTGATTACTGTGGGTGCGTGCGCTTGCGCCCGAGCGCGCATTTTGTTTGCGCACGCCTCCCACGTCGGATTGATTTGATGTAACGCCAGCGGCAAAGCCCTGCCGTGAGTTTTCGTTCACATTGCTCTTGACTCTCGGCGGTGTCACGCTTATAAAATGAAACGACATTAGCTTGTTCATGTTTACCTCCCATACGTAAAGATGTTGGATGTGCCTCTTTATCGTAGACGGTAGCCAAACTACCCACCAGTCAATTTGCTTGTTTGCATAATTAATGTAGGGATATATTTGTTTACCAAGAATATGAGAGACATGGAAAAAATAGTAGTTCTGATGGGAAAGTACCAAAACGAGGGTATCATTATGAAGAATGTTTCCGATACTAATCCCCGATACAAATCAACTGACGCCCTTTTGTGGAGTCACTGTGAAGAGGAAAATTCTATAATGTTTTGAAAGCAAAGACTACTCTCAAATAATAAGTTCATTAAAAAAAAGTTTCAAACTTAAAAACTTTTGAGAGTAAAGTTCCATTGTGGTGTAGTGGCTCAAATTTGGCTCAATTGTCTGTCCGCTCGTACCCCACTTCAGGCTAAAATTAATCATCTTTGCTACCCGCCACTATAATGACCAACATTGGCACAATTTTAGTAGCACTGTTATGTTTACATGTGTTCATAACGGAGCCGTTTCTGTGGGACTAGCCCAGTAATTCAATTCTTTCTCACACCATATAAATATACTGACTGTTATATTACCCAACACTGTCCTCCCTTGCTGTCTTCCTCCGGGCTGAGAGCAGAACTCTCTCGGTCCAGGCCCGTTATCTCCCCATCCGGCCCTTCTGTCATCAATCACAGCTTAGCCCCGCGAAAAAAGATCTTTGGGTGGGGTGGGGAGGGTGTCCGACTGAGGACACGCACTTAGAGCGCGGCGCTGCATTTACGCGTGAACACGGATCGCATAGATTATTAATGCCGTGCCTGTTCAAATGTTTCCAGGAAAAAATGCAGAGACCTCCTCTGTAAACATTGCATCATCCGGACAGAGTAAGTGATTTGTTGGCAGGCTGAAGATGAATATTCAATAAGAACTTGGTGTGCTACGCACTTTTTCGCGTTAACATTATGAAACATTTTTTATCAGGGTTGGGCTGAAAAAAATAAAAAGACTCCCACAACATTGTGGATTGACCCGGGGTCAAGTCTATCTCACTGTTTCCCAACCTTTAGAGAGCCAAGGCTCATATTTTACATTAGAATACAAAAATATGAATATTTAAATAATGATGTTGTCTGATATTGGCTCAGTTTATTTGCAAATGTACTTAGTATGAAATTTCAATTCAATGTTAAGCAAGGTTGTTGGCACCTGTTGAATATAACTAGTACGGGCACTGGTATGTAACTTAGTTACTTTCAAAATGAAGTAAAAGGAATGTAACTATTAATTAGTAAAGTAAGGTACTTTTTCAAGGTAACAACATGAATCGACATGAATCCCCCCGTGTATTCTCGTGGAAAGCATTTCACACAGTCCTTCTTCTGCTCATGTTCGTTTTTATCTCAAGGATGAATATGCTCTACATAGAATCGTACATCTTCATTGTTCCGCCGCTTCTATTGTATCAACGACACCATTCATTTTGCCCCCAGTTTAACCGCCAATGATTTAGGGCCCTGAATGTAAGGGGATGGAGAGCGCTAAGATAAGGGTCGGAAAAAAAAATGTCTTCTTGCTGGCGTTGGCTATGCGGTGCTCGTTTGTCTGCGGTAATTACACCTTTTAATTCTCACAGAGGGTGTGGGTAGAGAACCTCATTGTTTTATTCGGAACAAGTTGGCTGAGCTGAATGTGGACAATAGGTGACTTTTGGATCATTTACTATTTTCTGGGTTTAATAAGCACTTTGGATTTTGAATGATAGACATGCCAAGATTCTTAGTAGGTCATGTTGGTAGTTTTAATGTGCCATCCTTATTGCAAATTACTTAGTATTAATTTCATGCATCCATTAATCACATAGATCACAGGTGTCAAACTCAAGGCCCGGGGGCCAGATACAGCCCGCCAGATCATTTTATATGGCCCACAAAAACCAATTGTGAATCAAATTCATGCGGGATTACTAAAATTGCAAATTGTCTTCACTTTAACAAATCATCTTTTTAAAATATGTTTTACTTGTCTGATTTGAAAATGAGTTGTCACTTTGTTTTGTAGCTTCTATTGTATATAATATATTCATACATTTATTTGAGTTGATAGTCGTAATGGCCCTCCGAAGAAAACTATGACTACAATGTATTCCGCGACAAAAATGAGTTTGACCCCCCCTGACATAGATGTACTGACAGACAAGTAGCTGCATTATGGATTTATTTTCCACAATATGACGTATAAAATAAGATGTTTTTCTCCTTTTAGACTACTCAGCTAACAGTACTGATAATTCAGGACGAGTAGGCGGTGTGTACATACAGCACAAACGTCTGTATAACTGTTAGCCAGGCGGTGATGCGGCACCGTAATAACACACCTGCCCACCACTTTGGCATGCTAATGATTGTCTTCGGTTCTGGAGGAGCATTGCGAGGAGCCGACTTGCTTTCGGATACAACGTTGATTACTTGCTTTCGTGAGCTTGCTTATTCTTGGTGAATGTTTTTTTTTTTCTCCAAGAGAAAGGTCGCACCTCTCCACACACATTGCTGTGTTTCCCTGCCAACACTCCATAATCACAAACACACAACAAAACACAAATCAAGGGATTTGTCAGGAGCGAAAACGTTCTCCGCAGTTGATCTAAATGGGGGAACATGCGTTTTCTGCATATTTCAGGGGTTATGCAAGCAATCAATATGGTTATGAGCTTTTGAGTCATAACTCAATATGTAATTATTTAGGTGCTGATCCATGCACACTGACTAATTGTTCCCACATTGGGATGGCGGGTGAAATCCATCCCAAAAGAGAGTGAGAGAGGCTTTTATAGCACCTCTATAGAGAAGTGTGCCAATACATCTGCCTGCTGATGATTTCACTTCATCAAAAGCTGTCTTTTTAAATCGAATGAAACCTTGGCATTTTTATAAAAGAAGATAAATATTTTGTTTTTATTTTTTGTTGCAATTATTCTTTCGGGAATCGGCGGCATCACCTGCCGTCAGCTATGGCCACAATGTGTGAAGATTTGTGTATAAAAGGCGTATTCCGGCTTCAAGTCGCCATCTTTTATTCTGCCGGTGATGTACTTTATGGAGACGTGAGAATGCTGCAGTGTTAAGATAAGACGACTGCGTCGGGCTTGCACGTGAGGTTCTTAATTCCAGTGTAAGGTGTTTCAAAAAAATGTAAGACATTGCAAGGTTGACATATTGTAAAGCCCCCCCCCCCAGAAATATACTTGGACCCCCACCCCCAGGTGCCAGACCAGATAATTGACTTCAGGATATTCTTTGATTTTTTTTTTTTTAGATTCCACAACATCCCTAGAAGGGAAAATACTATGAATCTTTTCTGAAGAATTTTGGGGATTTTTATATATATATATATATATATATATATATATATATATATATATATATATATTTCTTATTTGTTTTATTTGTTTTTTGTGACATCCTATTATGAAAAGTGCATTTGAAGTGAGCATCAACAAACGCACAGCACATTGATGTACATACTGCAAATTGACTCAACTGAGATGAAGAAACTTGATATCAAATGCCAATTAAGAGTTCCATGGCACCTGTGCTAACGGTCTCCATGGAAATTTTGTGTCACGATACACGCCTATAACGCCTTCGCACAAAGTTATTTTTGTAAAAGAATTGAAAAAAAGAAAATGACGAATGGTTCTGCCGAAAACAATTTGAATAGTTCAAAACAAAATGTCCCAGTGAGATTAATTAAATGTGGAATATTTTTTGGGGAATCATCCAGCTTTTAGTAAGTGCACAGGCATTGTTTTACGTAACATTCTAATAGCACTAAGATTGTTGATGACTTGTTTTCATTTCATTGCATGACTAATAAAGATCATCATAATGCTAAATGACATACTTATTGTTAAAATAAATTATATTAATAATAAGCAGATGCTAGCAGATGGGCTCACTGATAAGGTATTCATTATTTTTTACTCTATAACATGCATGTTAAGAGCTACCAGTTTTTTATGGGTTACAATTTTTTTTTCTTATTTATCTTCATCCTTTTAAAACATCAGTTGAGCGAGGATCCAAGGATAACCTTGCATTCTGCTTTTTTTTGTCGAGGGCAGCATTCATTCACTCCAGATGGCATCAAAAGCCTCTGCGTGTTTTTTGCTTTTCCTTTGGATTGTTTTTCTTTCCAATCAAGGACCACCCCCAAAAAAGGTTAGGTTAAAGGACCTAGTTGTTCCTTATGTTCCGTCTCGTAACCTTCGTTCGCAAAACGCTCGTCTTTCAGTTACACCGAGGGCCAAGAAAATGTCTGCAGGTTCTAGAGCATTCTCTATTCGGGCTCCAGAGCTTTGAAATGCCCTACCATTGGATATTAGAACTGCTACCTCAGTAGAAACATTTAAGACACGTTTAAAGACACATTTCTATGAGATGGCCTTTAACTAACTTGTAGTGGCCGATTCGGCCGGAGTTTGTTTTTGTTCTCTCTGCCCACCCCCCTCCCTGGCTGGGGAGGGGGTTAGGTGGCACAAAAGCTGATAGGGGCTAGCTGGATTCTCGGGGACCAATTCAAGATGAGGAAACTGCAGCTCAACCTCCTTGAAGACACTGCCAGGACAATCGAGGGCACCTCCGACATCCATTTTTTTCATTGATTTTCATATTATGTATTACTTGTGCCCTCTCTGCATCCATTACAACCTGGTGATCCTGAAAGGGGGATCCTTCCATCTGTGGTCCCTTCTCAAGGTTTCTCATTTTCCCCTGGTAGGGGTTTTTGAGTTTTTCCTTGCCCTTTTGGGAGCTTAAGATCAGGGGATGCTTTGAGAATAATTGTCAATTTTTGTCCATGTGAAGCCCTTTGAGACTGTTTGTGATTTAGGGCTATACAAATAAACTTGACTTGAAAGGTTATTAAGTCTAGAAGAATGTGAGATTGTATTTGTTTCCACTCTGGGGAAGGGTTTTGTCAAAATCAATGGAATTAATGACAGTCCATTATTTCCACTATTGTAGCTATAATAGTAGTGGGCCTTGTAGTTCAATGTTATGGTGTTTATATATCTAACTGAATAAAATGTTGCTACTGACCACTGAAACCTGTCATAGGCTACAGACATACACCACATAGTATACAGTGGTATGAATTAAATTCCTTCCGTACCCACACTTGTATATTTACACATATAGTAAATCAATGTTCTGCAATGAAGTTATTTGAAATGTATTTGGTAAGTTGGGGCACTCCTAAGTCGAGGTACCAACATACTGCATTGTGATTCATGTTGGATTTCGACAGTAAAGCGAATATAGCCAGTGTGGACCTTATCAAAATGCTGCAAATGCCTAACAAGCTTGCAAGTGCACGTCTCTATTAGTGCCTCTCAATATCATTCCCCCCGGCTGGGCAGTGCTCGTTCAATAGCATAATACGAGTGATGAGTATTCAGTCAGCACCTCTCTGAGATGAGACTCTAATCACTTTATTGATAACCCCGATAGGCCGCTGCGGTTCACATCGGCTGACATCAGCTCCCATTCTGTGCGTGTCCAAGTGAAATATGGGAAATGTTGCCGCCCTCGTGAGCCGATACAAGTCAAGGGGGAGGAGGTTGTGCTTCATAAGCAAGCTCAAAATAGTCATCAAATGATGACATTAATATCATTGGCTGCCAAGGAGCTGTAGTCTGAAGAAGTAATGATCAACACAGTGGATTTTTCACAGAGATTTTGCTTTTACAATACTGAGACAAAGATGCAAAGGAGCGGTGGTTGTAGGTGTAAGCACAATCCAATCTATTTTTATAGAAATGTTTATACAGCATACATGATGGTTTTTGTGCTTGTTAGTTTAGTCGTTAATTTATAACCCTTGACAGCGTGTTTTCTTTTTCTCTTCTTTTTCCTCAACACTTCCCCTACTCGGTGTTCTCCATATAAATTTGTGTCAAGAGATACACTAACACCCTTGTATGATGTTATTTTATAAAATAATAAGAAATTTGTATCAAGATATATCACTCTAACACCTTTGTATGAAGTTGTTCCATAAAAATTGAATCAGCCTGCCAAAAATCAGATTTGTTGTCAGCGAGTTCACCGTCCAGGAAATCTTTGGTGTACGATGGCACCACTGTGTTTGGAAAATGTCATCGGAAGCTGCGATGCTGAATCGCCCGTCGGCGGATCCTTTAGTTAGATTTCAGTTGTTGTTTTTGCAAGATGCATTGTGGGGGTGGTGGACACGAGAGCGTCTATAAATAGAGGCACTGGTGATGGAGGCAGGTACGTGCACACGGCGGCCAGATGGTGCCTTGTGGGGGAATGTCTCCTGGTGATTTTGTTTGCAAATAGGTCTCTCCGTTAAGAAAAATGCAGCCCGGCATGTCTCCATCAGACTTGTCCATTTTAGCCTTGACTTATAAGGAGACTGCGCTGGTATGTCCAAACGCCAGCCGGGAAGAGAGTGAAAGTGACACAGGGTGACAGGTTTTGTCACTCAGCGAGGCAAGCGACCTACAGGTTGTCACAGATAGAAACAGCAGAAGCAGTGACAAATTGTTTTGGGAAGGAGAAAGCGGGAGGAGCAAGTCTTGCCAATATCCATGCCGTGGTCTAACTCTGTTGAGGGAGGAATATTGTACTTTCTAGGTATGAGCTCGGCTCCCCTAAAAGAATCTACTTTGGAAACATTTCAAAAAGACATTACAATGCTAATGCTTAAAGTTGAGACCTGTTGGATTCGAGGGGAAATGTCTTCAAAAAACAAAGTTTTCTTGATTTAACCCTTACGGTTCTCCGACCAAAAAATTTGCCTAGAATCAAAACAGTTGATCTCATAAAACTTTTATCAAATGGACAGACTACTGTGTGTGTGATAAATTAAAGTCATTTATTCACACAAAGTTGGTCGCCAACTCTGACTGAGAGCTTTAGCAAGCCGAGAGGAATGAGAACAATAAGAGGAGTAAAAAAAAAAAAACATGACGAGTAGGAACAGTCCTAAACATGGCTTACATAGTATATCTTAAACATGTCATGATACGATTCTGGATGGTTTCAATAATGCTGGAGTGAATATGTTCTGTCACCGCAGTTAATCACTTTTTGTATTTTCTTGCAAAATCATTCCAAATAGCACGTCTTGCCTTGGTGTTGGTGACAGGTTGAAGTAGACCAAAGTGTGCTCGGTGCAGTAACTGTGAGTCTTGACAACAGCAGTAAAGCACAGTGGCTTCGGATACACTTGTCAGAATCCAATCCTGCCTTATATTTGATCTCCACAGATTGTGCAAGTGTGTCCAATGCAACAACATTGAGCGCTGATATTCGGTAGACACTGCAGGCCAGCGCCAGACGTACTTTTATTTGAAATGCCAAAACGCATCACGGAATCATCGTTGCTGAGCGGACACGCGGTTGCTTTTGTCTTTGAGCCCGCGTATCATTTCAAGAAATCTGTCCACATAAATCTGTGTCTCTGCCCTCATCACCCGGCCTCCCCTTAATATGCGTCCCGTCATCTCCTGTCGACGCTACGCTTCGCAAGGATTATCACTGCTGAAAACATTACGTGACAACCACCAGTCATAGAAAAAATAAGCACAAAAAGTCTGACATTTTCTTTTATTTTTTAAAGGGGTGGGATCTTCCTTTTAAAATGGTTCCTTTGGAGGTTCCAAATGGCACACAATGTACAATTTTGCCTAGCGGTGTAACAATCCATTGTCTGGTTTTAATTGGATTGTTTTATGGTCTTGAAGAGTTTTTCGTCAATATATATTTACTGTAAATATTACTTTCCAATTGCTTTAACAACTGTGGTTGCTCGTTCCAATTTATGTACAAATTTGGGTTATGCAAATTTTGACTATGTAACTTCACAGTGCGAGGTCAGGCACTCCTGAGACCCAAATAAGTGGATACAAGCTTTAGAAAAGCCCCATATAAAGGTACAGAACCCTGAGAAAGATGGCCCCGAGATAACGCAGCGATAGTCGCTGCTCTACTCAGGGTTAAAAGTAAAAATGTTTATCCTTTGCTCAGTTGCAATATCTCCAATTCATTTAAAATCAGTTTATATATTTTTTTGTAAGCAATGATATATGGGGTCCATACAAGAAAAGAAAATTGGAGCACACTGCCATTAAGATAAGCGCCGCAGCCCAGAGGAAGCCCAGAAATGCCAACGGCATATTGATTGCGTGGCCTGTATTAATAGAAGGGGGCCAGCCGCTGCTCTCCCAGCCCGGACTTCTTATCCCAAAGTCACGGCCCAGCACCGATCCTAATGAAAACTAAGCCCGAAGCAAAGAAAAATTAAAAGAAAGTTAGAGTCAATTTTCTGCAGATTGCTGTGAAATTGTAAGTGAATGTTGCCAGGTAGCGTGAGAACCCCCCACAATCAGCACGGCGCAGGAGCAGGTGCAGTGATTATTTATTAACTTTAACTACTGCTCAGTCATCACACCGGGCCATCAATATCGGTTAATTAGCATCATCAGCTATGAGTTACTGCGAGGTAGGGAGCGATTACTACTTGGGCTAACTTGTTTTTCAAAGCGCCTCCTGGAGTTCAAAGCCTTTTCGAACATCTGAATCGGACACGGCAGATGTTTGCGCCAGTTGTTTTGCAAATTTGTCTGTGGTAAGATTAGAAACTCTTAGGGAAAAGACTTTCAAAGAAATTTAAATGTGTTCTGATTCCATTAACGTATTCCATTTTGTGAAGTGTATGTCCTCGTTAGGGTGACTGGTGAGCTGGGCTCTATCACATTAGAATATTGGGAATGAAGTGAATACATTTATTCCAGGCGTATTATCTGTGCAGACAATTTCTTGATTAACATTTAGGCATTCGTAACTGTCACAAAAGTGTAACAATCTACAGTATGAATAAACATAAATAAAGTAAAACTACTCACCCTTTTAAGATGCCTGACAAACACGTAAAGGAAAGTGGAAAGGATTTTCAGTGATACTCAATAGCACTTTATAGGTCCGGTGAAACTTGTTTATTGGGAGATACGTTCCAGAGCTACTCGCAAGAGGTAATAATCTACAATATAACTATCATATTTTGACGGGAAAAAAATTGCACACACGCTAGATGGAACTGTAATGAATTAAAAACTTGAATTCCTTACTTTTTATAAAAGGATGTCATTACTGAATTTGTGGCACGGAAGTGGCGAGGCAAGAACGCATTAATGGCATTTCCATTCATTTCTGTAAGGACAGATGATTTGAGATACAAACATCACGGAAAAAATTTAAATCCTACCTCAAGGCACGACTTTATATTCTACAAAATCTCTGCAATCGAGCGAGGAACACTCTATAGCTTGAATAAATAAATGTCGCCTCATGATAAAGTGTATTTCCTGCTAAACTGAGGTCTGGCAGGTCTAAGCTTCTTTGATTACAGATGGTTCTCACCGGTCACTTCCATTGTCATAACATTTATTCATGGTTAAATTAGCAAATTGGATCAGTAGCTATTTGGAATCTGACCTCCTCTGTCCTCGACGTCGCCTCCTTTTCTCGTTATTACCCCATCAGCTCGAGGGGCATCTGTCCCATGAGGGTAAATGGCCACATTCATCCCTTAGTCTGTCATTTATCTTCGGGAAGACGGCGTTGGAATGACAGCGTGCCACACGGAAGTATCATGTCCACAGCCAAGGGCTGGCGCTAATAGAAGACATAGCTTGAATCTGGATTATTGACTTAGAAAAAAAAAGAAAGCTTCTCTATGGTAACCTTAGCCATGGATAATGTCTATAAATAGAACTGGCTTTTGCTGGAGAGGGGTGGGCTAATGGAAATGTTTTGCTGAGTTTTGCAGTTCTTTTCCTCAGTCATAAAAGTTGCCGCCAATCTCCCCTTCTGCCCGGGCTGTCCACCTCCTTCTCGCTATCTGCACATAATCCTTCCCTCTGGGAGGGGAAAAAAAATTCAAATTAAAGCTGCGAGCAGCGATGAACAGGCCTGACAGAGTCGCTGATACGAGTATACAGAGTCATTGCATCATCAAACTTGCCTTGCTCTGGTCATAGGTGATGAAGACAGCTAAAAAGTTTAGCAATTCAGTGTCACCCATCTGCTGTATTTTAAAGTTGACATTTCAAGGATAAGTGTGCTTTTGAAGGATCTCCTGGAATTGGTTCAAACTGATGCCATAATGTAATGGCCTTTTCCTATATTTCCGGACAATAATTAGATGAATATTTTTTCTTCTATTTTATTTCTGTATCACCACTAGAATGGCATTTTAACAACAAAATGGATGGTTTGTTTTATGTATGGGTTTTTGAGACTTTTTTGTGGGTCAACTCATGACAGACATGCCTCCCAAATTTCATGTTGCAAAGTGAAATTGCCTCTGGGGGCTGAGGGGTTTCTTTGCTCTTTTTTTGTGTCACATGAGAATATAGGACCAAGACAAACGCAAGATGACACTTAAGTACGTCCTCTTTTTTCATGCTCTGCCCACACGCAATGATGAAAAACTTATGCAATTGAGGAAAAGTTCTTGACACATTTTGTGAGTCTATTCATTATATCAGGAGGGCTTGATTTTCATAATATTACGGGGTTCATTATCTAGTAAATTTGAATTAGAGTATTTTATTGTATTAGGACAAATACCACCAAACACCATCATTCATACTTTTATAATGACCATATTGTCTCATTATTTTTCAAGGATGAACAATTCTTAAGTAAGAAAAATGGTAAAAAATCCAAATGTTCACAAGGGTCATCCCTCTATGTACAGGTGCATGGCTGAAATAATCATAAAATATGCACTTCAAATCAAAATGGCCGACGTTCTAATTATTTTCAGGGCAGAAGTTCTTGAGACAATTTTGTGGGTCTATTTGTGATAGACATGAATGTCCAATTTCTTATTGTGAAAATATTGTTCAAATATATTTGGCGACTGATTTCTATATATATTTTTTAAACTATGGGGAACCCAACTATTTGCACCAGGATGAACATGCCTGTGAAATTTTGGCGATTTTGACATAAAGCAAGCTGACCATTAAAGTACATTAAAACGTCAACGTTATTTTTTGGGGGATACGGTCTTGAGTGTTGAGGACTAGCACAATCCCTCAAGGGTGCCCTTCCTTTTCACTCTTTACTTTCACGACAGCCGTACATCACGGCTGTGACATTAATGAGCACTGAGCATTCTCTAAAGTGTAATATTGGGATTAAACAGCTGCCCCTAGCAAAAAAAAAAAAGAGGAATAAACAAACTGTTCATATTGCGGGTCAGTGCACACAAACACGCACACAAAAGAGAGAATGAATGCGGCCGGTGTTATCGGTGTCTCTCTGGCTGCATGGCAAACAATCAGTCACCCTCAGCAGACCTGGATGTAATGAAAGCAGCTTTACTACGCCACTAAATCACTCGACCTTTAGTGACGACCTGGAAGCACACACACGTTATCTGGTCTCTGTCGAGTCAGCTAGCCAACCTGCACTAATGTTTCACTTACTGCGGACTTTCCCAAACTGAATAAATAGCTCACACTGATACGCTAAATGGTTTCGCTGGCTCATTCCGACACGTTGCTACCGCTGCGTTAAAGGATATTAGATTTCGTAGGAAAGCAACGGAAATGGAATTCATCTGTTCGGGGGTCATTAGAAAATCCTTCTTAACCGTACGATTGTGTTCTCTCAAATAAATAAAAAGACTTTCACATTCCCTCACAACGGTATGGCGAGTAGCGCGTCGGAGGCTTACTTGCATCCAATGTTAGTAGCTAAATTCGGGTTGAAGTCTGGAGATTGGATTTAGACGCAAAAGTCAGAGAATATCAATGCCTTGATGTAGTTATTGCAGCTCAAGTCTAACATACTCTAACTTCCCTTAGCATAAGCCTGAAAAAATATTTTACGTTTACAGCCCAGGGGTATTTTGTCATAAATTATGACTTTACTACGGCAATGGATTTGGTTAAAAATAGACTGTGCCGTATTACGACTAAGAAACGAAACTCTGCCCTAAATCGAGGCTCCCCTGTACGTTATATGGTTTTAGAATCCCCCCCTTCCTGAAAGATTCTTCTCAGTACAGGTCAGTTAGAGTGTGTTCACAAAGCGCATGTAATCATCCTCAATATTTTCCGCCTTGCTTCCAGACTCAGCTGGCTTTATTAGAAAACATCCTATTGTTAAAGGAACCTCGGCGAGGTCACAAAGACCAAGCTCAGGTGTAATCTCATGGCCCTCTAGCATGACATTATCATCATTTTTTGTTGTCTGCCTGTTCATTGCTAGATAGAAGCGATGAAGGAGAACCTCAATAAATGATCATCCAGAAGACCGATCCCTGTGTGATTGCGGTAACATGTAACCTCTCAGCCAAAATGCTATTAAAAAGTTGCAAGTTTAATAACTCCAGTCCACCTTCCCTTCCCATAAAGCCCCCAGAGGGATAAACGAGGCCCATTAAGCAGCGAGATTCCCTAATGATGCTTTTGATCAGCGACTTGTCCTCACGGGCATCACATTGCAGTTTAACACTTTGAGCCCAACACAAGCTTTTTCGGAGATGAAAAGGGCAGCATGTGCAGGTCTTAATGAAGTTTGAGGCTTATAAAAGATGCTCGTGACAGGACGATTACGGCCGTCAGCACTTCAAAGGGACACCTCGTCCGCGTGCCTGCAGCCTTCATCAAGATGACCTAAATCACGTCACAGGCTTATTAGCCGAAGCTCAAGAAAGTCAATGACTGCAAAAGATTAGATTCTGGCTTTCTACCGGTTCCTTACAGAAAATGAAAATCTGGGGATTATTAGCAGTAAAACCAAAATTGAAGCGTGTGTACTGGACAAATGGATGTTGCTAAATTGAAAGTTATGAGTTATCGTCATTACGAGCGGCTGGAACATGAAAATGAAGGACGCCCTTAAGTGTCATTTTTCTTAATTACACAGAAGTGGCACAATTTTGTTTATACTTGCCTCTCCAATTTTTATTCTTTGTTGTTGCTATATTATAGTGCGCAGCAGTAGTATTGCTCATTAAGTTCCATTGTTATGGTCAACAATTGAGAAACTAAAGAAGCAAACTCTTTATATATTTGTCTTGTTTCTGCAGTCACTTTTGTTTTGCTATCTGTCCCTACAACAGACAAGAATGCAATAAGATTCAGTGACATCGCGTGTCGCTCAAAAACGCTCCCTAAATGCAGTTGGAAGCAAAGGTGTTCAAGAATGTGGACTTTTGTGTTTTGTTTTTTGTAGCGAACAAGTCAGGGATGATAAATGAGCTGCCGCGGGATGAGATAAATCACAACAGCACTTTGTGAGTGCTCTATTCACATGTCAGGAATGCGAATGAGGATAGCTAAGAACTATGGTTGTGTTAAGAATACAACCATATATTTAAAAAAGTAACATTGTGCTCCGGTACTTAGGCTGCCTTGCATTCCAAAAACATGCACATTAACTCAAGACCTTAAATTGTCCTTTTTTATATTTATCGCTTTCTCCATCCCTTCATAGAATCAGCAAATTTATCGGACTACACTCAACAATTTCTTGTTGTTGCCTCAGAAATAGATTCTATGGAATCGTATGAAACTACAAGTTGTAAATAGTGTATTTATACAAGCGTAAGCAATCATGGTGGGCATAAGCTGCATCCAGTGCAGGTGCAACACTGAGCGTGGAATAATGATGCTGATGTGTTGGAATGGCCCCCAGCAAATGCATTTCCCCACCCATATTTTCTTCCCCAGGAACCAAACAAAGAAGGCACTAGATGCCGGATGCTTTATAATTAACAAGCAAGCGCTACAGAATCTGTGAAAACGACGCAAGGCGCTCAAACAGATGGTGCGAGGCCACTCGAACACAATAATGAAGTTCACTCCTGTGTTTTTTTTTGTGTGTTTTTTTCTGCAAGGGCGTTACGTTTCATTTATCCTGGCAACTCATACCTGATTTATTTGCCGATGAATACTCAAATATTCAACACTAAGCCCAAACATGTTGACCAGGCAAACAAGCTTTGCCTGTTTAAAAAGCAACACATCAAAACACATTTTGTTTCAATGGAAATTTGGCTTGCTTTGCAGCCCGAAGACTATATTTTCCTATAGATTCCTATACTTGAAATTAGTATACACACGCAGTAGGTGTTCTCTCCAAAAAAAGACATCTTTTCATAGCACCCAATAAAGGAAATGTGCGTTTTTGCAACTTTCAAGTAAATTCAATCAAAAGACAAGCTTTGTGAAATCAGTGTTAAAATCTGAAATCTAAAAATGATATCAGTCAGGTTTTAATGTCCTCTTTCCACATTTTAATTATGTGCATGTTCAAATTACGGAAACTCAAAGCAATGACGGCCATTTAATCCAATCCACGATGCGAAACTTGCAAAAATAGTATTTATAGACATACAGTATGTAGTGTTAACATGATCATATTTCCAGATGCTTAACATTCTGTGGTTTTGACACATTTTAACACTTTTGACACCTCATACAAAGCTGCTAATAAATCTACCTTTGCTTTTCCATTACACCACTTTGCATCAATATTTTTGTTTCTTCAGTTTTTAAACTTCTTTTAAAAACGTCACCTGGCACATGTTTAAAAAGCTCTGAAGAAAATGCTTTTAAAAGAGAAAGCAATGCCCACAACAAACTCGGATTGGCCATTGTTAGTGTCCGTGTTGCCGCTCCCTTTGTTGGCCTGCTCCACGGGAAGCGTATGATGTCACAGCAATTCAAATAAGAGTTAACCTCTGGCTTTGTCATCAGCATCCATTGGATGTTTGAGGATGACAGAGCCACTTGAGCTGGAATCGCACCTCTTTGCCACAACACACACTTGACATTTTGGCACCTTCAATCAGCCTTGCGCTCTCCCTGACAATCCATCGCCGAATGAAAACACTCAGCTTTCATATGGTTCTAAATTATGCATCTCTATTCAGCAATTACAGCTTTTAAAGTGTTCCATACACAAAAAAAATGTGCACAACCTGTTCACTTTCACACTGGATCAGTTTTCTGTCAAATTCTACTCTGCGGTAAATGTCATGCATGGCATCTTTTTACCATGAACTGTCAAAAGATGAAAAATAATTATATCAATAATCAATGTACTTTTTGATCATGAGTGTGGGTGGAAAGCAAATTGCGCCTAGCTAGTTCGCAGGCTAGCTCTCTAGCATGTTACGTTTACAACAGTTGTGCAACCCCTGCAGGATCGAAAGAGCATTTTAAAGTTTCTGAATCCGACCTTGGCCTCTTTCATATGTGGTCCTAGAGAAGTAAAAACTCACTGTGAAGTGCGAAATGAAATAAGCCACTCTTCCTTACGATCTTTAGCGGCAAGCAAATAGTAGCTAGGCAGTCTGAGGAGACAGACTGACATAGCGTTCCATTGCAATTGAGTATCTCTTGGAATTTTGGCACGTGATCATCATGGCAATGTGTTGTACAAGCTTCTGACCTGACCTGATCTTGTTTTTGTGAACGCAACCAGTCACACCCTGTGCTGCAGTCAGAAGTGAAATGTCCACAGTTCCCAGTGGAACAAAGGGGTACGAAAGGTGGGCCAAGTGGTTAAAATGTCTCCTACAGCTAAGTAGACACGTCAATCGTTTTGATTACCAGCCCAAATGTGCTAAATGTGTGGCGTGCAGCTGGAGGCTGGAGTTCAGTGTACACGAATATTCTCCCGTGGACTTTATGAAGCCGTCACTCTATAAAGTTTATGAAGCATTGACAGCATTTCCTGGTGACTGAAGCGACTTCATTTGCAACACAGTTAAGCAATATAGTAAAAGAATGGTAGTCAATAATCTTTTATGACTTTCTTTTGTGCCGTAAATGACGTCTTTGACGAAGCCGTCGTGAACAATAATATCCGTGATTGTGCGCGAGGATTCTCATTAAAATTATGTAAAGATACATGGAGCTGCCTTGTTATCAAGCGCATCCGATGTTAAGAGAAAAATTTTGATTTCTTTTTTTCCATTGCCAACTGTCAAGAGTCCGCCGTGGTCACTGCACCCGATCAACTCGGAGTCAGGTCACTTTGCCACTTTCAGTGAGTCGCTTTAATGGAGAGGCAGGCCAGGCAGCGTCAGCCGAGGGTTTATTACTGTACCTCGACACCTGTCAGAGATGATTGGGCTGTGTAATTGAGGGTCAGAATGAAAGAGGCCACTCGCGACTGCCTCGTCTCTGACATGACGGCGTGACGCGAAGCGATGGTCAGTAATGTAAAAAGTCTCCAGAGAGCTTCTGCTCAGCTTGAGTGGCGATTTGGGAAATGGATTCCACACGGTCCGACATTACAAGAGTGCTTCTTTCTAATATTCAGCTCCACCTGCTATTATGATTTATTTATCATGAGTGGGACACCGTTCCTGCTCACTGCCACCCCAAGTGAGTCCTCTGCTCATTCCATTTGGAAATGTGCTGGGACATTAGAGAAGGAATAAATCATTGTAGCTTTAAATACGGGGCACAATTTTAGCGCGCGCCAGATTTCTGGTGGGCTAAGCTGTGCAAAGCTGTGAAGCTATGTGAGGATAAACACAGATTGACCACAGTGTGGTCCTGAGTACGGCGGTTACATCGACGCGGACGACGATAAACAACACGTCGGACTTTGTTTTCAGTAATTCCGTAATTTTTAAGGTGCCTGTCTAAAATTCCAGTTAGGATCTGTTATCTAACATAACCTGTGCTTTGCCTTACTGAAACTATAATGGTTCACTCGCCATCACTCACTGATGGAGTGAGTGTAAATGGCACTCTATATCTACAATACCAGTATGTGTACCCTGTAATTGACTGGTGATCAGTCCAAGTTGCACCGATATAGAAAATCATTGGGTAGAACTTTCATTTCCTCTTTAGCTCAAAAATGTTTTTCATCATCTTGGTACCTTGAATTAACCACCAAGTTGGCCTAGTGAAAGTTACCATGGAAACCTCTACAATATATCAAAAATAACTGCAGGACGTTATACAATTCGATGTCAAATACAATAATGACTGAACAAGATTGTACGACTTATGACTTCTTTATCCACGACTCAACTTGTAAGTCATTTCGTAAGAGCTTGACTTAAATTGAAGGTTAAGTATCCAATTCTTTCTCCTTCCAGGTGGTGGGCCAGATTGATAAACTGACGTCAGACATTGACTTTGATCTGGATCCAGATGACTGGACGGTGGCAACGGCAAGCAGCACGTCCAGCAGCGAACGCGGCCTCGGGGAAGCCTTCCGCCTCGACTTCCTCAACGCCGACGTGCTCTCCGACAGCTGGGAGTTTTGCGGATACCTGGAGTCGGCCAGTGGGGCTTGTGCCCGCACAACAGGCGAGCCGATGGGGTACTACCCCCGAGCGCCCACGGGCCGGGGAACCATACCCACGCAGACGCCCACCCTTCCCCCCGCCGCCACCGCCTCAGTCTACTCGCAAATGAATGGCGGGCTGCCCATCCCCAACGGGCCGCGTATCATCACTCCGGATTCATCCAGCGAGGAGGCCAGCAGCTCCACGCACAGCCACAAGACGAGGGAGAGGGTCAGATTTAGTGACAAGATCCTCTACCACGCCTTGTGCTGCGACGACGACGACGAAGAGGAGCAGGAGGACCTACCGGATGACAAAAGCGGCCGCGCCACGCCCGACAGCGACAGCGAGCCGAGCCTCCTGGCTGAACCACTCACCCCCAAACGTTCTTCGTCCGAGCACTCGCTCCTCCACAACTGCCTCGACCCTTCTTACGTACCCCCGTCGGCGAGAAGCATGACGGGAGCACATACGTTACCCAGGAAAGGCCTCCTGAACCCCAGTTGCCGCAAAAAACTGCTCCGAAACAGCAGCACTCAAACTGTGTCGGATAAGAGCACCCAAACTGTATTGCCCTATATTCCAAACAAACAAAAAACAAAGGAGCACTGAGCCAGTCGGAACCTTCCTCCGTTTATCATACAGCTCACCACAAGAACTGTGCATTATTTAATATTAAATACATAGCTAATAGATTAATACACAAATAAATCAATAAATAATAAAGAAATGCTATATGGGAAAAAAAATCACTGGGCTCCCTAAATTCATTCCAAAGCTCTGGTTAGGAACATTTATTGACTCTTGGTTACCAAAGTGAATTTTAAGGCCGACCTTCCGCCACAATCCCTAAGCCCAAAATTATCGTTTTATCTCCAACTCGTGATCCTAACAGTATCATTGCATCTTTGTTTTTCCACTACAGGTTGTTATCATGGTGATGGTAAGAACAAACTTTCACACTTGCCATAGTGGTCTCTAGTCAGGTTCAATTATGTCGCACTAATACACAGCAGAAGCTCAATGGTCTTGAACGGCACACTATAGAAAACCATTTGAACCACAGGTGAGCAAGCACTACTGTGAGACTCAGTGCGGGGAAGCCGTCTGCCTCGACTGGTCGGGTTAATACGGAGAAGTATTTGGAGAAAAGTAAGGTGGAGGTAAGTCGTGTTATTTTAGCTACTCAGTTAGCATTAGCCAGCTAGGTCAACCATTGCAAGTTGTTTTGCAGGTAGAATGAGAGTTTGGCAGGGTCCATTCAATGTAACAAATGTTCGCAAAATGTTCATCAGTCATTCGCCGAATATTTTTGTGATTTCTCTCAAGGAAATTTCGAACATGTTTGTTGCAGCAGTCCCTTTTCTCGTTAGGTAAAGATGAAAACAATTTGTTCTCCATTGTTCTCTCTGACAGATGTATTCAATGCCGCATGGTTTTCTACAGACAAAAATGATCATTCCATCACTCCTCTCAGAAGCAGATGTCAAGTTCTGAAACAATCCTTAACATTTCCTATCCCCCCCCCCCTCCTGTGTGCCCAGCAACAGTGTCATAAAAGACGTCAGCTTGAATCTAAAAGGTTAAGAAAAAAGAGCATTTTGTCTCTCCATTGCGCGGCCCAGTGGAGAATAGCAGTCGGTGGGAGAGTATTTATTCAGAGGGCTAATGCCAATAGCCATTCTCGATCGATATGTTCAAGGGAGGGTGCTGCCAGAGGGAACGGAGAACAAAAACCCAGTCAGATCCATTTACTTAAACTTAAAAGCTCTATAGAGTTGACATTTCAAAAAAATAAGCATCCAAGAGTGAGGGCTGAAAAGAAAATGTTCCTGTTAAAAGATGTTTTTTTTTCTCAGACCACGGGCAATAATCCACCCTGCGGATTGGCTTTGTACGCCCGCTACCACTCAGGCAACATGCAAGCTTTCACCCAATTTCCTGTTGAGTTTGAAAGAAAAGTCAAACATGTTATAGACTTGGAGTGAAAAGTTCGCTGACACCTACGACCTTTTTATGTTTCGCGTTGTTCTCAATGGATGGCTGATTCCTTGCAGGAAGACATTTTTCAAAGGACCTACCCTTATGATCCACACCAAAAATTACTTTACAATTTCTTAAATGATTTTTTTTTGTTTTAACCAAGATATTAATGATTTGTTTGATTAAAAAGTAATTCGATCAGAATTGACAAATTTAATATTTATCAATATAGATATTTTGCAAACGTAGCATAGCTTTCAAATAATTGAAAACTATTTTAGGGAAGAGTAATTGCTTTAGTATGTTGTGTTTGCCATAATATGTGTGTGTGCAAAAAGGTTATAGAGAAAATGTTGCAAATAATATTTTTTGGAGCCCCAAGCAAGGGCTTGCGAAATCTCATGGGACAGTTTGAGAAGCCCAACATTTTTACTGTAAAATTGCTTTACACACCTCAGGTTCATTTAGTGCCAATGGTGTCTTCCAAAAATATGATCGCATTTGTTCTGTGTAAATCAAATGTGTCTCTGCAACATGCGACATTTGTTAAATTAACGTCCGCTGATGTTTGTCAAATATGTAAAATACATTTTTGCTTCCCTTTATGGGATACACTCAAAATAATCTGCTCATCTTCAACATTTGACTTCACCATGTCAAATGTTACTCATAATCAACCCTGGAAATCGGAATTCTTCCATTCCTGTTTTAGTTTAGATTTTTTTCCCAATGCAAATTTCCTCTTCATGAAATATTGGACATAGTAATCTAGTAATCCTAGTAATCTATTCATCTTCAATATTTCAATAATCCCCTTTGTACTTTGTATTAATCCTCATGGTCATTTCAAATTTTGCCAAAAGAAATCATATAAATCCAGTCGAACCCATCTGTCTTTGTCTATCTCACAATCAACCATTTGTCACTTTCTCTGCTGAAGAAGAAACATTCCATTCCATTCTGTTCCTGTTCAAATTTGCTTTGCCCTCATTTTCAATTTTTCTCCCAAGAAATCATGTAAACTGAACCAAGCTGTTCCCGTTCAACCTTCTCTATTGCAATTCCAATGGTCATCATTCCTTCTATTTGCTCCTGACCTGTGAAGAAAGAAAGCGAGGAGGGGTTGAAGTGACGCCGATGGCTGCTTCCTCCCCACAGCAGCAGCTGCCATTTTGCAGCGAGATTGCAGAGCAAAGAGGTCATCGCAGTCATTAGCATAAACAAACAATGGTGGGCCACCGCACGGGCCAAGCATCAATTACAGCAAAAACAAACTAAGCCTTCATTGTGATGCCCAAACAGCCTCCAGAAGCTGCCGTGCCAGAGCTCCTGCGCGCGTTTTTTTTTTTTTCATGCCTGGTAAAGATTTTAAAAGTCATCTGTGCTATGAATCAATATAACAGGCAGATTTGAAATGTTTGAGCAAAGCGCTGTCTCCTTTGCCAAATGGCTCATCATTCATTTCTATTAGGGAGAGAATTCGGTCCTTACTTTGCATCTCGGAGCGGCGAATCTGCATTGACCGTCTGCCATCAGATGCACATAAAGCACATGGTCATTTTTTTTTGGACTTTTTTTTATGTTCAAGATAGCTTAAAGATTAAATATTGTACATAGTGGAAGACATTTTGTAACCCATGAAAATGTTTCATTATTTTAAGTTACAAACACAACTTTACAAAGTTCAATATTCCCATAATTTTTCACCGACTTGAAACGAGCATCTGAGGGTGTCCTCATTATGTATGCGACACATTTCCCAAGGAATAAATTTGACCTGCTTGATTTGTCAAATAATTGCAATGTTGAGGGCCAATCACACGGAGGAAGGTTGACATCAAAAAGGTGAGCGTGACACAAAAATAGCCCCTTGCCCAACCTTCATATGTAATTACCACACTTCACTCTCATTGCCTCCATCACTGCTTTGTGTGTGTCCGTGTGTGTGTGTGTGTGTGTATAGTAGTAGAACAAATGTGTGTTTGCGCCGCTGATTGGGGAAGCCCGTAAAGCGGTGCGCTCAATGCAGTCCCGCTGATTACTATGGATCGGCTTGCTCCCTCAGTGTGATTTGTTTCATCTTTTTGTGGGACCATTTATATCCTGCCTCTATGAGGGCAAACTATTTCATTTGCCAGCTCACGCTGCTACCGATTTGCATTTATTATTCAATTGTTGGATTGGATGGGGAGAGAACAAATAATCAGTGTAAACTCTGATTATAAACACTCCGGTTTACGTTTCAAAATTTCAAAGAAATATTGCCGTGGGTCATGTTTTCTACTTTAGCATGTACGTTGAAGGCTCATTTGTGATTTTTCTTGTATTGTGGAAACATTTGTTTTTGTGCGAGGAATTGTAGGGCAGGAATTGGTGATTTCTAATTCCATTCACCAGGCAGAATTGTTTCCATTCAGTCCAGAACGAGATTTCATCGTTGTTCCATCCGGCAGGCCCGAATTGTGATGCCTCTTGTCGGTAGAATGTGTTGATCACGCTGCCTCCCCAAAAAATAAAAACACATGGCACACCTTTGTTTATAGAGGCACACTCATCACCTTCACGATCCATATACCCCGCTTTTTTTTTTTCGTGCCCCACCTTCCCCCTCAAGCCCACAGTGACTCCCAGTAGCTGAGGGATGGCCCGGACAAGGCCGCGTCAGACATCAGTCACCATTGGATTGGGCCCAGGAGTGATTAATGAAGAGGCAAGCAGCAGCCGCAGATAAGATGAGACCTTCACTGGGTGATGAAGGACGGGCTCTGCGTGGCTGTGGGGGTGTTTTTTATTTCCTGGAGAGAAAAAAAAACATTACCTGCTACTTGGCACTCTCTAATTAAACTTAATGAGGACCGTAGTCACTTCTCAGGTGCTTACTAAGTGAGCAGGCCAAGGAAAGATTTTTTTTTTACGTCAGCCCAATTAGCAGCTTGACCAACGCAACAACAAAAAACAGTTCAGCCTTATTCAGTCATTTGTTGTCACTTAAAAATCCTCCCTTGGGAAAAGAAAATTCTTCAAGAAATAATTGTAAATAGAAAACTTCTGTTGTTGATCTTTGGAATTGTTCTCATTTTGACATTTTTGTGAGAAGTAGTGCAAAAGAAATTTTCCTGTCCATCTCAAAAAATATCCTTGGACTCCCAAGGCTAGATAATTGACTTTTAGGTCTTTTCCGATTTTCCCGGGAATCGTTTTCAACATTTCCATCACTTCACCTGTAGAGAATCTATCATGATTTTTCATCAGCTTTTCTGAAGAATTTGGGGGGTTTGTAACAAAAATGTTTGACGGAACACCTGAGCTATTCTTGCCCCCCACCCTCCACACCCCAAGAAAAAAAAACTTAGCTCCGCCAGTGGCAATATGACCATTCGTTTTGTCCTTCATAAACCAGGAAGCGGCCTTGCTAACAAACGAATTCAGGCCCAACTTGTTTGTTTGGTTTGGCCTTAGCAGAGGTCTTCTCTC
The DNA here is from genome assembly GCF_024217435.2 of Syngnathus scovelli. Lineage (NCBI taxonomy): Eukaryota > Metazoa > Chordata > Actinopteri > Syngnathiformes > Syngnathidae > Syngnathus > Syngnathus scovelli. The sequence continues at coordinate 18,588,152 of NC_090850.1, forward strand.
TTTTTGTTGCTACTTAGTTGTTTTTCATCTTCTAAAAAACACACCCACATTTCCTGGCAGAATATATGTATTTATAGTAGGAGGATTCAATTTGTCGCTGCTTGTCTTGGGATCGGTACGCTCCACCGAGTGCCACTCCAGTTGTGTTTATGAAAGGTTTGCATTTTCCAGCACTCATAGAAAACACATCTTTGCAGGCAGAGCCATGTAATACGACGAGCATCATTGCCAGAGGAAATTACCGCGGCGGCGTAACCTCGTTGCGCGAAGCCGTAAAGTGCACACAAATTCTGGCGTGTAACAATGACACGCTCGACCAAGCGAGGAAAACTCCCAACAATAATTGAATCCTCCCCAAAAGTGCACAATTACATGAAACATCCATGCAGGATGGAAGGGGGGGAAAAAACAGTATAGCACGATAAGCAAATGTGTTGATTAAAAAGAAAAGTGCTGTTCAATTAATGTGCGGTTGTACTTTGGCAGCACTTTGAGTATTTTACTTGCAAAGAGTGCAGAAGTGCTGACACTTAACAAGCTACACATCAGAGGAGCGAATGATAAGACAGCTGAGTGGCCCTTATTTCACCTTACAAAGGGCTTTCCCCATCACTCATATTTATGACCTCCTCCTCAGCCTGTGTGCTGTGAGCACACACACACGTACACACACATACACACACGTATACAATCTCTCTCCCTCAAACACTAGAATCAACACAACACTCAAACACACCGCAGATGTCTTGATTAGATGATGAAATGTGCAAGGACAGGCAAGAGTTGTGCGAGATTTTACCTTCAGAACCAGTCACGTGTAAAGCACAGTGGATGCCCAGGCCAATGCCCACCCCCATAAAAATATATTTTTTTAAAATTCGATTGCGGATTGAAAGCTTTGAACCTTATGTCGGTTAAAAAAGCACTGCCCTCTATTAGGCTAGATAACCCCTTCTTAAATATGGATGCCACGTTTAATTTTTCATCAAGGGGGTGACGGAGGTGCGGAAAGAAGATGTTATTCCCTGTGAAGATACACCGTCCTTAAGATGTTTTTTATGTCCTTCTGTCTGAAAAGATAAACAATCATCCACAGAGAAAGGTGTAGATGGAAGATTTTTCTTTAGAATTAATTTTCCCTCGACCGGGAGGGTGGAGGTGGGTAATGCCCCGTTTGCCCCCCCCCCCCCCCTTGACACGCCACAGTTTAAAACCCATCGAACGACAATAAAACCGCTCTACCTTCCATTTTGTTCTTGTTTTGAAGTTTGCCCTATAAGAATCCATTCAAATAGAAACAATTCCTGTTGCAATCTTGTAACAGCAGATGGTCAGTTTTTATATTTGTATTATATTATATAAATGGTCATCTAAAGCTAACATTGTTCAAGTTACATTGTTGAAAGCCCCGGACAGATTGGATTGCCATGACAACACAGAGAGAATGAAATAAAAAAATAAAAAAACTCCATGAAGTCCTGGCAATGGAGGAGTAGAAATGAGAGCCATTATTTTTCACATATTATTCGTCTTGTTATGCTTTATGAATGATCTTTGATGCTTTTGTTTTCCACTTTAGGGATCGACCGTGCCAAACTCAGCATATTGTTTAGTTGCTCTAACAGAGGCATTAAGGCAAGGTTAGCATTGGGATGAATTACGCTTGGTGGCGTGCCAAGTCACATCACCAGTGAAGCAGCATCACCTCGTCTGCCCCATTCACCAAAGGCCCCGTAATGTAGTTGGGATAAAAGGCAATCAGGCCGCACTTTGAAGTTATGGCGCCTCGGCCTTGTCCAAGTGGTCAATCAATGTTCTCTTTTTGCTTGTGTTCTTAGTGCCTCAGCGTACGCCGTAAAGCCCACAAGGCTGTTAAATAGGCGCGTTCTTGTCCGACAATCTGGACTTCCTGGCAGCCGCCGCATCGTCTCAGGACTCAAGGAGCGTGTCAAGGCGTAAATCTTGTGATCGTGACGGCGGCTACCGGTGAGCACTGAGCGGAGGGGCTGATCAGCAGCGCATTTACAAGGTAGGAGGTAAAAGGAGTGTCATGTCGTAAATACACAAAACTCGATGAGGACGCACATCAGGGAAACATCTTTCTATGCTCTCACGTACACACACAATAGAAACATCTGCTTGTCAATTCCCATACTTGCATTATAATCCATTGTATGATGTAAACTATCCATTCTAATTACTATTACCACGCCTAATAGAAGCATTTGTCTTTGCATAAATATGCATGCATAAATTAAACAGGCGATTCACAAGCAGTTATTTTTTTAATTTATTTATTTCCGTTGACAATGGTAATATGGTGTTTAAATAGTAAACTGGAATTAGTGATGTATCAACTTACAACTTGTGGGTGTAGTGCAGGGGTGTCAAACAAATTTTTGCCGCAGACCGCATCATAGTCATAGTTTCCTTCGGAGGGCCATTATGACTGTCGAAGCCTTATATGGGCTACACAACAAACTGTTGAATAATTTGCTTTAAAATCAGAGAGTAGGAAAAACGGTTCAAATATTTTTTTAAATCAATGGAAATGAAAATTACTAGCATTTTTGCAAATTGCAAATTTTTAATTCAGTATTGATAGTTGATGCACAATTTGTCTTTACGGGCCGCATAAAAGGATGTGGCGGGCCCTATCTGGCCCCCGTGCCTTGAGTTTGACACCTTACCCATTTCTTTGTATGTTTTATTTTATATCTGCAGTGAATAAAATATAAAGGTCACCATCTGCCCATTCAAGTCACTTTTGAAACAGACATGTGACCTGTCTCCTTCAATTTTGGACCAACAAAAACCTTATGTGGGGCAGCATTCCATTAAGTAATATTGTGACCATTTATCCACTTAACTTGAAGAAAGCTTGTTTGGCCAACAAGGTTGAGAGATGACGAGGACTTGACAGCACCGTCTCTTTCCCAGAATTAATATAATCCTGAAAAATAATAAATCTTTTACTCAATGTACCCATACCTTGTTTTTTCTGTACCTGTACCAGCATACAGTTCAATTATTTTGTATCCTGAACATGTAACACCAGTACATGCACTCAGTGACTCCTCAAGCCTGTTCATAAATCCCGCAACAGTGTGCATGGAGGCCTCTGAATCATTGAAAAAATCAATGACAGACGTTTACATTATGTATCTGTGTATGAATGCATGGACTGTGAATGGAAAGTCAGATTTTTACAAAGGTAATGTTTGTGAATGAGTTGTTTGCAGTACTTACATATGGACATAAATAAAGGTCAGACTGACATTTACATGACGCCAGCCCGTCTGCTCTCACCCGTTATTGTAAATGAGGACCAGACCATTCAAATTCGATTGTACGTGTTTTTCTTGCTCTCCAGCTGTCTTGGTGGTACACGAGTGCAGCCTATCACTATCACGGTGTGTGTGTGGGCCTCATTACGACGAGTGGAACCTGTGCAACGAGCGGACTTGTTGTCTGCCAGTGTGGCTGTCAGTGCCCGCAGCACTGTGCTTTTAATTAGCATGCCATTAGGTTTGTGGCTGCGGGCACATGTCGCGCGGCGCAGTCATGGCGGTGAATCACCAATTGTCTCAAACGCACGTGCTCCAACGCCCAACGTGGTGACATACCGTAATTTTCGGACTATAAGTCGCATTTTTTTTCATAGTTTGGGTGGGGGCGACTTATATGTGAATTTTTTCGCAAATTTTCAAAATTCAAAAATCCGTGATGTAGTGAAACCGCAATAAACAAATCGCGATGTAGCAAGGGATTACTGTCATTTGACCTGCAAGCGGCGCATATGTGGCGCATACGCGGCATTGTTTACATAAAGGACGATCGATGGATTTAATGAATTGGAGTGACACAGATGGTTTGATAAATGTGTTATTTATGTAATACTTGTTTGAATAAATCTGAATGTTACTCAGGCCCATTCTCAGCTCCTCGTTTGTGTATATGTCACGTTAGCATACCGTATCGTTTAGCCTGTTGTTGCTGGTTCATGTCTGTTCTTGGTGTTGGATTTTGACAAATAAATTTGCCCCAAAACTGCGACTTATACTCCGGTGCGACTTATATGTTTTTTTTCACTGTATTGTGCATTTTATGGCTGGTGCAATTTATACTCCGGTGCGACTTATAGTCCGAAAATTACGGTATATTAAGAGCCTTATTTTTGATTGATTGGATTCAGTTTTTAATGCCTGTGTGGTTTGCAGTGTGGTGTTGCAGATAAATGGACAGGGCTGACACATTTGTCATGAATCCAATGGTGAGTTTGAAGTCAAATGTGTCTAAAATCGGAATCAAATCAAAAAGTCAAAATCTAAAGTTGAAAATGTGAGAAAGAGCAGTCAAGGCCATCAACTTCAAGTCTTTAGTTGTCATGATGTGTGTTGTGGATTTCTACTTGGTTTTATTTCCACTTGTGTTCGTCAACCATGGTCCCTTTTGTCTTCCAATCAGCTCCCTCGGCCATTCGTGTTTTGTCCTCATTGTCAATTCAGTCTCTGTTATTGTCGGATCATTGTCTTTGAGTTTATTCCTGGTTTTGTATTTTAGTCTTTGTTAATTCAGGTTTTTTTTTTGTGTTTTTTCTTTTTATTCTGCGTGCCTTGCTAGCATGCTTTTTTTTGTTCTTTGAGATTAAAGTCCTACTTTGAGTGCAATTCTGCCTTGCCTCTTTGCTTCCCCTCACTTGGGTCCTCAATCATGACAGTACTCTTAAATATATCAAATAAATAAATACAATTGGTCTGGCACTATGTTATTAACAATATTGGAATGGACATGTCCATCATCATTTACATTTTGTGTGTATGTGAATGGACCGCCAGGTGTTTATTGTTTTTCCCAGTGCTTTTTCTCCCCAACTAATCAAAGCTGACATTGTGTCATGTTCCACAGGGGCAGGTGATGCTTTTCCAAGAAGCCTCCATCCACTCATAAATACCTTGACTGGCCTTCTTTTTATTGCTGCAGCTCTCCATTTCCTCCTTCGCTCAATCATCATCATCCAGCCAAGAAGAAGAAGTAGTGAGTTGAGTGAAGGAGAGCGCCCTTTCCTCAGGTCATTAGCGTCTCCTCGCCGAAGGTACCCAGACGCCATCGCCTTGTGCTCTTTTTTACACACTATAAGAAAGACACTTGGCAGACTCCAAGAATACGTTTCTGCTTAATTAATCCCACTCCTTCCTTTAGCTATTTAAAGCCAACGATCTGTTTAACAACTTTCAGCGACACTAAACGGGTAATTAGTCACAAGCCAATCATTTTTTTTTTCTTCATACTTTTTACTGGCATGATCACATGTGGGATCTGCATCCCGCTATTGGCTTTATTTTAGCCACGTGTTTGAAGGTGCCATTGTTGTCTATCTGTAAAAATGGCGTTAGGATGCCAATCCAAAAGTTGGCAATGTAAACCAAATGCCCTTTAGGGTTGGCGTTTGCTTTTTGAATCCCCTTTGTTGCCGTAGATATCAAATTTTAAATACAGTCACCACTTGTGGGGGAGAGCAATCGAGCCCTGTCACGAACAGTGAAAATGACTATGTTGTGAGAAAAAAAATTCCTTAAAATGACTTAATTCTTGAACTATTTCGGCTTTATTTTTGTGAAACATGAAATGATGACTTTGCTCATTTTTATAATTGGAATATTTTTGTTATTATAATTATTAAGACTTTATATTTTGATGGTATTCTTGTAGTTATGAATTGTTACTCAATACTATTTTTCTTTTTTCCTCATACAAATAAGAACTATGTTTCCCTGGCTCTACTTGCAGCTTTTCCTGCCCATATGCAGGCTTTTGGCTTTATGTTTGTGTTGGGTTTGAATGTGGAAACGAGTGAATGGCAAAGATGACGTGGGCATGATGAAAACAGTCAATCTGCCCTTTAGATGAATTGATTTTATCTTAAGCCTCCACTGCTGTTGTTGCAGGTCGTTGGCGGCGCGGGACAAAATCTATCAGTTGTGACGTTGCTCTATTTTAAACCTCAGTCGATTCAACCCAGAACTATAAAAAAAAACTGAGCGTCCACAAGCCAGTTCCATGCTTGTGAACAGCCGCGTTTATTCGGAAATCACAGAGCATTAGTGATTTCATATTTACACCTGGCCAATGGAAGCTCTCAGCATTTTAGTGATTTCTCATCATGCTAGTATTTGAATGAATGTCACCAATGGGCCATTCCGCCTCCAAAACGTTGGCAAACGCTGAAAGTCATTGTGCCACGATGGAGTGATCCCAGAATCCCTCTTGCATCCTGTTTTCATGCTGCATGGCACCACAACAAATCCTCGATTCAAACACATGGCCTCCAGGCCACACAATGTTGACGCTGTTTGTGAGGAAAGGACACAAACATCAACGAGCAGCGAATCTTATCATTTCCGCAAGTAATGTCGAATCCTTTTAAACATATTAATCACCATGCAACACACTCTGGCCACAGTCCTTTGCTATTAACGCCACAAAGTCTGAGCTCGATGGCAAACTAATGGCATTTCTGCGTTCTCTCCTCTCTCCTTCCCTTTCCGGCGATTGCGACAGTTACACTAACGTTAGTCCTGCATGTCAATTCGTCTCTTAACTCTCGGCGGAATCGACAAATCCGAGGAAGCGTGACCAGCTGCGTGAAGCAGGAAACACCACAGATGGCACGACCGCGCCAAGCGTAGGCACACTCGTTAATGTTTACACACCCCGAAGGTCTTTGCTCGGGTTCGGGAAGCGAAGCAGGTGGAAGCGCTGTTAAGATGGCGGATAGCAATGATTCGTGTGAGGAAGGCAGATTTATTTTATTTAAATTTAACAGGAAAATAACAATAAGAAACGCAAATTAATAAGAATGTAGTTTTGATTCATAAGGAATAAAAATGTTATTTTTTTTAAGTAAAAATATTTGGGCAAAGTCATTTTACAAGGAAAACTAAATTCACAATTGTTTTTTTATGCGAACAAATAGTGGGAAAATATAGTCAGATTGACAAGACAGTCAGTATAACAAAAATTAAATTTTAATTCTTCTCAGTGACTACACTCATCCGAGAAAATGTGTCTTCTGCATGATTTTTTTAACACATGATCTGTTTGAGTGCACACTGGAATGCACGTATTAATCATGGATGCTTTTTTGGAAACATGTCAGAGATCCCCAACCTCCTCCGCCCCCGCCCCTAGTCTGCTGTTTACTGCTGCTGTTAATCCTCTCGCATTTAATTAACACAACAATATTATTAATGTCTCATTTTTATCGCCATTATCATGAGTTTAAATCCTGTTAGCAAGCGAGGAGCGTACCTAATTGCCACTGAATGCTCCGATTGGTGCTTGTTTTGTTTTTTTGACTCAAGTAAAACTCAACCAAGGCTGTTGTTCTGTATTAATGCCATGTTTCCATATCGCTTTTAAATACCATTTTTCTCCTTTTTTGTTTGTAAGTTCTACATGAATACCGCATTTCATAACCACAAACACGCACACACACAACACACTGGCATACACACAATTGTAGGACCAAACTGAAAAGAAATACATTATTAATGAGGAAAAAAGTCAGAGTAACAACAAGAGATACAATAGAGGGAACGAGATACATTGATGCAGTAGATCGATATAGATAGATACGATAGACCGATCGATCGATAGTGGTGAGAGTTTTGTGAAAGTACTTTCTGACAGAAGAATGAAAAGCTGAGCACTTGCTCTCAAATATAAATCATCTTTATCTGTTTGGAACAAGATGATTTCGAATTTGGTGTCATTGGCTTCTAACCGGAATCCAGTGGCGCGTCACTTTTTGACCCGGGTTTGCGCCTTATCGCAGGAAGACCAGACATAAACATTTGAAGTGGAATTGACCCTAATCAGTCTTCCAAATGTAGCATTGTGCTTTAGTTTCTTGCCGTTGCCTTGGGTATCCAGACGCGAAAGAGTGATTGAGGTGGAACCCTAATAAAAGGTAGTAACACAATGAAGGGACGGTAGGGTGCAGGTGGTGGCGGTCGGGGTGGGGTGGGGGGCGTCTATGCAAGTCTCACTGCTTGGCCCTCAATTACCCTCATGCTTTCAACAGCGTTCACACGACACTGCGGAGCGAGCGCGAGGGGAATTTGCCGTTCAGGAGACATTGATTAATTATGCCACACACAATTAGCCCGTCAAATTGACTGTGTCCTTCTCTACGGCAGAAAGGTGATGTCAGAATTTTATGGTGCATTAAATAGCTCTCCTTGTGTTGTCTTAGAGATCCGCAGAGAGCCCAGAAGAACACGACGGTGTATTTCGTGTGAATAGGGCGATGACTCACCTGCAACGGGAGTGTGACATACAGTGCTACCTTGACTTATATTTTTAATGTTATTTACACTCCAAGTTGAAGTCAAGAGGCCTCTCTGTATGTTTTCTTCACCACACAAACTTAAGATGGTGCCGTTCTAACCCATCCCGATGAAGCCGACTCGAATGAGGCAAAACATCTTGTCCGCATACCTTCGCTATTTCATCCATCAAAGGTCTTACAACAACGCTTCCATATTGAGCTGTCACTGTGCATTGTGTATCGTTAAAAGTATCAGATCAGATAAAAAAAAGAAGCCTTTGCCATCCTTTATTTGCCACCATTTTGTGATTCATTTACCACTTCCCCTTTTCACATGATTGTCATCTCGCTTTGGATTTTCAAGGTCGACGTATAGTTAATTGGCACAGGTCCCACTCTGGAAAATCATTTCCATGACAACCGTTTTCTCGGGGACGGATCGTGAATACAAAAGATAACTCCAATATTGTTTCGGCATGACGGTTAGGGAGGGAATAAAAAGGTCATTTTGTTTGTGGGAAAACGTAATCATTGCCTGTGTGGGGAATGTAGTGTAGAGTCGTTACCCTAAAGAGGGCAGAGATAATGTTTGCCGATTAAATCCTTGCCGTCCACTTTGACTCATCATGGTTAATTAAATTGACACGAAGAAGACACACATTGAGTACATTTGCACAATTGAATTACCTTCAATACAAAACCTGTGTGAAAAACTAAATCAACACATCAATTTGATTAATGTTATGTTTGCCATCGTAAACGGCCCGGATCTGTGGGATCAGAATTTTAGTTTCTCATGGAGATTTTTGGGCCATAGGGGCGTGGAACCAATGTCAGAAGGCTGCCATTAAATTTTGAGATTCTTGAAATTCCACATGAAATCTGTTGGCTCGTATTCATTTAGCGTGGAAATGCTGCGTGTTGAGCAGGTTGCTTCTCCAGTGGCAGCTGGCTGGTCGTGACGCTCCCTCTGTGCTTGTCACATTAGAGGCAGCTTGGACCCCTCAAACACCCGCCACTATTTTTAGACGCCTCATAAGAATTCATTTAAGGCGGTGCCCTCGGTCAGAACATTATGTTCGGTAGTCGCGGGCAAAATGATAGATCCCCTTCCGATGTGGGAACATTTTTAAACATTAATAGGATGCCACGCTTCTCACTGTACGATGGTAATCCGGTAAATATTTCACGCGTCAACACGATAAGGCTCTTTTTCCTGTGTGTTGCTTCTCCGTTTAAGCGCTGTGATAAGACGACGGTGCTCGGCCACCGACGCCAGCTGTCACGTGTCGTCCCATAGAACACATCTTGAAGCATGCAACATTTATGCTAATATGCAGTAAGGCGTGCAGATGGAGCGGGAGAAAGCGAGTGCTGCTGTAAACTGCTGTCGCGACCCCGTTGTGCTGGAGGGTGCTTGTTGTTTCAATTGTAAACAGAGAAGACGTCGTTGCTATCAAACTGACAGTGATTGTGTGAACATACTGAACAGGATGTCGGCCATCTTGGATTTATTTTTTTAAAAGGTGGGAAAGACCAGCTCAGTTAAGTTACAAAAAATATTGGCCAGACAACAATTTTACCTATCCACGCAAAATTAATCTATCATAACAAAACACGTGAAAACATCTCAACGTCCGTTGCACAAAATTGAACAGGTTTTATTGCCGTGTATAATTCGGAGTTGCATGTACAGTTTCCACACATTATGAAAGAAAAGTATCTATGGAAAAAGTGTCTTGGAGGAGAGAAGTTTTGTGTGCAGAGTGAGCGGTTGTCATGGTGACGCAGTGGGGGACAGGTTGAGGGGAATCGAGGTGAAAGTCTGCAGGCCGCAGGACATCAGAAAGAAAGCCGGGCGGGCGTGGGCGGCGCTAATTCATGCTTATGTCACGTTTGCAATCTCAGCTACAAAAATCGTAACACGAAAAACGAATCCATATAATAATAATAAATATGGGACTGAGATCATATTCAGGGAGCTTCTCTTCATATGCTGATGAGCTGCATTTCATCGTGGCATCGGCTGATTCCTTGCATATGAAAGGCGGGAGGAAACGCATCCAAAGATGTTCATTCAAATCAGATATTCAAGGGTTCTAATGAAATATTCAGTCAATTTCTATGGGCAACACTACAAGCTCTCCTCTAAGAAAAGAAAGAAATAAAGACAGACAGAAATAAAAGAAAAAAGCTCCTTCAATTAGTTGCACCAGCCAGCCAGCTTAAGTGTTTAGTGGTCTTTGTTAGTGGCGTTTTTATTCATTGTGGGATATTAGAAAAAATGGGGATCTGTGTTCTTATCATATGCGGTATGTTCACAATGACAAGTATCGCACACTGACAACACACACGATATCTCCTCCAACAACAGTGAAACCATCTGTCAAAGTACCAAGATTGACCTATGAGAGACAGCATGGTGCCACAAGCCACCCACACAGCCGGAAAATACGAAAACAAAGTAGTAGTCGAAAAAGGAGAGATAGAGGAAGCTAAGCTAAAGTTAACAAAGTAGTCGTAGAAAAAGGAGAGATAGAGAAAGCTAAGCTAAATGTTAGCATGTCTATGAAAGCAGGCTACACATGTACTAATTGGCTAATTTTGAACAATTTCCTTTCCTTTCGGTCAAAGTTAGCAAATGCCGCATTGTCAGAGGATAAACTGAATTTTTTATTGCCCGATTTGCTGGGAATATAATCGAGCCAACATTCCTAAATGATAAATCGCTTCATTGTTTGCGATCGCAAATCCTTCTGTCACTGGTGGCAACTTGGTCATTTAAGCCACAGACAGAAAGCAATCACATATTTTGCCACACAAACTAGCATTGTCCTGAAATGTCAAGTCCGTCTATCGTTTCCATTCGTCCTAGTAAAATATTTACTGGAAATGCATATACTGTATTCCTTCTACACAGTTCACAAAAAAACAACCCTAACCCGAAAATGAGGTCTATGTAGCATCGATTGTTCATTTTCCCTCCAAACACAAAACAAATTGGTGATTAGGATTTAGTGAACGTAACGGTTCAGAGGGGAACTTATTAAAAAGAGTTTCAACCGGGTAATCAGAAGTTGGCTTGCCACATACCCGCCAAGAATGATTATTAAAGCTCAACAGGAAATGTTTGGTAGGCGGCATTGATAAGAGCCTCCCCAGAGTCGGTATGCTTCTCCCACTCTGCGCCGTTTTACCTCAGGATACAATCAAGGCTGCTGTTTTTCTCGCTCTCTTTGTACCCTCGTGATTACATTTCAAACCTTTTAAGAACCTACTGGAAGAACAGCAGCATTATGGAGTAATTTAACACTCCAGCTACTCTCTGCTTGCCATAATTAAAATGTCCTGTGACTTTCGATTCAACTCATTTGGATATGAAAATGAGAAAAATAAGCACTTTAATTAGTCATTATTTTTTTGGTGTCAAGTTAATGGTATACCACACGCCTTCCACCTCGGCGGTGTTGTGAAAAGTTTGATGGCAATAAAATACAATCTGTGCGTGAGGTGATCGCTCTTAAATTTCTTATTATTGTAACGGACTCGAGTGGATGTCAACTGAACAGATTGGTCCGTGATGTGCTTGCTGCATCGTTGCTTTTCAGAAAGATGAATGCAAAAAGTTATGTAGTTTCCAAAACAACCTGATTTGTGTTTCGAGCAGCAACTAATTTGCCCGCTCAAAACCGACCGATTTCTAGAGGACTCTAAAAGGAGGTTGAAAAATAAGCTGTAACTCTTGATTCCAAAGAATGGGCATATCACTTGGGAATGTTTTTAAATGGTGGGGAATCGTCATACCACTGTCTCGTTTTAGACATGAACTGGTAGCGGAAAGTACAACGTACAAGCGATGTGCTTGTCTGGGCCAGCGACTTTGCGCACAATGAAAAGATTTGCCTTCCAACCACATGAGTTCCTTCTGACAAGTCTGGGAATTCAGAGTGTTCTACGAACTATTTCCGCTAGACTGTTTCTGACAGCGACTTCTTTAAAGTGCTTTAAAGAAAATGGAGAATCCATTCTATTTGGAACCATATCTTCCCCTCCCATCATCACAAGCACACTATGTGACCAAAATGAGTATTATCATTCATTTGGAGCGCCGCTTCTGTCCAGCGGGTCAATGTCAATCCAATCATGGTCCTTTTGCTCAGTTATTTTTTTTTTTTTTTGCAGTTTATCAGCTCCAGGATGAAATGTCAGGCAATCCTAAATGCTCTCTCTATGCTTTTTTCATTTCCATTCCATCGTTACATGGAAGTGAAAACTTTTAAAGTAGCCCACCTGTCACCTAAGTCAGCTGGGATAGACTTTTGCCCACTGAGAATGATAGAAATAAATTAATGGAAGTACATCAACAGCAGGTTGCCAAATTGATAGAGAGTACCGGGTATGTCCATTTATACCTATTAAGACTTTTGGCAAACAACATTGGACTGTAACATAGACTAACGAGCAGATCAAACAATAAACGGATAAAAAAGCCAACATTCATAAATTGAGTAAAAAGGATGAAGTAGGTTGACCAGCTGGACCATTTAGAGTTGAATCTCGCTTTTGCTTGGGCTAGCTGAATCAATCAATGTAGGCCCCAAATCGTACAATACAATACGACTACATTTTCCAACTGAATATACAGTAATTAGTCAACATCTTGTTTTCATTCATCACCACTGACCCAATTTCCAATGAGCTTGAAAAAGCCTATACAAAAAAAAAGGAAAACTCGATATAACTCAAAAGAAACTTTAATGTTCTCTCGCTCTTGTTTCATTTGGTTCGGAATATTCCGTGTGTTTGTGGCGGCAGCATCACATTGTTTTAAAGTAGCAACACGAAAGCCTATTAATCACTCGTAGAAAGATTCTATTTATAATGCGCGGTAATTAGTATGGCATGCTGACAACCAAACGAGTTGGTTGTTTTGTGATCAAAGATGATTCATTGGGAGAATTTCAAGCGTTAATACAAAACAACAATGCATTTGAGAGATGCTGGAACATTCCATTCCAGGAACATTCGAGGGGATCCAGGCAAAGAACGTCATGGTTGCCCCCTTTGAAAATAGTTTTGTGGGTGGGGTGGAAGACAATAATTGCTTATAAATAATAATTGCTTATAAAGGTATAAAGAAATAAGAACCCAACTGATTTTGAAAAGCATCCCAAGAAAAGCTGACTGAATAGGACTTAGAGTCTGGATAATGGTAAGGGGAGGGGATATTATCTCTCAGAGTTTCCTGAAGTCTAAAAAGTTGTTCTAATACCTTAAAAGTGGTTTGATATGTTGCCAATAAGTCACTAGAGGCGTCACATGCCCTAGCTCTGCCCCCGGTCGTCATGGTAACAAAAGTCAGCATTGCCTTCTTAGCAAACTTTTAAAATCCCTCTACGTAAAAAAAGGATAAGCCTCTTTTTTGAGATGCGACCTGTTTATCCAAACTGTTTAGTTAAACTTCTACGTAAAAGATAACCCCTAAAAAGTATTCGGACTGTTTGAGGCCCTTTCCTCTGATAACTTTATCGTCAAAGTATTGGCATATCCCTCGGGGGCAGCCGTCATTTGTTTACACCTAATGCTGATTTGCTTTGAGCATCTCAGGTGCGCCGACCTCAGTTTCCCCACAGAGGAAAACACGCAATGAAGGCTTCTACTTGACATTGATGCACCCTTTTTTTTCTTCTTTGCTATGGTATGCAAATTACCAGGGATGAAGGAAGGTGGTTTGAAGTGTAAATTGTGATTTTGGGGCAGCACCACTGTCTTTAAAGTTAATTGCCTTCCCCGTGGATTGGATTAAAGAAAATATAACATCATAATAAACCAAGACACTGCCCAACAAACAAGCTACCAAAAAAAAAAAAAAACGAAACAAGACCCAGTAAGAGACAGATGAACAGATCAACTCAACAAACGAACACCAGCATGGACAGATAAACCGTTTGACGATGTTTCAATGAACGGTCAAAATGTCCAACGGCTGGTTAGACTCTACCCAACAGATGGATTTATACTGAGACGTACTGACTTGACTATGATGGACAGATTTTTGGACAAGACAAATGGATGGAACAACCGACAGCTGGCTGGACAAACTGTTGAACAGACTTGCCGGTCCAATTGCTTATGGACGGGCAGAAATTGTTGACTGGACCCACCCAAAAACTGCTGGCTCTAAAAATCAATGCACTGACAATACAAACGGATGGACAGACCATTGGACAGGCTTTACAATAAGACAAACCATCTGATAAATGGATGGAAACAATCTGACCGACGAGATTACAATGGGCCAAAAACTGGATGGCAGGACATCTATGGACATAATGATATAAAGCGTGGCTTGTCCAACTTAAGAGTCCAACAGACTGATGAAAGATGGACGGACTAACAGACACATGAACCAGATGAACAAAGAGGGCAGAAGAAGCAAACGGCAAAATTTTGCTGACGACCCATGGGACAACGCAAACTCATTTGTAACTTTCTAGTGACTTTGTTCCCGTCACCGCCTGTATCCACTTCCATCTATTTTCCACAACTTCTGGATGAGAGTGTGAACAACTACAGCAATCCAAGACGAAGATTTTCCGTCATTTGCATAATATATCGCCGGTTGTAGCGAAACCAGCTGTCGCATTGCAACGCAGCCAGCTCGTCCCATGTGCGCCGTGCACTAAGCAGCTCCCAGGCATGGACTAGTCATCTGTTAAGCCCCCGGTGCGCCGACACCGGCACGTCCCCTCGCACACATATCAGGAGCATGGGCACCAAAGTGATGAAACACTACATTCATCAAGAAACGTGTTTGGGGGATTGTTCCGTTTCCTAGAGCCGAGGGCAGACGCCAAATAAGGTTTTTATTGGGGGATTAAAGGGCTAGGCGGCGGGGATTGGTGGCTGAGGTGAGGCGGGAAAGATGGCGAGGTGAGGCGAAATGCAGACAAGGACACAGCTGCGAACGTTATCGGTCCATTTAATGGCTCCGTTATTAGCTATCAGATGGGCAGAGTGCACTTACAGACGGGCTAGAGGGCGCCTAACGTTTACTTTGTATTAGCCGTGATAAACCGTCTCAGACATGCACTGCGTTAGGATGCCGTCTTCCCAAGTACTCATTTTGTTTGACAAAGTATAACAGTAAACAATTATACGACAGTTATTTTCACCAATCATTGGCGCGTCAATATAACCGTACACACCTCCGAGAATTATAACGGCAATGGCTGTCTTGTTCTGACATCATTCACAAACCATGAAGTAGAAAAAGGACAAGTTAGATTTATGTACAGGTTTCAGCACATGTGATCTCTTCATCCAACGGGCACAGTGCTCAGACAAAGTTTTTGGCATGTAAGGAACGTTAAGCATTTTATCATCAGTTTCAGGAAATGATGCCCGGGCTAGCTCAATCAGTGGAGCGCGATACTTAGAGTTGATGGCCGTCATGACTGTCAAGTGTAAACATTGTACAGGTTAGTGAAGGCCCAACATTGTTCACTGGCTTGAGTTTGTAGGGATAAAGAGAAAGCACAACGTTCCTCCATCTCATCAAGCGGATGATGTGTCTATCCCAGACCCCGTATGTCAACTTGGGTCCGATCGTTCATCTTGGGCCATGATTTCGTACACTTCCGGTGACGTGGGGCTGCAGCATGGCTCGTCGTCGTGCGGCTCACTTAGAGATAACGGGTCGAATCCTTTCCCGCAGAGCGACTGTAGCGTGGTCTTGTTGGAGCACGTGGACATCATGTGAAAGCATGACTGCACGCTGCAATACAAGTTGATATTTAAACTCCAATTAGTTTCAGTTTCATGACCGAGATTGCTCCAGGAACTTAACGGGTCCAGCCTTACTGGGAGCTGCTGTCGTGAAGCGGCTCCAGGTGGCTCATGGTGCTAAAGTCGTGCTCCAGAACCTGGCGAGGCGTCATCCGCTGCGCGGCGTCAAGGTGCAGCGTTCCCTTCAGCAGCTCCACAAACTTCTGCACGTCGGCTGTCTTGGCCGCTTTATTGGCAATGTGCCTGGTGTTCAAGATTCCTGGCTGGAACTAAATAAAGTTGCCCGTGTCATAAGTTGACACTGATTTTGAAGTTACAGTGAGTGACTGCTTACATGAAGAAGGCGATCAAGAGAGCGGAATTTAAATCGTCTGGTCTCTTTGGGTACTGACGTGGTCTCCTTCTGGTATTGTTCTGGTGTCTGAAAGGACCAGACTTGAGGTAAACGTTGAGTTTGTATTTTTTTAAGGACAAGCAAGGAGAGGCACATACCTTGAGCTTCCAGCTGAAATTGCGCTCCATCTGGAAGAAGCGGTTGGTCTGCAATCCAGCTTCGAGAACATTATCTGGAGGCTGACCTTGAGTCTCCACTATGTACCTGAGCTGAAATCACAACACCAAGTTAACATTTGGGAATTTTGACCCCAAACATTACGAAATAACCTGTAATGTTCATCGTAAGCGGACACACACTTAAAGAATTTAGATTCCAGTGTCAACCAAAGCACTAGTGTGACAACTGATGTTAAAGAATGAGATGAAGCACATTTACGACGCAAATTTTCCTTTAAGTTGAAATGACATTTCACAGTATTGTCGTTAAGCCAATTTCAAAATAGGGTTTACTTACTTATACTTACCATGTCGTATTCACTTTTACCAGGGTAGAGAAGTGCGCCTGTGTATAAAAATGCAGCGATGCAGCCCACTGACCAGATGTCTATGGCTTCTGTGAATGGTGCACCCAACAGGACTTCTGGAGACCTGGCAACAGAGTGAGAGATTATTGTGATTTTTTTTGTCCCCCCATTTTTTCACATCAATTATTTGCGTTTGTGCTACCATTGTTTCGTTAGTCTTTATCTGAAAGATGCATTGAAATTAAAATTATAGTAGAATTGGGCACTTGGACCTAAAGCGTAAATTTTGCTATTCAAAATTTTAAGAGTCCATTTAAAAAAAATGTTTGACCTTGGTAGACGATTTATTTCCTTTGAGTGCTATTCTTGTGTTTTTGGCAGCACCATGTTAAGAGGTTTTTTTAGTTTATTTAATGTAACCCCACAGACTACATCACAATAGCCCAATTTGCACAAGGTAATTCAAAAAGGCATTTTTATTTCCGGTGTTTAGGTGACCTCAGCCAACTACATGAGTTAGCTTATATTCAGACTTACCGATAGGGGAGGGTCTGAATGAGCGAGCCCTGTTTGGCGGTGGACACCTGAGCAGCGAGGCCAAAGTCGATCACCTTAATCTTGTATGGTTGCTGAACCTGGTTAACCAGCATCACGTTCTCCATCTTGAGATCCGCGTGTATTATCTGCGAGACCTTCAAGTGGTCCAGCATGTCTGCCAGCTAAAAGGTCAATCCAACAAGTCCAACTTTTTCAAAATTCCATAAATATTAAAACTTTTTCTTTCGTTCTTGGAGATCATACCTGATGGACAACTGGCCTGATCTCCTTCAGCTGGAGAGGCCTGAAATTTCGTTCTTTAACAAAATCATACAGACTTTTGTCCAACAGCTCAAACTCAATGCAAACATGTCCAGTGATGCTGAAGATGCTGTTCCATTGCACCAAGTGGCATTTGTCAGCATCCAGCTTTTTGATTTTTAACAGGGCAATAATCTATAAAGACACAAGTGGTATAGTTGTCAGTGCAAGTCATGACCTCAGGTACCTAAAAGCCGTCATCCACCTCATATATGGCCCGCTTAGCTGATGTTCCATGGTTCTTGATTGTCTTGACCGCCACCGTCTTGTTGTCGGTGGTCTTCCGACATTTAACCACGTTCCCATAGGCGCCGCGTCCCAAGACTGACAGCACGTCATAGCTGGAGGACTTGGAATGAATTCGGGCTCCGGGTGAAAACTGATTGTACTCGGAGCCGGAAGAATTCATTCTAGAGAGGGGCGGGTGATCGTCCGACTGTACGCGCAGCTCTTCGGTTGAGGACATGGGGAGCCCCGGTCACCTCGCCCGGAGGAGGTGGGACAGTCGAGAAAAAATCTGTCCGCGGGTGCAGTAGGGAAACTTTGACTTTCATGTGCTTTATGGCGTCACGGTTCAAGTTGTAACGTAACATCGTCACGAGCACGGGAACGAGTTGATATTATGTGTCGGTGTCCGTGTGTGCTCTCCGCCTTCAGTCGACCTGAGCCGGCGTGCTGGTTTGCTGTTTGTGACGAACCGCCAGCGTAAAGTGCTTAACAGTCACACGCAGTACTGATGTGCATTCCAGTTCTTTTAAGTGAACTGAATGTTTAGAATCAATTGACTCAAAAGAGTCGTTCAAACGAATCGTTCAATGAATTGTCGTCGGGTTAGGGTTAGAGCTAGGGTTAGTGTTAGAGCTAGGGTTAGGGTTAGTGCTAGGGATAGGGTTAGGGTTAGAGCTAGGGTTAGGGTTAGAGCTAGGGCTAGGGATAGCGTTAGGATTAGAACTAGGGTTAGGGTTAGAGCTAGGGTTTGGGTTAGGGCTAGGGTCAGGGTTAGGGTTAGAGCTAGGATTAGGGTTAGAGCTAGGGTTAGGTTTAGAGCTAGGGTTAGGGTTAGAGTTCGAGCTAGGGTTCATAAAACCATATATATTCCATGCAATGTGAGTGAGGCTTCCAGTGTAGTGGTTAGTGCTCTGCACTCTCACCCCAGGGACTGGGGTACAAATCCCAGTGAGACCTAAAGTATTTTATCATAGGAAAATTTGCAACACGGCTGCTCGTGTTGCCCCATATGACCATTATATTTGCTTGTGAGCTGCTCCATAAAACCACATATATTCCATGCAATGTGAGCAAGGGTTCCATAGTGTAGTGGTTAGTACTCTGGACTTTCACCGCAGCGACCTGGGTTCAAATCCCAGTGAGACCTGACATATTTTATCATAGAAAAATTTGCAACACAGTTGCTCTTGTTTTTAACTATTTGCTTGTGAGCTGATCCATAAAACCACATATATTCCATGCAATGTGAGCAAGGGTTCCATAGTGTAGTGGTTAGTACTCTGGACTTTCACCCCAGCGACCTGGGTTCAAATCCCAGTGAGACCTAAAATATTTTATCATAGAAAAATTTGCAACACAGTTCCTTGTGTGCTGCCCCATGTAACCGTTGTAACTATTTGCTTGTGAGCTACTCCATAAAACCATATATATTCCATGTAAAGTGACTGAGGGTTCCATAGAGTAGTGGTTAGTGCTCTGGACTCTCACCCCAGAGACCTGGGTTCAAATCACAGTGGGACCTCAAATATTTTATCATCGAAAAATGTGCAACACAGTTGCTCGTGTGCTGCCCCATAACCATTATAACTATTTGCTTGTGAGCTGCTCCATAAAACCATATATATTCCATGTAACATAGCTCCTGCAGAACGTGAAAATGACTTTTCACGCAGGAGGACTTAACGAGAGAATCTTGGAAAACATGTTGGAATGCGGCCCCGAGGACTAGAGCTTGACACCTGTCCGCTTTGACCATGATATTTCCCTAATAAAGTGGCCTGTTATTAGGTACACTTGAAAATGGCGGTGTACCTAATGGAGTGTCCGTGTGATTCCCTCGTTAAGTGCAGGTGCGTGAAAACTTTTAGCTCCTTTTGAACGTGAAAGAAGCTAAAAGTTTTCACGCAGGTGCGCTTAACGAGGGTCTCTTGGAAAACATGTTGGAACGCGGCCCCGAGGACTAGAGCTTGACACCTGTGACCTTTGGCCATGATATTTCCCTAATAAAGTGGCCTGTTATTAGGTACACTTGAAAATGGCGGTGTACCTAATGGAGTGTCCGTGTGATTCCCTCGTTAAGTGCAGGTGCGTGAAAACTTTTAGCTCCTTTTGAAAGTGAAAGAAGCTAAAAGTTTTCACGCAGGTGCGCTTAACGAGGGTCACTTGGAAAACATGTTGGAACGCGGCCCCGAGGACTAGAGCTTGACACCTGTGACCTTTGGCCATGATATTTCCCTAATAAAGTGGCCTGTTATTAGGTACACTTGAAAATGGCGGTGTACCTAATGGAGTGTCCGTGTGATTCCCTCGTTAAGTGCAGGTGCGTGAAAACTTTTAGCTCCTTTTGAACGTGAAAGAAGCTAAAACTTTTCACGCACCTGCGCTTAACGAGGGTCACTTAGAAAACATATTGGAACGCGGCCCCTCAAGGACTGGAGGTCGACACCCCTGGTTTAAGTGAAAAGTGCCACACCCGCCCTCACCCCCACTTTCTGATTGGCTGTTTGATCTGTGACGTCACTTGGACACTCCATTAGGTACACCGCCATTTTTAGGTGTACCTAATCACAGGCCACTTCATTAGGGAAAAATCACGGTCAAAGTTTAAATGAAAGTGAAAAGTGCCACACCCGCCCTCACCCCCACTTTCTGATTGGCTGTTTGAGCTGTGACATCATTCGGACACTCTATTAGGTACACTGCCATTTTCAGGTTCGTTCGTGAGTGACAGACAGCATTGCTGCTATGCCATTGCCAGCCGACACACGTTATGCCTGCCGACATTGATGTTTTAATTTTGTATTTTTGTTGGCTTGTAGTTGATGGGGTTATTATACCGAATGTGTTTGTGTTTAAATAAAAGATTGGAAAAAAAAAGTTATGTCGACATTTGTTATTTCTGGGGACACCAACTCATATAACAACGTAAAACACATACATATTGTCATATAAAGCAGTTAACCAAATTTCAGATTTTTGTTTTAATTGGCGAATATAAAAACAAGGAATAAAACACCAGACAAGTTTTGACATAAATGTTTATTAAAATAATAATAATGAATGAATATTTATTTCGAACATGATTTAAGAATAAAATCAATAAAAAACAAACAACAAAAACAAACAAACAAACAATATATATCACTGCTTGAAAAGTTAATAATAATATATAAATATTATTAATATTAATATTAATAAAAGCAAATTTCAAACCAGCAATCTAATGTGAACTTGCAGTAGATATATTGGATAACAATATTTAGGCGTATATATGCATACACGTTATTTTAAGTGTTATAAAATCAAGATTACCCAAAGAGAAGCATAATCTCCCTGTTGTTGCATAACGGCGCATCCCTTCATGCAATAAAAAAAATTACATAAAAAAATAAGAAAACATGCTTAAAAGAAGTGGTGTTTCAGTGAGTGGTTCTTTCTTTCCTTGGCAAATCGTAAATCGACATTCTGGCTTACATAGTTCACGCCAGGAGACGCAACACGTTCACTGACTGATCCGTTGATGCACGGCAAGGAAGGCAGTTCACCCATTAACTCGTTCGCGAACGGGAACGTCAGGATTCGTTTCCTCACTGGTCCGTTCTCGCGATGAACTGGAAATGCAAATCACTCACAGATCCATTTGTTTATTTTCTTCTTCGTTTTGTTTTACGGCGAGGTGGCACCAGCTTCAATGCGCATTACCGACACCTACTGGTTTAAGTCATATGAAATGAAAAAAGAATGAATCACTTCCTATCGTTCACTCTCGTTCACTGAAAAAAAATTGTTTTTTTGAACGAATCTTTCACTCACGAGCCAACACGAACACGCAGAGTTGGCTTGTCCTTTTGTCATTTCATCCTCGAATGCACGCAGGACATGGCGTGGGATTCGGCGATGTATGGGTCTTGTCATCTTTCATAAGTGCGACAGCCAGCTGTTATGCAAAAAAATGCCCATACGGCGCCAAACTCTATGTATGTCTTTTTTTTTTTTTTTTAAATAACCGCTTCTTTTTTAATAGGCCATTGTAAACTCCGTACATACATACACAATGACTTAGTTTAAAGAGCTTTTAAAGTGAATTCATCCCTTTGTTTCTAAAGACATTATGCATGTTTGAAATATCTAAACTCGTGCAGAAAATCTGTTTCGTGCAAAGACTGAAAACTGTCATACTCAGGACAGTCTTAAAATGCTTAATGTGCATGCAAAAAAAAAACCTTCAATGTCAATGTCAGAACACTGCAACCATGCCATCACTAAAATTTACAGTGCCCACTTCAGCTTCTGAAAATTTCAAAACAATTGGCATATATTTTGGGAATTTTTGGGCATATGGTCTTTTCCCTCTGTTCGCCAAAAAAAAAAGAAGAAAAAAAAAGCTTAACGTCAATGTTAGAAAACTACAAATCGTTCTCACCAAAACGACCATTTAACAGCACTTAGTGTAGATTTTGCAAATAGTACTATACATCAAATACGACCAATGTGACACTGCCTTTTTGCTATGTTAGCATGTTGTCAGAAAGCAATCACAAGTTCATTTGGCAGACAAGCAGGCTTTAAAGTGCGTGGTAAATCCATGTAATTTGTGATTCACCATTATCTTCTCTTGAGATATCTCATTTGGATATTGGCTGTGTGTAATGAAGTGTGTGCTTGGTTCAAGGCCATTTGCCCTACTATTACGTTTTAACACTATAATGGTTGGGGTAGTATCATTAATCTTAGATTGCTATTTTACGATCAGCATGAATGAGTAATGACATTTGTGGCAATTGCACACCAAATCTAACCAAAACAGTTAGCCACTGGTGCATGGTGTTGGTTTTTACGTGACTTCAGATCAACAAAAATACAATTTGGGGACACATTTTAGTATACGAGGTGTGGATGATGGCTTTTTGTGTGAATGTCACGTACTTCCACGGTACTCGGTGGCAAATCAATTGGCATTTTTACTTGTCTTTTTTTTTTTTAAAGATTTGACGCCAGAGGGGTTGGAAAAATCAGTGTACCCACACGCATGCACATCAAAATAAAATTAACACTTTCAAAATAAAAGAAGCACATGTTTTGCATATTATTTTCAACTTCATAAACACTGCCCAGGGCTGGTCAAGACTGAAGCTTTTGGACGTGGCCCACGGGCCGTACATTGCAAGTTCTGCCCTAAGGCCAAAGCTAGAATATGCTCGATTGATTGTGTGTTTCTTCTGGGTAGTTTTCACCGCCTTAGGCTCTTGTGAGAGTTGCTGGGATGAGGGTGTTGCTGGGGGGGGAAAAAAAAGAGATGCTGGGTGATCACCGTAACGTCTCCTCATTTCGTTAAAGAAAGCAACTTTGATTTTTTTTCCCTGTTACACTGATTAGCAAGTTTTGACACAGATGATCATCCATCCTTGTAGAAATTAGCAGAATTATTTCCAGTTAAAATGATGTTCTATTGGATGTGATACCGCAGTCTTTTTTTTTTTTTTGGGCAAGTCTAAATGAAAAAGCACTGCAGACAGAGAGAAAAGAATGAAATCTGCACCTAGGGCGGCTTTATCTCCAAGAGGTGGGTTTTAAAGGCCCTAAAATGGATCCAATTACGAAGAGGGCTTTTTTTCGGAACTGTGTGTAATTGTGTAACCCTCATTTTCCTGGCACGGGGGCTCCGACAGAGGCCTCTCATCTCCCCTAAGCCTCCTCTCTCAGGCACAACGCTGAAATGAGATCTCGTCTTAGCGGCGGAATTGCTGAAAGTATTGCAATGGACACCAAGAGAACAAAAATCACCTTCTTACAGAGAAATCCCTCCGAAAAAGAGGTTCGCGCTCCCGTATCATTGCTGGCCTCTGAGCTGATGCAATAAAGTCAAGAGGTCTGTGTGATGTTTACTCATGACCGCCTGCTGCACTCGAGAGGACATTGAAAAGTGTTCTTTTGACAGCCGTGATTGCTTTCGGGTGATTTCCTTTTAACTGGATACAAAGATATTACCTATCTGGTACTGTGTAAAAAATCTTAAGCTGCCAATGGATTTTTTGTATCAGCACTATAATTACTTTATATACTGTACAGAGGTTTCCAGGCAGGGATGGACCGGGACAGAAAAAAAAATCTGTACCGAAAATACATTAGACTTGTTCATAAGGCAAGCAAATTAAAGACTGTTTTTTTTTTGGGGTGCAAAATCTAATCTTTTTTTTATTCTAAACAAAAGGGCATCAATAATTTTTGCAGCGTCTTCTTATCGTGTGCCTCCACTTAAACGCACAGAAACCAATTTGTGAGTCAGTTTCTAGTTTTAGTTCTCAGGGTGCAAAGAAGACTATTAATATATTTAGTTTTACACATTCTCTACAAAAAAAACAACAACAACAGCAGCAGCCAGTGTAAATCACAGAATGCATTAAAATGCTGTAGGTGTGATTCATGTGAGGTCTAAATTGTACGTGGCTTAATCCTAAAACGTGACTTCATGATGATTGGGAGGTTTCTGGGGACCTTGAGGAACAAGCGTGGAATTAATCTTCCGTTGCCACATTTCGTCACTCTTTACACTGGTTGGCTGGGAACCGTTTCACAACATTTTAATGAGGCTTTGTTTGTACATAATGCTTAATATAGCCATTTATTTATATATTTATATCACCCATTTATTTATTTTCACTTTCGGTTCTCTAAAAAGTCTTTCGAGGTAAGACTTCTCACAATGTGACACCTCACTCCTCGCAACACTTTAGTATTCATGGCTGTTCTGTTTGCATTATATGCTGTGTGATTTTTAAGAGCTTTGTGATTGTGCTGTCGCATTTTCTGCATGACGTTATTCTCAGTGTTTAAAAGTGTTCAATGGATTTGTCTCATAGCTAAGCAAGGCGAGACATAACCAAATTTGTTTTTTTTTAATCGGTATAAATGTTATTCTTTTATGACTTGAAGGTTAAAGATCAATTGATGGCATTGATGTAATGTAATGTTCTGATTGTATTATACGGTATTTATTAGTAAGACTTGGAATCATGAAACAAGTGTGGTGTCGTTACTGATAAGATGAATATTTGTCTTTTCTATTTTATATTTTTGTACTTGCTAAAGATTTTAAGTCGACGGTCTAATTTTATTGAATTAAATGAAGTTATACAAGTGCTTTTTCTTTAGATAAACATCAACTAGATTCCCGACTTAACCTTTCCTATTTATGGATGAAAAATGCTCAAATTGGTGAAGCAGAGCCCGCATTGAAAAAGGCAACTTGGCAAAAAAAACAAAAACAAACTCCAGAGTCACGCATCATCTCCATCTCTCATGTATCATTTATTGGCTCAGAGAACATTTCAGGAACCCCAACCTCTGTGTGACCTTAGCCAGAAAAACTTTGTGTGTGTTAAATTTCAATTTAGCTCCACTGGTCACACACATGTATGCGCACACACACGAGACCTAACCCCTGTGTATTTTTCTGCAAGCAAGCAGCAGTCAAATTTTGAAGACAAAAGTGGGACATTAATGCAAATCATTGATGTGTTTTTGCTTGAACATCACAGGGGGTCCACACTTTGCGATGGTCCTGACCTCCGGTGTTTGGTTGTTATTCCAGTGTGTGAGCCAATTGCAGAAGGGAAGGGAAGAGAAAAAAAATCTCTTTTCATGTGATTGTTTATAAATATATTCATATTCTGCAATGAAGACTTTGCTATGGACAACCATGTTATCTTTACTATGGCCAACCATGTTATCTTATTACAACATAATGTACTGAAACACAATGTACCACTATTTTCTTTTCATGGATTCCCGTTTGATAAATTTATATTTACTGGAATTGTGACCTTACGAAAATAGGCTCGTCGTAACAGATGTATAGATTTGTTTACTCTGTCGTAAACTGGACTTTCCAAATTGGGTTCTCTCTTTAATGCAGTACAATAATCCATAAAACAGTATGGCTATCTATATTGAGAACATACATGCATGCACAACCCCTTTGTGGTCCCATCACGATTACAATTAGTCCCTGCCTCAGGGGACCAATTCCATTGGACTGACTTATGGTGAGTGATGTCATCCATTGCAATGAGATCAGGCCTGTAGAGAAGTATTAGCATCATGGCTAGTTTAAGTGTGTGTGAGAAGCCCTAATAAATTCCGCTGCAGGCCGTGCATCCGCTGATGGACTATATGTATATAGAATCCACACGGCCGTACACACGCACACAAATATGTTAGTGTATAAATATATATTGCAGTCGGGCAAGGCTCCAGGAATGTGGCTATATGCATAATCGAGCTTCAAGCAGCTTTGTAACCTGCATATATCACAGGATTACAACCCGCGTATAAGTTCACATCAGGTCTATTCATCAGGTGCTGTGATGCGTAGCGTGATTTTCAGTGTCAGCACAACGTGTACAAAACGGTAAATCAGAAAGACGGAGGTGCCTGTGTGCGTTTGCACGTGTGTGTGTGTGTGTGTGTGTGCGTGAAAAGAACGGTCAGACTGGGAAACACTCACGGACATTAAGTTGCAGAGGAATATGATTACAATTGATTAAATGCTGCTCTTTGCGACTTTGCTTCGCATATGTTTTTATGGTGTTTATTCAGACTTGATAGACCATTAAAACTAGCAACATCACTCAGAGAATGACCAAGAACCTCTGTAGTGTCTGTGTCGAGATATACAGTTTGTTTGTAAAGTATCGTAAATCAACGCATCATAACTCAGCGTATTGCAACGTGACGTAGCGCAACGCAACATATGCTAACAACTTTTGGTAAAACATTGTAACACAATGTACAAGAACACAACGTATCAGACCACATATCGTAACACATTATAGCATAATTCAACATATAAGCCTTTTTAATTACCGAGAAAAAGCCTTGCGTCTTTATGTTCAGTTCTCGATATGGGCGTAAAAACAAAATAGTTTTTCGCCCTTGTAGGCCTCCATAGAGTTACTTTAAAGCCACTTATTTAAATGTCATCGCAAATGCTCACCAATACTGTCAACTCTCACAGTAAAATAGCTTTGTGCCAAGGACCTTTGCTGAATGATAGTGCCAATTAAATTATTTAGCATCTCAATAGAGTGTCCAAAAGTACATTAACAGATGGAGGACCGCAGTGAGGCTGATAATATTCTCATACTGCAGGGTTCACTGGCTTCATCTAACATTTACTCATGCACCATTGAGTGAAATTAGCCGGCGCTACACGGACGAGCCAGCGCAGGAAGGAGCTGCTCTCCAATAAGTCGATGGGAGGCATTGTATTACATGACGGCCTGCGATGCCGCATACCTCGGAGGATCACTTGGGAATCTGAAATGCACCGCGGAAAGCCAGAAAAATAACAACCCAGACTGTGTGAGATAGAAAGAGAGGATTCCGAGATACAACGGTTATGCTTTTGTTCAAATTCCGCACCGCCGCCGATTTGAGTTGTGCTCCGGTTCTCCGGTGCATCAAGCTGGACTGCGTCGGAAGACTGTGATCCACCCTGAAGCTTAATTAAATCCTTAATTATTCAATTGACCCGGCAGCTGGTGATCAGTGGAAATGAAGCATGAAGAGGGGGTTTTATTAAAACCTGTTATCCTAAATTATATAAGCAGTGTCAACTCAAATGAACATTAGCCAGGCTTGTGCATGATGCTAATTAGAACAGCGACTAAGTACACATCTTATTAAAAATCTCAGTTTAGTACTCGCACTGTGTAAACCGCATGTACCTCCTGCCACTAAGTGAATGTGTGTGTGCCAAATAGTGCTAATGGAACACGACTAATCCTGGCCCGGATCCAGGAACCACTAAGGTAAACATGACTTCAAGTTCTTATTGTGCTAAGTCAAATGAAGGAATTCCACTGCACGGTGTTGATTTTTGAGAAATTTCAAATGATTTTAAGTACGATTTATAGTCTGAAAAATTCGGTAATGGCTGAATTTGTTTTTCATTCAAAACAGTGAGGTGGAAAAAAAAAAGAAATATTTCCATGGTCTTTCGGCTTTTCCTTTATTTGTCAACACATTTGGTGGAGGCCTGAGAGCTGTCAATTTTTTTGTTTGTTTGTTTGATCGTTCTCTATCATCTCCCAGGCACGACTCGCCCTGAGAAGCCATCAGGCCTGTCAAATAAAAACTTTTATCTCCTAATTCTTCCGGGGACTTAAACCTTTAAGACTCCAAACGTAGCAGTAAAAATCCCTCCCCCCAAGTCCCAGTCCCCGCCCAGCTTAGTTTATTTTACGAGTCCTCATCGGGTTTATCGCAGTGTAAACAAAGCTAAAACAGTACCCTGGTGGAATTTGGGAAGCCACACTTTTACAAGCCGAGATGGGGTTTGGGCCCATTGATTATTGCAATGATTGTAGCAATGTTCTCCTGATGGAGGTGACGTATCACGGGGACTTGAACACTGATGAAGGCCAGATGTCCTTCGAACGTGGGCCAATAAGTGCCATATTTACTTGTATCATTTGCTGTAATTATCCTCCCACTGGCATGATAATGATGCAGTGCTCCCCCCCCCCCCCCCCCCGTGAAAAGTTAGAACTCATCAACGAATTGGCTCACACTTGGTGAAGCAATTTAGAATTAATAATCCTCCCCCTTTTTGCACATCGTGCAACTCGAATCGACAATTCCCTCCGATAATTCATGAGAATACTTAGCGATGCTGTAAACGAGCCACAATTGTGAGAAATAAATTAACAGTGGGCTGTAACTGAGAAGGATTTGATCCAGATTGTGCCAAAGCTGTCCAAAGTTACTCCGGCTTGTGCTGCAACAGTCACCATACCAAAAACATGAGTGGATTTTTTTCTCTCAGCATTCACAAAATGCCACAAATGAAATGCCAACTAACATTCTTCTGAATGCTCGATTGACATTTACATTCTCAGCGTGATCGTATTTCAACATTTACAAAAGTTATTTTTTCCCATTAGTGTCATCCAGCATTCCCATCCTTTTCATTACTTATAATGCATTCACAGAAAAGCATTTTTTTTAGCATTAGTGTGAATCCTCAACATTCATACACAAATTTAAAATAACGTCTCAGCATTATTCTACATATGCAAAAAAAATTTTCTCTAAACTTTGACATATTAACTATTTTTGATGCACCATTTGTGGATGCATATTTCTCATCAGATGACTTGACTGTTTAGAATCAATGTCAGTGTTTGTCTCTTAGCATTCACACAAAAGCAGTTTTTAATGGAAATGCTGGTGGTGTCTCACCAATACGCAGCAATACTGATGTTTTTCTCTCAATCAGTCTCTCAATCAGCATTCACCTTTTTTTGAGGGGATGCGCAATTGCATATGTATGAATGCTATTCCAATCCGAATTTATCCCCACGCTATGAAACCTGGCACATTGCCTTGGGAAAGGCACATTATAGCATTAATATTTAAAGTTATGCGCTTTCTTCCAACTCTCCTTTTTTAAAGAGCCTGCAGGACATTGAAGTTAACAGTTTCTATAAAACACTCCAACTCGCTTTCTTTGTTAAACGTCTCCAATTGCAGCTATTAATATTTACACATCTTCCATTTGCAAAAGGTCGCCAGCCTGCGTGAGCAGATGGAGGCCAGTCAGAATGCTGCCATGCCATGGGGACGCGTGCTGGAAAATTGAGTTACAAAATGAGGTGAGCAAAATATCAGACACAGCCGTGCCATTCGAACACAATAAACACATTGTAGTCGCTGATAACACTGTTGGGCTCTTTTGGCAAAATCCATCCCTGAAGCCAGTTTCATTTCGCAACATGACATTTAGCAGGATTG
Organism: Syngnathus scovelli; assembly: GCF_024217435.2. Taxonomy (NCBI): domain Eukaryota; kingdom Metazoa; phylum Chordata; class Actinopteri; order Syngnathiformes; family Syngnathidae; genus Syngnathus; species Syngnathus scovelli. Next base: position 18,618,014 of record NC_090850.1, read on the forward strand.
TCTTTCATGACTACATCTATAAAAAAAAGACACACAAAGTTTAGTTGTGTTACTGAGATTCCAACCGTCCATTCAAATCTCGAATTATCCTGCTAACTAACAAACAGATGGCAGAGAGACACCTGCACAATGCTCTATTGTCTTCATTACACTTTTATTGAGAGTCATAATGGAAATGTTCCCTGCACCCCGTAATCATCTGCCCATAAAGTATAAAGTACTTACTTCAATTCACTTACTTAACCCCAGAATAATAAAAAAATGCCACATTCCAATGAGTCCATCTGTAAAGTCTTCATCCTCATTCACGGATGTGACCTTCTCATAACACACTATGGGACGGCCCCGGACGAAAATCCATGTAGCCCACAAGCTGGCACGTGAACACAAAAGTGGAGGGCCCAGAGAGACACTTTGGGTGTAATGCACAACAGAAACACTGGAGAACATTAATAACACCACTTTAACTGGGCAGCTGAGAGTCGCGCACACGTGCAGAGTGGCACTCTGGCAAGGAGAGCTACTGCTGGTTGATGAGCCGGCAAGGAGGAGGAGGAGGAAGAGGGACACATGCCAGGATTTCAGGTACACACACACATTGGCAAGCAAGAAGGAAACACTCGAGGAAACAAGTTAACACATGGCGGAAACAGGCGCAGTCACACGAGAGGTTATGTTTGTGGTTGTGTGTGTTTCTTCAATCGTATGTTTTTCATAGATGGTCAAACTTTAGTCAGGCAAAACCCGTTACGTTTGGCGACAAATTGTTTTCTTCTAATACTGGTCTAGAAAAGTCTTTCATCCAAATATTTAATGTAATCCTGACTATATTAGAGATGTAAATTCGGGTTACATCGTGACATAATTCTGCTGTTGTTCCTAATGGTGCAGATTCAGAAATGTTCGATTATCTTTAAGTGCAAAGCAGGGCACAAGAATGTAGAGCAAGAGTATTAATTATAAGTCTTGATTAATTGATTGCTACAAGTTAGATCATTGGAATGGAATTGAATTGTGGAGTTGATAAAGCTATAAACCAAATTGGGTTCACAACTTGGCTGCAAACAGCACAGATGTTCATTCACTGCACAAATTTGCCATCTGGGGAAGAACAACAACAAATGCTTGTTCTTTATCAGGACCAGGATTTAATTATTTAGATTTTTGTTGTGACAATTGTTGGATTATGTTGATCAAACTCTACACAGGACCCCCAAAACACTGAGTAATTTGGAACGAGATTGTTTATGCACACCTTTTTGTGACATCGTTGTTCGCTACTCTAACATTTAGATGACGTCAATTTCTGGAGCGACGAAGAACAGCAACTGGGAAGGAAACATTAAAACTTGGCATTTGGGAATTACCTTCCACACGAGTGGTGCCGTTATGACTCTGATACGACCTCGGAAGCCGTAAAACTCCCGTGTGGACTTTGTCACCCTATCGTCGTTTTAGTTAGAACCACTGTAATTCTCATATCAGGGGTCTGACTATTTTATAAATTGTTAGTCGTAAGAGGCCAGTTCAGACTTTTCTATTTGAGATGAAAGTCACGCTATACAGTAAATAAGAATCCAGCCCTGAGCTGAACTTTTCTGCTTGAGCTTGAAATGAAAGGTCGCAGGTCGGCCGTTCGCCTTGAAGGCTTTTTAGTTTGGTGAAGTGCTCGTAAGGGCAGGCGCTTGTAGGGAAAGCGCTGGGTTCTTTCAGACTAAGGCCTTTCTCATCAGGTATGACAAAATGACAATGTACCAACAAATACAAAGACGTATATCATGAAAATTTGCTGATGCGCTGTATTGTTTTTATCACTCATCTGTTTGTTGTCGAAGGATTATGTAAAACCCAAATTGATTTCTCCAAAGCTTGAAAGATGTTGCATTTTGATGAGGGTCTGGATAAGTGACTTAGCAGTCAGGTCTGCCTTTTTCCATTTTCATATGACCCAGGAAGCTAGCAAATGGATGAACAACAATGTAACACACTTGTTTTCTCTTTTTACTATTTGGAATGTGTACATGCATAAATTTGGCACTTGCAAAATGGTAAAACTTAAATTAGTTTTTTTTGTTTGTTTTTAAAGGCACTGTTGGACTGTATCCCCGTCTGTGGTAAATATTACACTCTCAAAAAGTTGTTTCTCTCTTTAAACATGGAAGTAGCCTGCTTACGTACTGTGCGTCACAAATTTTTGATAAGCCAAATTTGTTTTTCACTCTGCTTAAGACATGCTGAGACTGTTTCCCCCCATAATGAAAAATGGCGCGGTCAGCCTTGATGCCCCGGTAAGTGTCTTGTTTCCTCTAGTTACTATTTTAAAGGAGGCATCCGAAGCAAGCAGAAAACAATGTTTTTTGCCGGAAATGTGCTACTTTTAATATCGTAACGTTACGACGAGGACATTGTGGCAATGTCCCCCACACACACACACACAATACAGACTTCATCACAACATTCTGAACCCATCACCTCTTTTTAGTCAAAGAGCAGCTCGAGTAATCTCCAGCTCACCCATGACGCAAATGAGGACAAACGAAAAAAAAAAAAAAGAATCAAGCTAGGCTTCTTTTTGTGTGCTTGGCCCATCACAGGTGTTTGCTCGAGGGCCGTAATGACTCCATCCCGCAAAGGGCCAACGTAATCACAGCATGGGAGCAGTATTTATCACATGGACTAACTGTGCACCCCTCTCCTGACACTGGAGCAGACTTTATCCCTCCAAGCCATCTGCACAAGAGAGAGCACCATGCACCGAGTGACCATAAAAATCCGACATTCACCCGAGCATGTAATATAAGACTCCCAACCATGGAAGGGATTATGTATTCTGGACGGGGCTTGCACGTAGAGTTCTACGCGGAGATTTAGCGCCGATCTTCAAGAGGAACCTGAGCAAATAATACACACACTCCATCAAACCATTATCCTTAGACCACACCGGGAGGTGTAGCTCCACATTTCATATTAAAGGGAAAATCAATAGTTCCCCCCCAAAGAGGGTTATAGCCTCTAATAGTACTGTACTTCCACTTTACATCACAGTTTGGCTTTCTTTCAACACCTTCTGACTTTGTTTTTGGGGAGGTGGGTTTAGTTTTTGCATTTGGGCAATAGTGATCTTGCCTCACAGTTTGGAACCTGTGTGGATTTCACTTACTGGTTGTCCATCTTAATGGATGTTCTTTGTAAATTTTGAAGTCATTTAGTAAGTGCTCAACAGATCTACAAGATTCATACTTATTTCAACCTATCCCAGCTGTCAATCAAAATCTGATTACTCACGTCCGTCTTGACTGACAGTGCAGTAGTTAGGTAGGCGTGCAAATTGCAAAAACAATTCTATTTATCCCCAGTTAAATAGAAACGTGACAGGAATATTTCAAGGCTGAAAGGATAAAAAATGAGCACAATCTCCAAGTAGCAACTGTTTGCCGGGAGCTATCCGTTCCAACAACTTGTGGAAGATTTCAGCATCCCACCCACTCAGAAAGAGGCATATTGAAGCCCACTAAGTCCGACATTTCATTTTCACTGTAGCTATTTAAAGCTGTCCAACCAAGACCACGGCCTCGTGCGTGACCAGACAGTGACTGTGTAGGTCAACAGGCTTACAGGAAAAAAAAGGTTGTAGGAACCAGCCTGTGAGGCATGAAGGCCTGGTCAAGCATTTGGCAAATTGGATGGTCTTGTCTGTGGACGATTTCACAGTCCTAAACCTTGGACATATTGTACTTTGTGAAACTAAGTGGCTACATGTTATCATTACTCGTCCATCCGTCCATCCATCCATCCGTCCATCCATCCATCCACCCATCCATCCATCCATCCATCCACCCACCCATCCCTCCATCCCTCCATCTATCCCTCCCATCCCATTTGCTACACCCATTAATAATCTTCCATACATTGTCAGCTTTTTAAACGTACAAACTATTCAACATGTGCGAGCTCAACTGCGCTGGCCATAAGGCAGGAATCCCTAATTACAGACTTGCAGGGACTTTGCTTATCATCAGCGCTGTTTTGGTGTTTGTGTGAAATACTCCCAACACAGCCTTTGATGTAATTACTTTCCAAACGGCTTCCCCTCCAGCCAATATTCCGTTGGAAATTCACGGCCTTGGCTCGTTTGCCACGTCACCGGAACACCCGCGTTTGTCGCTGGCTCGCCTGCAGGGAGCACACATGCTGCACATACACTCGTGCTAACACCGCAGACAACAGGTGCACTGAGCATTCACATTATACAAGGTGATATCGCTCAGAATAGAATCCAAGTGGATGATGTTGACCTTTTTGGACAGGCAGTAGCACATTATGACATCGTGGCAGGAAAATGGTTGCTATTCAAGTGCTTTGATGTCATATGGTCGAAGGAAGTGCGTTCACAAATTTAGTAATGGTAATGTTTTTTTTCCGTAAATCAGCATTTTAAAATTGTTTTCCTTGTACTAGTTCAACATTATTCTGGTAAAAAAGTTTTGATCTCAAGCCCTCGTTTTCGTGAAAGTGTGGGTTTATTTATTTTTTTAATAGTGACTATTCTCATTAAATTTCTCATATTTGTTCTGATAATGTTTCACATTAAATTAAAATTGCAATGCTTTTTTTTCTATTATGCATTTTTTTCATAATCGTACAAATTTCATGTCAAGTTTTTTCCCGACACTTAAACTTTACACTCATAAACACCATTTTGAATAATGATTATTTTGCAATATCATTTTTGACATTCTTGTAAAGTGCTAATACATTTTTATTTTTTTTCCTCATAATGTTTTTCTCATCATATGCTGACAATAATACACCGAAAACTATCGCATCTGTAAGAAAAAACATAGTAGGCACTATAAATAGAATTGTATTATTCATAAATGTATGCAACCTTTAAAGGTGATATTTGTCAACACCGGTTCTCGGGATCCATATTTCCATAATGGTTTGCTCACAAGGACCTTTACATATGGGAGCCGCATGCATTTTTCACCCATTTTTTTCTATTTCTGACTCCAGCAGAAAGTTGCTGTTGACACATTGTATATGTATCACCACTTGCGTGGTTGTTATATAATATTCTTCCTCTACTGTTAATGCAAGGCAGTTCATTTATTATTTATTTTTCTTTAGTAAGCCACAGCAAGGACGCTAATGAGCTGTAGCACGCTAATACATCTGAGGTCACTTCAAGGCACTCTTGTCGTAACAACTTGTATGTCTAAGTCACCCCATTAAAACTAACAAATTAATTTTCTCTGTCTTTTTTTTTTTTTTTTGATAATCATACTGTACGATATTCGTCCCAGACCCAAACAAAAAGGGGAAGCGTCGTAGTGCAACGTCTGAAAACTTCTTGCCGGCCTTTTTACATATGACGGCTGGCGGCGGGCCTCCCAATTCACTCTAGCAGACGTCCTCAGACGGGCATTCTTTTGTCACGCATGGTGACGCAGGCTCATTAAGACCAGGGCATCGTTAGCGGGCAACGGCGAAGTACATCACGCCCGAATGTGGCTCCGGCTCAGGGCAAGGAGAGAGGAAATAGGGTTTGCTAATGACAGACGCATGCAGAGTATCGATCGCGGCTCTGATTTTAAAGACACCGATTTTAAAGACACCGTACGTAACATTTTAACTTTAAAATGTAATTAAAAGAACTTGTCATAAGAAAACAAGACTTATTGGAACAAAACAATGTATTCTCATATGCCAACTTCAAATTCATAAATTATTATTTCTATTTAATTCATTTAATGATCTCCCATGAGCTTTTATTCTTTCTGTTGTGGCGGTCATAGGGAGTGAGCAGTTGTCCTTGAGAGAGTGTGTGTCGTCTCTATAATTTGTCAAATGTTGTTACTTTGACGCTGATGTGCTCGGACGTGTTCATCAATCATCGACCATAGTGGAGAAGGCGCTAATATGTTAACGAGCCATGCAAATAGTAATTAAGACTGCATGCAGCATTTTAGCGTCATCATCGCACAGTTTGTATTTGGGTATTGAGTTTGCGTGCATATATATTTATTCATAAACACACACACTCACACCTGTGTATGCAAATTATTCTTTAAATGCTTGGCTTGTCCACGCCCATATTAGCAGGTGTGCGCCGCTGCTTATGTAGTTACGCAAATCACTAATTATTTTGATTTCATGCTTGTTCATGTGTAACTGTAATATTGCACATCACACCTCCATGCAGTTGTCACAGTGTTAGATTAATGACTTTGTCCTAATGGGCCCACTAGTGAGGAGTATAGTTGTCGAAATTTAATGATTGTTACCTCCCAGTCCTACACTCCTACAGTATTATTTATTTTATATCCCATGGAAAAATTAACTTTTTGGAAGGTGTGTGTGTCTCATTACATCATGCGTAAATGTACAGCATTTCAGATAAAGAACATCATCCCAACAGTCAAATGTGGTAGTGGTAGTGTGGTAATCACGGGTTGCCTCGCTCTTTCAGGACCTGGACGACCTGTTATGAACATGATTTTTGCTTTTTACCAGAAAATCCTGAAGGAGAATGTTTGGCCATCAGTTTTTCACCTGAAGCTGAAGCACACTTAACTTCTGCGGCACAGCAACAAAAATATCTCCACAGAGATGTGAAAGACTCATTGACAATTAATGATGTTATGTTTGCTATATGTCTGTCTGAGATAAAAAAAAAAGAAAAATACCTTGGTGAAACTGCAAAAAATAAGAATTTGAAGAGTGCCAATACTTTTACTATTAATAATTAAAATTATAATTGCACACAGCAGCTACGTAGTCATAAACTATGCCATCATTGGCCAGTATCTGACTCTCCAAAAATGCATCCAAAGCATATTGCTAATCCAAAAGCATGCGGCCCTTTGGAAGTAGATGATACAGAATGGATTTACCATGAAGACATTGCAAATCCATTTGCTCTATCAGTAACATCACGCGCGCGCGTAGCATGATGCTAATGTTTACACATTAGATACTATAGCAAAGAGTGTCCTTTTTTTAAACTGTTGATGTATGTCTCACAAAGTAGTGAGCTTTATTGCCCTCTTAATTTCCCCAAAGCCATAAAATAATGCACGAAGAGAAACACGGAATCATAACATTAAGTGCAAGTCATTTTCCTAACTTTTTCATCACAATGAGTTGTGGAAGAACGCAACGACAATAACAAGGGCGTTGAGGGACGTTTGACAGCCCAGAGGCAATTTGTCAGGTAACGTCCTCACAACATGGCCGCCTCACTTCACACAGGAAATGATTCATCTGCATCCTGCAGCAGCAGAGAACCAAGCCGCTGAAAATTACCAACAACTTATCTGGCCAATAAGTTCTAATCAGACAGCTGCCGCTTGGCGCACTGTAAACAAAAGTAATTACAGTAGATGTGATGGATGGAGAGAATAAGACGCTTTTGTGCGTGCTCAGGAGCAGCCTGCTGCTTGCTACTCTGTGGAGCAGAACACTTTAATTAGGGACAGCAGCATTCAATGAGCCTGACCAAGCACATGTTGCTAAAATAAGACTCTGCCTATTCTTTACTTCATTTTGGGCCTCCCCGGTGTCTCTCACAAAAACATCACTATCACTTTCTAGGCTCACGCAGCACTTTAGAAACTCTGTGCAGTCATCGCTAGCTATCATAGCCTTACTCCGTTTTCATACTTTCGATGCTCGTTTGAGCGGGTGGCCGATAGCCTTGATAAACAACTTTGCATTTATGTCAAGTGACTCGTCATTTTTCCACTTCTTGGTGCCACTTTTGGCCTACTAGTATCATCAGCCGGTCATTAAAGATATCAAATATCTATCCTAATCTTCAACCAGCTTCAACATCTTTGATATTCAGCGTAAGGTACATGAACTAATATATTTTGTGACCATTAATTAGTACATTTAGCACACTATTAGAATTACTAGGGCACACTAGTTAAATGCTTGTGTCTTTTTTTTAACTAGTAGTGAATGAAGCTTAAAATTTGCTTCATGAACCAGTTATATTTTATGTTCAGCACATGACCAGTAACTTGGGTCAAATTCACCCAACTTCTTGGGTAGGTCCAGTTTTTACATTAAAGAGTGTATGTTAATACATTGGATTGGGAATTCATGAAATTCAGAAATGTTCTCCATTTTCACGCGGTCCATATCGACCCAGTTGTGATGTTTTGGTTCGAACAGTGAGTCATGTTGGTGTTTCTGATGTGTAAATGAAGGGATTGATGGCGTCCATTGGCTAGCAAAACAAACGGACATGATGCAAACCGCAGTCAACAGTTACAAAGGGCGGTCTTGACCTACTTTGCCCTTGTTTTGTCTTTAAGTAGAAATAGAACTTCTTTGTCTGAATCTTTATTCCAACAAATGTTACTTGTGATATTTCAATGTGCCTAGTAGGCTTGCCCAACCTTTTGGCTTCATTTGTTTCCACTTCTGTGCATCCTCATCTTCAAAAAAAAAAAAAAAAAATATGCTGCAGGTTTGCTACCATGTGACTTGATGATGGATACATAGAGATTACGCTTTAATGAATTGTTCTTATTGCCTTGAATGGGAATGGATAAATGTATATTGATCTGGTGAGTTCAGTTTTGAAATACATTCAGCTCGTTCAGGTAGCACAAGTCATTGACTCATAATCACAGTTCAATCATTTTCAATCTATGTACGAGCGGGTTGGTATGTATTTGGTTTGAGTAATTCCTTGGAACATTTGAAATCACAAATAATTGGTCCTTTTGTGTGGTTTAGCAGCTTTTAGCTGGGGGCTTCTTTGGCTTTTCCAATGAGGAAACTTACTGTGAATTCCAAAGCAAATTCACAGCCTGAACGCTTGCTTCAGTGTGTCATAAAACAGCGTGCTTATTAGCAAGTTCAGTCGAAAAAGTATCGCTCTGCCACAGTTGCATTGGCTGCTTTATGCGCTGCTCCATCCTCTGCATACTAACTATGCCATCAGGACTCCTCGGGGGGAATAAAAAAAACGTTAAAACGCCGCTCCTGAAGTGGCGAACAAACCCGGGCAGATCGTAAAAATGATGCAAGGGGCGCGTCGGGAGATCTGCTTGTTTTTTTTGGGGGGGGGGGTGTTTTTTTTCTTTGCTGTGTTTACACGCAATGTAAGTGGCCAAAGCCAAACTTATTTACATGCACTTTAACGGCCTGTGATGGAGAATCCGCCGTTGCCATGAATAAACTATTTGCACATTGGCATTCACTCGTGTCCCTGTAGCTATTTCTCTTTATTCCCTTATTTAATTGCAATGGCTTCTCGTTAGCGATTAGCACGTCGTATTGGAAGCATGTGTGCGGTTTGAGTCCAAGGTATTTGGAAGCGCTTGCTGACCTCTGGTGTCTTGTGAAAAGGTGCCTGCGAGAAAAAGTCGAGATTTGCTTTTACTGAGGCTTTCAATTATTTTGTTGGAAAAATAGACGATTCGTGCATGCAGTTGAATTAAGGAAAGAAAATAGCACACAATGAGGCGCTTTACATGCCTCAGTGACGCTATTTTGGTTAGCAATGGGCTAAGCAAAGTCGTCAGTGGAAAACTACCTTTTTTTATGCGAGTGCGGTGTAGTCCTGTATGGAATTTCGTTTGACCCACCCAGGCTGAGTCATCACATTGTTCTATTTGCTCGAACTTGCTTGCTGAGTTTGCTCAGTTTGTCACTTTTAGTCCCCCTCCAAAAAAAGAATTGTTTGCAATGACAATATGGTCAGAGTGCACAATGTTTGTAAGCTCGGACCCAAACAAAGTGAGCTCACACTGAGGATATCCAAACATTAACATTCACTGTCTGTCAGCTTTGGCTTGAAAACTCATTTCAACTTGAGAAGTGTGTTGTGTTAACACTTGAAAAGGCGCTACTATCAGCTGTGAACAGCCTCAAAGTCTCTATTTGTCTTTGAGATGAAACTATAATTAATAAACCTACAGTGAGAGGCTACATTGAATTAAAAATGTATCCTCAACTAGACTTTTTGTGCAGATAAATTACAATTCATTATAATCCGGTATATTTTACATCTGATGTTGATTTAGGGCTGTAGGAAGCCAGCGATCTGCTAAAAAGGGTGCGAAACATCAAGACTTGCCTTTCCTTCCTCTAATCCCTCACCAGCAGCTCCCGAATTAGAGTGAGAGGCCACCCAAGCAACTATTGGGCCAGCAGCCACTAATCTGTAATTTAATTTCCAGCGGGTGTGCAGGCCATGAGGACACCCAGCAAGGTCAAGGGCTACTGTGCACACAGCCTCGTGTGGTTTTGCTTAGGGACCAGGATGTGTGCGTGAGTGTGTGTCTAAGGGAGGTTTACTTTTGGATGGGGGTGTCATGCTTTTCTCTCTGACTTATGCAAGGTAGCTATGTTGCTTATGATGACTAACAAACAAATCAGAGAGCCTGATAATGATCCTGAGCATTTGAATGAAGTGACAAAGCCTGGTTACCTTGCTGCCTATGACACTACCTTGACCTTCTTTGCATGCATTTGTGACTGGATTTAGGTTTTCCAACTAGGGTTTAAAACTATGGTTAGGGTTTCAAACTAGGGTTAGGGTTTCAAACTAGAATTTGAAACTAGGGTTAGTTTCAAACTAGGGTTAGGGTTTCAAACTAGGGTTTAAAACTAGGGTTAGGGTTTTAAACTTGGATTAGGGTTAGGGTTTTAAACTAGGGTTAGGGTTTCAAACTAAGGTTAAGGTTTTAATTAACAATATGGAAGCATTTGTATTTAAAAAAATACTATATATAGTAAGGCTTTTTTTATGGAAAAAATATTACCATGTATTTTTTTGATGGCTTTTTTTTTAATGAAAAAAAGACCATGTACAGTAAGGCTATTTTATGGAGAAAAAAAATGACCATGTATAGTCATTTTTTTAATGAAAAAAGGCTTTATTTTATGACAAAAAATGACCACAGTAAGTATAGTAAGGCTAGCAAAGCCTTTATTTTTTTCTAAATAAAATAATGACTATGTTTAGTAGGGCTTTTTTAATGAAAAAAAAAACATGTATAGTTGGACTTTTTTAATTAAAAAAAAAACAGGTAAAGTTTCTATTTTTTTCCCAAGTTTTTATGAAAAAAGACCATGTATAGTAAAGCATTTTTATGAAGAAAAAAAGCCCATGTATTGTAAGACTTTTTTTAATGAAAAAAAGATCAGTCAGGCTTTTTTATGAAAAAAAAAGTCCATGTATAGTAAGGCTGTATCTCTAATACAAATAGGCACAATTTTGGCATTCCTACTTAAACCTTTGGCACAGAGAAAACTCTTGTAAACCAGAAGGTGAAACCCCACACATCTCACTGACAATTTCAAGCAACCGGCTGTAGTCTCACGTTCATTCAAAACAATGCGTTATACAAGGCTGTTGGGCTGTGTCCCATGCACCATTTGCAGTTTGCCAGAGCTTAGCCGGCATTCAATTACAATCACTTCCACTTCCAGGAGATAGCAGAGGGGGGACCAAGAGCAGGCGCTGACAGATAGTGGTTACCAGGGAAACAGACGCTAATTATGAGCGTGAGAATAATGCTCTTCTCTAATGAGAGAGGCAACTTAAAAAAGATCTAACATGTTTTTTGCTTTTTTAAAATCGGTCTTTTGTATTGAAAATGACCAACTGTATTGCATTCACAGTGGTTGCTGGTGGACCTCCATTGATATAAAAAAAAAAAAAGGCCAGGAAGGGCTTGAGCACATAGTTACGTGTGATGTGTGTGATGGCCACTCGAGGGAGATTCACACGCGAAGACGTTGACGATGCTGCACTTGTCTTTCGCCCGGGCTGTGACGAGGACGCCGTTATAGTTCACAAAGGATGCCGAAAACAGTCATCAGGTAGATGGATCCTGATAGTTGGGGTAGAATTACCCGCCTGACTTTTCATTTCGGCTGCCCGGCTGAAACCCCTGAAAGAAGAAAAAGATGGTGAAATTTAGCAGACTAGCTTTGAAAGATGCTGGTCATGATAACACAGGCAGTTTTAAAAATATACGGTTTACATAAAGTTCTACTTTTGTGGTCACTTTTGGCCAAATGAAACCGGAGAATACAATATTTTTCAATGCTTCGTGATTCTCTGCCAACCGGTCGAGGGCCACTCTGCCCCTTGCCCATAGAGAAAATGCATTGATAGCTTGTTGTAAAGGCATCATGGATCATCAAATCAATCCGTAGCAGCCCGTTCTTGTGGCGAGGGATCCCATCAGACCGAGTAAATGTGCAGTCTTACAAGAATGAGGCAGTGGATAGCAGCGACAAAAGCCTTCCAATGAATTTAAATTGAGAGAAAAAAAAAACAGCTCCCAATTAGAACAGGGTGTGTGCAATTTGCAAGTATTTCTGACGTTTATCAACTTCTATGCGAATGCATTTGAAGGTTTGACATTTTAGAGCTCCAAGCAGTACCCTCAGGCTTTGGAATCACGTCAGCCTGTCCGACTCGTAATAGTCGTCTCAATTAGATAGCGGGCATGGCTGGCGAATATACTGTAAGAGTTTCTGTAGTCATTGAAAATCTGGCTTCAAACAGCCAAAGATGTCTCTAGCTTCCCTCGAGCGGGCTTAAGCCGTTCAAAGTTCTCGTATATCTAAATCAAAAGGGATCGGTGACGGGTTTAGACAAGCACAACCGAGGTCTTAATGCAGAACACCATCTCCTGTGCAATGTGGCAGAGATTATTAGGCTCCCTTGCTGCACTTAGCGTTTACCATCCCGAAAAGGAAGCGGAATGAAACTGTTGCTCTGCTCGTTGGCGACTGAGTGTTTTCATTTAGGAAGCCATGCATACACGTCCCGCCGAATGACTTAAATAATGTATCGGCAAAGACGGCGTAGTTAACGCAAAGGGCTTAATGAAGGCCTCAAACCGGTTTCTCACACTGTTAGAGGGGCTGCTGGCAAGACACAAAGAAGATATAAGATTTTCTGATTTATTCCTGATTATGCAAACAGAATTTTAACTCGTTGCAATTGTGCCAAATGTGAAATTGAGTAGAGATATTCAGCATTGTCAACACAAAGGACAAAACACATTTTATCAGTAATATGATGTCATCCCCATTATGGCAATCTGAAAAAGTTGACTCAAGGTACCTGGATTCTTTTCTTTACTTCGAAATCTTAGATGGAGAGTTTCCTTATTTATGTCTCTGGTGGGAGTGTCCCTTGGGGGTTGTCACATAAGGATCGTTGTTGTTGTTGTTGTTGCTGCTGCCAGGTGTGGCCGATAAACGACGGTGATAACCCCCAGGAGACAAACCCACCAGACATAAGTGGGGAAAATGTACAGCAAAGATTTCGAACAAAAGCAGTGTTAAAGGTGAAACTTCTGAAACAACCACGAGCCCACTTGCCTCGAGTAAGGGAGCGACAGAGATGTGCTAAAATGCTGACTGGCAAGTTTGGCAGAAACAAACAGAGGCTTGTCACGTCCATGTCTCATCTGTCTGTCAAAAGGTGAGCTGCACCCTGGACTGGTCGCCGATCGATCGCAAGGCACATACAAGCCTTCACACTCACACCTGCGCTCAGCAAATTTTCAACATAGACCATCACCAAAATAGGATTGTATCCAGGATCTTTTAACAAGGAGGAGGCCAAATTAAACGCCAGCGTGTTAAACAGGCAGAAGCAATTCTCTGCTTCCAGCGCACGAGCCCCGACGCTGATGGACGGATTCATTTGCACAGGCACTCCAACTTGCAGGCTGCTTTGAATGGCCTATCAGAGCTTGTTCATGTGCAAAATAAGGCGGATTCAATCTCATCGACCATTTCTTTCCTTTCTTATCATTCGAAACTGGGGGGAAAAAAACAGGGACCACAGTTCATCCTCCAGAGTTTGCAGCCTTCCTTCTAATTTGTATATTTGAGGAACATTACACGCAAAGAACAGCGGGGCTGCCGCTTTATGACACCGAGGAGCCAGAGCACAATCAGAGGAAGCCATCAAAGACAAACACCGGCGATGAGACCATGAAACGAAACCCCCAAAAAATTGAGGAGAGTTGGCGCATAATGAGCAAAGGCGCTTAAAAGCTTGGTAAAGATCATTACCAGGAGGATCAAACGCCCGCGAAACCATTTCTCCGTGCGGGGACTGGTAATTATGAAGTATTGTCGATAGCTGCTCAGAGACAATGTACATTTACATTCATTTGCATAACTCCCATTACCTGTAACCTATACCGTGTTTGGTAGATGGGAAGCCCGCACCGAAAATAAGATCTCCGGGGAACTTCTGCAATAGTTCAATGCATGTTTACATCCTATAAAAATATATCAGACAGCCTTGACCTCGCGTAACAATGTCTCGTCTTAAAATGTATTCTGTATGCGGATAGAGGTTAGCAGTAACCACCCACAAACTCAACAAATATCTACTCGCAGAAAGACAATCTTTAAAACCCCAGAGTAAAATGCACTAATATTGATTTCTGAAATTAATAAGCTGTTAAATGCCAGAGTAACGGATGGTGTGCTAACTCATAATAGTACACACACCAGAGGCGGACAACATTTTTCTAATAGATATAGACGTTGTCACAATAAAAACAGTGCCTTGAGATAGTTATTTAAATTATTTGTGAGCTTGTATCTCAGAAGAACCATACTTCAAATTATCATTCCCATTGAAATGAATGGAAATGCAAGTAATCCGTTCTAGCCTCCCCAAAACATCCACAATTTGTTAAAATATTACAATGTATAAAAACATAAATATAAATATGATACAAAGAAAATATTCCTAAATGTAAAACCATGTATACCTTATTACACACAGCATGAGTTTGACACCATTTCCCTACACAGTTTCTAAAGGCTGAGCGTAGAATCAATGAATTCCATTGGCATTATTGTTTCTAAACAAACACAGTAGGATTCAACTTTTGCTGTTCCACTGTATAGAAGCTCGGAGTACCAATTGTATGTTTATTTGCTGACAGTTCAGTTGAGATCAATGCATTTCTAATGCCCACAGAAAAAGAAAAAAAACAATATTGCTGTGCCCGCCAAAAGCTGCTTGGCTTTGCAAAAAGATTGCAAAGTGTGTGAGACATAATCATTTTTTATCAGAAATGACCATGCATAATGTTATGGAGAGAGGGTTGCAGGCTGGGGATATTCCTTGGTATGCAACATTGACGTAATCGTGTCCTTGAGTCTCCTCTGGTTGCTTAGCACCCTGATGGAAAAAATTGACGGGTGCCAGTAAATGTCAAACGAAATAGTTTTAGCCTATAATGGAAGGAGACTGTTCATTAGGATTAAAGATACACAACAATATATTTTTTAATCAGAGAATATGTTTCTAAATCTTTGCTACGAGGATAACTTGGAATTAAAGATACATTTACTGGGACTCAGATAAATCCAAAATATGGATTGGCCACCATCAATAAAACAAAGAGTGAGCTCCACTGGAGGAGAAACTTCGGGGCAAAAAAACGGAACGTCATGTCCTTAGTATCCATTTTCTATGATGCTTCTTTGGACCACTATCAAGGTTGGCCTGCCAATAACATCAACGCCTGCAGCCTCTCCAATTAGCTCCAGTAGCTAAAAACCAGCATTATTTTGCCTTTCCCAGTTATCCCAGTCCAATTGAACACATCCTTTACCTTGCAAGAGGCTTTTCTCTCCTTACCGGTCAAGGTATCCCGCCAAAAAAAGGCCCGTGGCACTGGTGGCGTTAATTATGAGACTCCTAGCCACAGCCCTTGAGGCTGATTCGAACACGGATGTGCATTAATCTTTACTCTTCTCTTCACACTAAAAGGATGGTTTGAAGAGACTCCTGTGGTAAGCCCCAAAGGCAAGGTGACTGGCGGAGCAGGAGGAAGGTTGAAAGAGAGCAGAAAAATAAAAGCGGCACTTTATTCGCCGCTCACAACGGGACGCCGACCGCCTCGATAGACGAGTGAGTCATTTTTTTGCCCCCGCCGCTTTACATCCTCACTATGTTAATCGGATTGAATATTTAAAGTGACACAGTATGACATTCCCGGCGACCTCCTCCTTCCACCTGCGTTGTGATTTGTTTGTTTCCCGACGCGGCGTGAAGGTGACCGTCCATTTGGAGGCTGCTGAAGGGCCACGACATGCTTATTTTCGCCAGCGTTTTATTTATTATTAGGATCCGAGCCAATTTAGTCTGTCAGATTCAAGCTTTATTTGCTTAAAATAATAACGGGCGCTCATGACAAAATGATCTACAGTCGACCCTTGGCTCTGTTTTTCCCAGTTTTTATCATGTAATTTATCAAACATATATTCATAACGTTATTCATTAATCTGGTGTGAGTGACGTGATGAATTTTTACATTAAGTTTTATAAACTGCATAAATAGTCCTTTTTCGATGTTCATATTGTCTGTCTACATGTGTTAATGCACCGTTTGTGTTCAAATATCTGCTGCTACAATGTTTATAATATCGCAACTATTGATACTACTTAGTTAGCTCGTCTGCGCCGTTTTGTATCGTGTGTTAGCATTAAACGGCCATCTTTTTCAATTTACATATGAAACAACTCTGAACTTTAAAAGCTCTGTGATTGAATTGTGACCATGTGTACCCCACCTCTCACTCAAACTCAGCTTGGGTAGGCTAGACCCTGACTCTGAAACACTGACAAGTGAAGCGGCTTATTATTTTCCATATTTGCCCAAAGCACATCACTGGACCTGGGACTTCCCGGTCCACAAGTTCTTACAGACCCAATAAAAAAACATTTTTCGGAGAACAAATACAGCAGTTATTTTAGGATAATAATTCCATTAAAGAATGCATTCATTATTTGGCTTGTCAGTTTCCACGACTCCTTTTTTGACACGTTTGTCTGTCATCTACAAATGCACAGCATATCTCGCCGTCGCAATATCCCAGCAGTCTTCATTCCGCCCATGCACATCCGCATCAACACGGCAACGGCGCGGCCCTCATGCACACGCTCTCATCTGCTTTATGCCTAATCTTTGGCAGTTAATTGAGCCCAGAGGCAGAGGGTTTCAATGGAGGCTCCTAAGGTTTTTTTTTTCCCCGGCAAAAACAAGAGAAAGAGCCCTCTCGGGGAGCGGAGTGGTAAACAGAGCGGCACGCTCGCCTTATTCATTAGCTGTCATTGAGTCAGTCGAGTAGCACAGCTGACGTGCTAACGCTGGTCATGTATTGCACATAATTAGCAATGTGAAGACAGTAAATGTAGCAGAGTAGTTTCCTTGCATTAGTCAATTTTTAGGCGATGAGGACCAAGCGAAGGCTGCTTCGCTACTTCGAATCGCCATTTATTATCCTTTCCAAGAACTTGTCTTTGTATATTGCGTTGAAACCGTATTGTACAGTGGCTCCCCCTGCTGATACACAAAAGTATGGCTAAATTAAATGTGACAAGATGACAAAACTTTTTTTTCCATCAACAAACTGTAGTACTCGTTTCTTGCCATCTCAGTGGTTATCATCGTACTCCATCACAGTACACGGACGACAGGACGAGGCTGAGGGGGATAAAAGCGCAGATAAGTGGCTGAGACGGCCGCATGCATAATTTAAATACTACAGCCAGTCAAAGCCAACTAGAAGGCATCACACAAGCTCCCTTGGAGACATTCCAGCATCCTTCTGTTAGTTTCTGCTGAGCCTCACCTGACAAATAAGACAGTGAAGGACTCAAGGTATTCCCTCTTTTCTCTCCCGCCTTGTCCTCACTTCCCCTTCCTGCCGACAGCAAAGAGTTTTAATCTCGTTCCCCTTTTGGGGAGAGCTCTTCAGATAACGCCGACTGTGCAGCAAACACTAACGGCAAGGACTCCTAATCTTAGCGGAGTATATGCGAATACACGGGGGTGGATTAAATTGATATTTGTCAGTTGTACTAAAGCAGGGAGGAAACGACCATTATGTGGCACTAATTGCACCTTTGTGTTGAAAAATGCAATCCACTTTTTCGTCCGGGGTCCTCAGGTACCGAACCCGGAGCTATGGTACTTCTCACCCCTGGACTGTTTTTTTTTTCCAGATCATTTGTGTGCAAGAGAGCGAGATGAGAAACAATGAAACTGATGTCTTGATGTCGGAGACCGCAGTCAATCCATTCATTTGTGTCTGCACTGCTTGTTATGAGGATTGCAGTTAAACTGGAGCCGAAGATGACTCAGTGGCTCGCTAGTCAATCACTGGGCACAGACACATTCATTCAAATTCACATTCACACCTACGGATAACTGATAGCCTCCGTTGAACCTGAGGAAGGTTTCAACAGATTACAACTCAGAAATCCTTAGCAGATTTTCTAACCATTGTGCCAGACTGAAATGTAACATCTTTTTTTCTCATTGTGTGGCTGTGGCTCAGTTCTTGGAGTGGGTTGTCCAATGACTGAAGTGTCAATGGTTTGATTACTGACTCCGCTTGTTCCTTGTCTAAGTGTCCTTGGGGAAGACATTGAACCCTAAATGGTCTCCAGGTTGGCATTGTAAATGAGATTGTGTCTCGCACTCTTGTGCCCCCCATCTGACCAAGAGGCCGGTCAGATCCTAAACTAATGGTCATTTCATGGTAATGTTGACGAGTTTGGGAAAAAAATTACAAAAAGCCCCAAATTTGCTGAACTGTTTGCTTTGGACATATTTCTCCAACTCACAACATACGACAAAGGAGGTTAACTAAATGACACAAAATATTTGTGTGAAAAACACTTGCAGACCATCATAGTAAAGATATTTTCATGAAAAAAAATTAACGTGGCCCAAAAATTTGAATGGTTGTGGAAATGATAATACAGTTAATAAAAATTTTGTACCCTAAAAAAATTCCTTATTTTTTGTGAGATTTTTTTTAATCAATTTAAGAGTTAGAACACCTTGCTTGACTGTGTTCAACTTTGTAAGTTCTACTTTTTATGTCAAAACTAACCGAGAGAGAGTATCGTCCGGGTGTGCCGCAGATAGTTATTTACTATGTGATCTGATCTCGGTCGCCGGTAATGACGCCATAAAAGCCTCGAGCGAATAAACATAAGTCATGGATGAACATGTATCGATAAGGAGGAGGTTTATGAAAACAAAGTGCCCCTGAACTCTCCAACAAGTTAATTAAATGCAGAGGCTGGCTTGATTAAATAAGGTATACCGCAGCCCGCGTAAACGCGCAAATCGATGGCAAAAAGTGCCACACAAATATTAGAATAATTGATCAGGGATGATTCAGCAGCCGAGAGGTCGAAAAGGCCGGCAGGATATTAGCGAGCGACAAGAGCAGCGGTGAAGGTCAGTGGATACTACGGTAATGACTAACGCCCTTTCCTTGACTCCAACGGGCCAGACTTTATTTTGGCTAGTTACAGGAAATTACTTTTGCTATTTTCCATCATCTTCTTCTCGCGCCGGGCTCGCACGCGTTGGCTTTATAGCGATGACCAATCAGGGTGCAATAAAAACAAGCTGTAACTGGCCAAGCCTGTAATGAAAAGGATTCATGCAACTGACACCAAACTGACGGTTATTAAAGTAAGAGTTAGAGGCGCATCGGAGCACTAATACAGTGCGCTTCTGTACTTTATGTTAATGTCATCTGCTCTATTATTTCCCGCCTTTTGCCTTTGCAATACTATGGCGGCCAGGAATGGAGCTGTAGTTAGGGCATCAGCCAAATAATTAACAGTAAACAATAGTGAATATTTCAAACAGTAAAATTTCAATCGGATGATCATATTATGGGCATAATAATCAAAGTGTGTTTTTTGTTGTTTTACTAATTCTGCTGTTTAGTAGAGGAATCAATGTGAGTGAGAAGCTATTATCACCATATTTTGGCCATAATGTTGCAATTGCATGGCATTCGATATTATCGTTAAGAGTTTTATTTGTTTATTTTTTACTAATAAAAGCAAAAGATTGAACGCCCGATGCCGCAAAACACGAAGGGTCTGTCATGCCAAAACCCGCTTAGTCAGTCTCACGCAGAGGCAATCACGGAGAGAGGTTATGCTATCAGGAATGTGACATCTCGCATCTTCTCCGGGTGGAACATCGCCGCCGCCTCGGATCTACGGCGCTGACGTTTGACGGAGTTTGGGCCGCGGCGGAGTGGGCGAAGTGGAGTGAGGCCAAAGAGTCCTTCTCCGAGTGTACCCTTGCCAGAGGCCGTCCGTGAGTCAGTCTGCGCCGAGCCAAAACAGGCTGCTTCCACCTCCTGATGCGACCCGCAACCCCGCCCCCTTGCGTTCGTGCCACATTCACTGAATTGTTTTTGATGACAATTCTACATGATGGGGCCTTGTTGAATCAGGTTTGGCATCCCTCCATCTGTTTTAAAGTCCTTGGCTTGTGTTGTACTTTTATGGAAGAGTGCAAAATAAATAATATGGTTTCGGTCAGCTAAGGGGAGCAATACAGCTCCAGCAATATAAGCATTGATGTGTTTCAAGCTGCTTGCAGCTGTCCGTAGAAGTATCTATTAGAAGTACCAGAGTCTTTAATCAACATTGCATGCATGGCTTTGGAACGTTGGCGAGGAAAGCAACCTACTGGATTTTATTAGATAAAATAAATTGTAAAAAAAAGAAGAGGACCTTGAGGCCTTTTTGGTTTGTTTCATACTTGTATATGTGTAAGATATTTTAAAAGAATCCATTAGGGCCTTCTTGTATTTGTTTACCTCTATTTTGTAAGATCTCTTTAGGAGGATACTGCTCTCTAATACAGAATGTTTTCAGAGTAATTGCCCCCCCCTGAAATGTCACAAATTGGCCGCCGGCGCTCCGAACAATAACATCAGCAAACAAGAGCGACAAATGAATGTAAAACAAACTAAATAGTTTCTGGACAAAAACAAAGAGTGTGTGACTCAAGCTTTGGAGTGTTTACAATTAATCAGCGGTTTGATGCCAACAGCCGAGGGGGGGGAGAAAAAAAGGTTTGTTTGCATATTAAGTCCAATAAAACGCAAGTGTCACATCACTGCTGTGATTTGTTATATCAAAATGCCAAGAATCTCATATTTCTTTTGTACTGAATTAATACCGCTGAGGCTCATTACGACGTCACTTACCCCGTAATGTGCGAGCGTGTTTTGAAGAGAGTCACAAAAACAAAGACACAGGTGATCCACATTCACAACACACTCACCCTTCGTTGTCTTCGGACTTAGCTCGTCAGTAATGTCATAGCTGAGGAGGAGAAAGATGAGATCAGTGTGAGATACACATGATGTCCGTCCACCCCGCTTGTTGCATCATCAGGAAGCAGAAGGCGTCACACTTTTATTTAATTAGTCACACCGGTGCGGAGGCGGCGGATCGGATGAGTGAGATGGATACGCCAACTCTCCTAGCAAGCTTCCACTGTGCTGTCAGACGAGTGGAGATGACGCGATAGGAAAGTGCGCACTATGAGCATCACTACTAGCGGTAGTGAGTCTGGGTCTAAGTGTTTTGTAAAGAGGGATACACACATATTGGGCCAAATCGAATGTTTCCTCCCTTCCGATCAAAGTCAGGACAAGCTAGCTTGATTGTATGATTAGCCTGAGCCATGATGAGCTAATTTTCCTCCTCGAGCTACTAAAAAAAAAAAAACCTGATCGGTTCAACAGTTCCTTAGGTGTAAATAATACTGATAACCTAAAAGTTAAATACAGCTGAACTTAAATTTCGGAAAGGTCGGTGACCTCTGGAGCAGATAAATAACGGGTATTCTCTGAAACATCGTGAAGTAGTAGCGCTCCTGTTCAGCTGGATTGCGTCTAATTCCAAATCAATGCAATATTAAGAGCTTTATAATTCCAGTTATTATCCGAGCAGTGTTTCCAGTCTCTCGGGTGCATCCCTGGGAGAAATACGCTCGCGTGCCGTGCAGGCTTTTGCCGTCAAAGCCGCGAGCGCGGTGGTTCCGTAACATGCGTGTAAACCGCTAAACAACTCAGCACGGGGAAGGCTCTTAATTAGCACTCTTGAAGTTATTCGGCAGCCCGCATCTAATAACGAAGGCATCACCGCCGTCCTATTTACATATCTTTAGTTAGTAATGCGTGGCCGCTGGGAGAGCCTCGTGGCTGAGGATGCGTTGCCAGTGAAAAGAAGGGCATGTCAAGTTGAGCTGCTTTCCGCGGGCCCTCTTCCTCTCAATTATGACTAGCGATGTATGCGAGGGGACCCAAAGGTCTGTCAAACAAGGTTATGATATCATAATGTTGTAAGCAGCAGTGCAGCAATGTGTATTTATATCATGGTAAGAAAGGCTACTTTCTGATTGAACCAAATTACTGTATCACTATGCAGATTAACTTTTTCAGTGAATGAATTCTATTTTAGTCAGCTGATTTTTGATTGGCAGAGCGGTAACAACACACTTCCTTGAAATTAGTGGCTGGAAGTCAATCCGAAAGATTGTCAACCAATATGTTATTGTGGTTTCGTGTTGCAATGCATTAAAATTGAGAGTTGCCTATAAAGCTCAACATTATCTTTTCAAAAGGCATTTCCCCTCCCCTGCCCAATACATCGCCTGTATAGGAATCCATTATTTTCCGCAAGTGTACCTAATGTTGTACCCGGAGGATAGAGATAGAAAAAGGAGCCGCTGTTATTGATTTCTTGAGTGTTGCTTTCCTTACCAAGATGCCCTCTTTTCAATATAATAATATCATACAGTTCAGGACAATTATACACAAAAAACAATTGTCTGTCTGTATTGAAAAAGATGCATGCATTGTGTATCAAAGTCCCAGAGGCAATTAAAGACGCCCAGGAACATACAGCTAACGCTCCCTATAGAATATTGAAACGCTGGCAGTAATTCGCTGCGAGCGTAACACTGCGATCCCCCAGAGAAGCATAAGGTGAACACTCCGTTCCTCGCGCATTAAGGTGTTCTATCTTTATTGCCGTACGTGCCGGCGAATAACTCGATAGACGGGACAGAGGGGGGATATAAAAAGAACAGAGGTGACTTTGACTGATACGGCCGTCCTTGTTTCTGTCCGTCTGCAACAAGCGGCCTTTAGGCTCATTTATGCTTAGACAAAAATAGATGCGTGGCGTTTAAAATAGTATTATACGTCTTCATACTTTCATGCGTGTGTATTTATAATCTGGCCAGTTCTAAATCAGGATTTCCCCCCAACTCTCAACAAGTATTGACAACAGACATTTAAAAAAAAAATCTATGGATGTTCTGTGCATATCTGACAGTGGGCATAAATGAGCCTTGTGTTATCGCGCTGCGTTAAATCAAGTCAATACTTGGCTTACTTGGAGATTTGGAGGGATTTGAGCATTTGCTGTTAATTGCTTCAAAGTGAGGCAGAACGATTTTTGAGAGTTTAGCGCGGCACGAGCATTTGGAGTTTGACTCTCAACTACAATATAATAAACCTCTAAAACAGGGGTGTCAAAAACTCGCTTTCAACTCAGACGAGTAAAAACTGGTCAAGTATTTTTAAAAAAAGATATTAAAAATGAAGACAATTTGCAATTCTAGTAATGACACACGAATTTGATGCACAATTTGTCTTCGGGGGCCGCATAAAATGATGTGGCGGGTCGTATCTGGCCCCCAGGCCTCGAGTTTGACACCTGTGCTCTAAAACCATCGTCATACATCAAAGTCGCCTTCCCATATCATCTTTCATCTCTTTTTTTCTTCGTGCTCATATCACACAAGCCGCCAACACTTTACATTTCTTGCGCCAAAATAAAAGCGCACAAAGTAAAGGCCGCCTCTAATGCTAGCTGCACTCGTGTGACTGTGGTGCTTTCTAAACTGTGCATCATGCTCAGATTAGTGCACATGCTGCAGAGAGGAGGCGGGAAGCCTGTGTGTCCAACACATCTGAGAGGAGGAACACATGTACTTGGCTGTCTATACGAGTGTCGCTTTGCATGTCGAGGGGGAGGTGAGCATGTTGTTGCATGTGATGCCGCTCGTACAAGTGCCTTACTGTGAGGTACAAAAATGTCAACAGAAATACAAAAGGTGGCAAGGCAGGAAAAAAAAGTATTAAAATCTGAATCCAACTAATTTGTTTTTTCGAAACAGCTATTTGCAAACCCATCGTAGCAATCTGCATGGAAAGTAAAGAGCCATGTTGAGCACAGTGGCAAAGGTGCCTACGTGTGCACTATGAATCCCGCGATCGGAGCGCTGTTGTTGAACATTATTTGCCGTAGCCATAAAGGCAACAAAGGAATACCTCAGCCCAGCGTGACTGAGAGAGTCCTGGTTCCTAGTTATCAGCGCTTATTGTTCCAATCAGGCTGCTTTTGAAAAGGAAGGCGTGCTCTCCTTTGGACAGCTCATTAAGATAACGCACATGAGCTCCCCATCGTCGCCATTAAAGTGGAGCTTGTTTTGGGCGGCTTTGTTTCGGGCATGAACCTGTGCCTTTGTCAGCACAATTGGAGCCAGATGGCAACACAAAAGCCGCCTGTCTTGAGTGCTTGCACGAGCCCATCTCGGAAGACAACGGCCATTAGCTCGCCTTCTCCAGCGCCACCGCCCCGCGACGTCCACCTGGATCGAAACAAGATCCGCATGATGACGGGAGGGATCGAGGGCAAGGACCGTTGGTTGCAAGTCGTCGCTGTGATCGGCTTGCACTGTGCTACCCTCCTCTACCCTTTTCGCTCACGCTAAAATATTCAGGCCGGCTAGTTGTGGGGCAGCTGACCCCACTCCTGGCTGCACGGATCACTCTGAAACATTCATGAGGGACTGGGAGGCAATAAAGAATAGAAAAAGTCATCGGCTCTACCGCCATCACCTCGCGGCTTATTAAAATCACATGGTATTAACTTTACTGTTGGCGGGAAAAGGCTAAATAATTCAATCAGACTAAAGGAGGAGTCAAATGAATGACGCAAATGAGATTAACGCTTGAGGGAGAAATGCTCAGGATGGTGATGGGCATTTACTGAAGTTCACTTGGCTTCTTTAAAGTTGTTTGTGGATTTAATAGTGGTCGTGTCGTCAAGTCAAACATTTTATTTAAAATAAATGTATTTATTAAGTTTGACAGGCTCCACATTTGACCAATATTAACAAAATCCCCTGATCAGTCTAGGCTGGAGTCCATCAAGTCATTTGGAAAGACCCTGGCCCCCGAGAGACCCCGAACAATAGACGTATGGATGTTATTTTGCAAAACGACTGAATTGACTCCGGATTTACCTGCCGACTGCAGAGACTGAGCTAGAAGCGTTGGCCTTGCTATCAGCTCCTAAAAACGTCTCTTAATTTAATTTCCCTACTGACATTACATAACATGTCTCATTTTTTGTTTTTATTCATTGGATATTCCAATAAAAGTGTGAACTTAATCAAGAGGCAAAACTTTAAAACAGAGAACTTCAAGGTTCTCCGGGGATGTTCCCTTCCCGGTACTGCGTAGTGTCGATGTACACCCCAAATATCAAAAAGTGCGGCTCCATCAACACGCTTGACGTACACGGGTGCTCTGTCACCGCCCATTTGGTGCAACTTGAACATAATGAATTTTACAGTCAAGCTTTTTGAGGAAGGTGGAATGTAAAACAGCTTGTTGGCGTCTCTAAATGAGTGCATCTGTCTCCATTCAACACACACAGACACACACACACACACGTGCACACACAGCACACACACACACTTGACTAAGAATGATGCCAACAGGCTGCTGGACTTGGTGCCTGGAGCAGGTCTCATTTTTTATGTGCATTCATGCTTCATCAGCATTCACTGGCACTTGAGTAAACAAAGTTAACATTCACTAAGTGCTTTTGTTGGGTCGCCCTAACACCTGCCCACCTGCTCAGACTCTTTGCTTGAGTGTCCAACTGCCACATTGGCTAATTCATCTTCTTGCTTGTGTTTGACAAGCAACGTAGGCTATTGCAATAATTTACAAAAGTGCACGTTCTTGTAATTGTTGGTTTTTCCTTTCAGACAAATTGTTCATGTGTGAAGCCGGCAATTATTGGAGATTGTTTGGCAATTTTGGTGATATCGGCTATTTCTGCAACTCACCGTCTTCTGTTTTCTACCACTATGCCTTAACAGCTCGACATTGTGGTTTTTTTTTTGCATACTTTCTTTGTCCTTACCAAAAGCTGATAACACAAAGAAAAACATTAATCCTGCCAAGTATATTTTTCCCTGTCATAAACATACAGGCAATATTTCCGCGATTTCGATAACTGCGCTTGTGTGAGCAGGTGTGGATCGGCTGACCTGTCTTTGACTCTTCTTCTTCGAGTTCCTTGGCCTCTTCAGCTGTGAGGGAAAAAAAAAGAACCGGTATGAGTGGAAGTTGATGGGCACAATGCAGTCACTTCATCAGCAGCCTGGGGCGAGCTCAAAAGCCATCAAGCTCAACACAACTGCGCCCCGTCGCGACACGCACGCTTGCACGCACGCTTGCACGAACGCAATCATAGCCATAGCCAAGCCCAAACATACTATCCATCCTTCTCATCAGGAGAGTAAACACATTCGGCTTTAGCTGCTGGCTAAAAAACAATCAGTAGAGTTGTGGAATGACACCACTATGGTGAGTGACACACTTGCGCATAGGAACTTTTGAGTTGTGCTTAAACAGACTTTTTAATGGGCTTCTCGCAAATATTTCAGTTTCATCTGTGCCTGGCCACCCATCAAATACAAAAAAAATAGTATAATTTTTTCGGAAATTGTGTCTGCAAGCCAGACATACATTCATATTATTTGGATGATAACCACCAGAGAGAGACAATTTTTTTTTTTTTTTAAAGTCAAAGTGGGCATTGACATGAAACAGAATTTTCCTTGGCAACAGGCTAACTTCAAGAAATTCTTGCTTTTACAAAAGCAAGTCAAGTCAGACATGTTATTAGTGTTTCAAATTATATAAAAAAAATACTACATAACATGATTTATATAGTGTGATCTGGGACGGCAAGGAGAACATCATTCTGTTCCGGTAATTACCATGACGAAATGTCTGAGAATCACTTAAAAAAAAATAAAACTGCTGGTGCGGACAGGGACAGGATGGTGCAAAACCATGGGCTCCGCTGTCATGAGATCCGCGCAGAGTGGAGGAGACATTTAAATAAAGGTCAGTCGATGTCTGCAACGGTGCCCAGAGGTTTAAAAATAAATATGGAAGTGACACAGACTTAGGAGTGGGAGAGTAAATAGCTCCATGGAACATATACAATCAAATGAAATGGAAAGAGAGAAATATATAATACACTGCCTGCCAGAGCTCTTGGGGTTGCGTGGCCCCCTTTTTTGTTGGGTGGAAAGGAGGTGGCGGCACTGAGAGCAGGATTGATTATCTGGTTAGCCATCTTATTGAAATGTAAAGGCGTACAGACGCTGTTTCCCTTCTGGCAGCGCTTTGGTGTTTGAAGTGGAGGTGCCGCGTTGCCTTGTTCGCGTACAATACACACTAATGGAATGACAGGGTGTGACGACGGAGGATTATAAAAGCCAACACAACGGCCTAATTGTGCTTGTCTTGTCTTTAAATGGTGTTCCCGTGCCAAGCCGGATTGCAGTGGATTCGCTCCTACACGCGGAGTGCGGAAGGGGTCAGTTAAAAAAAAGTGTGGAAGTAAGCAATTTATCTTTGCTGTCTTCCTTGTCATAATATATGTGGGCCTTTGCGGTGCGTATCATAACCCAACCAAGCAGTGAAAGCTCCAAATCCGGGGGTGGCATTCTCGATATCTTTTTTTTTTTCCTTACAATCCTCACAGCCTTTTCCACTATACTTGATAATGAACACATGGATTGATATCAGTATCATCGATTGCGTATAATTTGATTATTGGATTGTTAGACTGTTTACTTTTACTTGAGTAATATTATTCTAAAGGAACAGTATTTTTTACTTAAGCACATTTTTGGGGGTATTTTCTTTTTCTTTAGTTACCACGCATTTATATTTGAAAACACTGACCTCCAAAATGAAAGTATTCACATTTTGTTCAACCCGCAAGGCTTATACGTTGACATGAGTCTGGTGGTGAGCCATCATTAGTGAGATGTGAGAATGCCCACCGGTGTCGAATGACCTCCTTACCTTCTCTCCTGGCCTCCTCACAGCTCTCCTTGATCTTCCTGCGGCAGACGGCGGCCAGCGCCACGAGCAAGACCAGCAGGCACACGGCCAGGCCGACGGTCACCCACAGTGCCACGGGGGGGAAGGAGAGGTTCTGTCCTGAAGCGGGGGAAGAGGGTTGGGGATTGAAAGCGGGGGCAGTGCAGTAGACAGGAGAAAACATTATGAGTCATACTGACTGATTTATTAAATTCAAATCTAGGTCAATCATCGTTGATCTTGGTGTTCATTTTGATTCACTGTCAGACTTGGTTTTGCACCTAATCCTTGGTGAAAAACTGATCCCAAATTTTGTCCCAAACATTATAACAGAAATTACATTACTAATCATCAGTGGTGACCATTTACCAGTCTTCACACCCAAAACCGAATTATGAAAGACAACAGAAGGATGAGTCAACCTTTTGGTCTTTGTGAGAATGGTTGGATGGACGGCTGGTAAGAGCCTCTTCAGAACTCCTTTTGAGTCATTCCATCGGGTCCAGATGGCTGCTTTTTTCGCTCAAACAACATTGGCATGGCATTAAGCAAGCTGGAGCTAACTATCGCCTTCTGCCGTCGAGGTTCTGATGAAGGGCGTTTTTGGTGCATTATCTCCAACAGGGATCAGGACACAAACACGATTATGCATATTAACACATAAATTGTGTTTTTAATTAATGCTTTTCCGACACAGCTCTCTTGTAAAATCACATAAAAGTGAGTTACGGTGTCTCAGCAAAGGGCAAACTGATGAGTAGAAGCAAAAAAAAAAAAAAAAAAGGGGGAAATGGTCAGCAGGAAAAAAAAAACTATATCAGAGACACAGACAAATTTCCCCTGAGTATTCAAACTGAACAGAGGGAGAAGAAAAGAAAACAGGCGAGCCAGTGAATGGCTATGAGCCTGGCGGTAGCACAAACAGGCTTCCTTCAGAGAATACCCGCTCTGGCCAGATAATAATGGAGAGGGGAGGAAAAAAAATACAGAAAAAAAATGCTGGCTTTGGAAAGAGGAAATGATGAAGCATCTGCAAAGCCTTGGCACAGAGTCTCAAGGCAGACAGTCAAGGCTTTATACAGTGAAGCCAAGATGGAGGGCAAACAGAGGGGATCCTTCCCGGGGATGAGCCTCCGTCAGAGGTGCTCCATCTGACGACGGCAAACAATTGTTCCTCTTTGTCCCTTGCAAGAGGTAATGAAGGGGCAACAGTGTTCAACAAGAACGAAAAGGATATTTGAACATGGAACAAGTTGTACAATTTGGAGTCCTACCAAAACTGTGGTTAAAATATTTGAGCACAGTTATTTTTCTCCCAGCTGACTTTGGGTGAGAGGTCCCCAGTTACACCAGTTTTAAAACAAGTGTTCTGGAAAAGGAATAAATGAACATTTGACCTCAAACGGAAAATTTCATTTTGAAAGAGGACCGAATCCAAGTTGGACAAGCGCAATACGAAAAAAAAATCTGAATACAAACTACCAGTATTTGATATTAGTGCCGTGCCGTTGCTACAAAGCGAATGAAATGTGCTCAAGTCACCTGTATCATTTTGATAATAACCAGCCAGGACCGGTTTTTCCATCTTTGTTCTTTGCTATTTAAAAGACCCCCTGAGAGCCTCATTGTATCCACAGAGAAAAACATACTCAAAAACAGTAATCAGAAGTATATCTTCAAGTACTGCGCAGACACACACTCTCACACACATTGATATGATTTTTTTTTTCAAGAGTGAAGAAATCTGACGCTCTTCGGATTGCGTCGTCTTTCTCATTCCTTTTATTTTCACACTTTCCCGGCCACATTCCCGCTCCCTCAAGGCGGACTGATAAAGACAAATGCCACAGTCGGCTATCATTGCCACGCCGGGGCCCAAAGGGCCGCACGATCATATTTTTCTTCTTCTCGTGTTTGATGATGTGATTTTGTTTTCTTCAGAAATAGATTTGTCTCTAATGGCTTTGTTTACCTAGCCTCTATTCCCTTCTGTGCTAGGAAATGGATGGAGTGCCTTGGACATTACCTGCTGCAGCAGATTTTATATGGACTTGCACCAAACAAGCTTCTCTTTATAAGTGTATATCTCTAAATAGTTTGGGTGTGTGTGGGGTTGGGGGGGGGGGGGGGGGGAGTACATCAATTCCATCTTCACCATCTGTATAATTTCATGACAACTGCATATAACTCTGAAATTGGATATGTGAAAAAGATTTTGCCATATGGCACAAGTATGACCCCACGTTTTTGTCTGTATAGTCATCATCGTTATCGTTGAAAAAAATATTTTTAAGAGCCTGCAGTGTCAGTTGACATCAAGTTGAGCTAAAGCAACTATGCAAACCAAGATAATGATAGCCTGAAAAATGTGTTTCATTATTAAACACCATTGGATTCTAATAAGAGGTCAGACAAATGTGTTTCAACTACCGTGACGGTGGGCGCACTGCATCTGCATATCGAACGGTCTTTCAACGGAATCCTCCTCTATTGGTCTATTATTTAACACGTTGCCAAACACTATTAGCAGACCTACATCCCATTAGGGAGAAGAAGTCTAGCTAATAGGCAATGAAGCTAATTTTAAGAAGGTTCAGTTCTTCCGTCATTTGTTAAGCCCAATGCAATACTAACCTCCTTGCTGAAATTCTTGTTCCGGGGAATAATACCTTCTATCGTGAGTAAAGGTTGATTTATCAACAGCATACGTTTAAAGTGGCTATAATTAAAACTATTCTTTTTGACTCGAAACACAGGTAATCTTTTTTTTACTTTAGTTCATGGTGAAAGTGGTTGTCTAAGATGACAGCCGCTATAACGGTAATTAATTGGGAGCACTGACAATCATAGCAGTATCGCTGAATATTACTCATGACCGCCTAATTACATCAGACAAATATCTTTTGGGATTTTTTTTTCCTGTAGTGTTCTTCTACATCTGCTTTTGACACAGTTGTATGTTAGCAAGCAAACGTGATTGGGGTACGCAAGATAGATTTTGAGCTTTTAGCTTTTTGTCATGGCAGTAAAATTTGATGAGTCTAATAACTCAGTTCCGCAAGGTCAAAGCTTGACCAAACATTTTGTGGGGGATAAAGAGATTAATAGGTGCCACCTACTGACCAAAATGTACAGTTGCAATAACTGCACTCCCCTAACTCATCTTGAATCTGGACTGGACCGTTTTAAATTTCAACTCAGATAACCAAAGAGTCGTCAGCCATCTGACCATTTTAGTTTGATGTGTTATGAAGTGGTTTTCATGATCAAAAACGTTGCAAGTTCAAGATAAACTCTTTGGATGCACGAATCTACCTGTAATGGTACCGCTGTGTGTCATGGTGAACACAACTGCAGTTTATCTTATTTTGTCAGCTGGATTACAGGTGCTGCATTGCCTTTGGGTGTTTTGTATTTTAAAAGGCCACAGCAGACAGCTATGTTAAAAAATAGATGTTTAACAGGGCCAGGCAACAGTATGATAAAATGCGACTTCCTTATGGAGCTTCTAACATCGCCTGTGAGACAGAAGCCCTCCTTATTCTCTGGAAGACACTAGCGGGCATTCACAAGGGCCCAGTTCCGGTATTGTTTTGGCTTCAGTAAACGCGAGCGCCACAATTTCCTGGCATTTTTTAGTAGTCTGGGTGGTTTCTCTCACACCTTTAGTGGAATAAAGTGGTCCAAAGACACACTTGCCTGTCATCTCGAATGTGCCACGAGACGACGATGAGGATCAAAGCTGTTTTCCTACCGAGTGTCAGTTCAGCGTTACCTGCCTGGAAGAAACCTTTCGTCTTACGCTGTGACCAAAGGGGAATAATGTCTCTTGAGAGACTGATGCCTTCGGGCTGAAAGAAGAGCCTAAAGCCTCACTGAAGTCAATGTGAGGGATGAGAAAACGTCAATTAGGGGTTAGCCTTAGGTGTCATGCTCGGCTTTATTCAACTCAAAACGTCGGGGATGCTTACGGACAAGGGGCTTGACCAGCAGCTATGTGCAGTGCCCTGCTAAAAGACTCAAGGTGATCACAGCCATAGATTGAAGAACAGTGAAAACCCTAAAGTCAAAAACTTTGATTGCTTGTAACATCTGAAGTTGGATCAATATTTGCAAACCAATTGTTGACATCAATGCTTCACGAGACCACATTTTGGCTACGGCTGGTTTTATTTTGGTAGGGTGCTACTTCCTGTTTTTTGTTTTGTTTTGTTTTGCTCCTCGTCCCATTGGCTTGATGAGACAGAGATGGTTTTGACCAGGATTTTGGATTTTGCTTGACCAAGAAAGGTATTTTATATTGCTCTCTTGCAATAGCCATTGGCTAGCTGGTGACTAGCTTCTTCTCACTTGCCATTTAAAGGTAGTAAAGTGCGTTTACAGGGAGCCATAATGTTAAGAAAATAATTTTGTCAAGAGTAGTGACAAATCGTGAAATGTTTTATACTTGCATGCCAATTAACCACATTAAAATGTTATTTCAAACGCTGTACAGTAAATACAGGTTTTTGGATGGCCGAGATGAAGGCATACATTCATTAAAACAACACAGTATAAACAAGATAGAACTGTAAAGTCAATGAGATATAAAACTGAGAGAGACACAAGAGCTGGCGCTTAAATCACAATGACCGAACGCTGGCATTGTGATTGATGCGTACCACCTCAAAAAGTAGTGGCTTGCCAACATAGTGATTTAAACATCTTCATCAAAGTCTTGTGTGAAAAAGAGTGGCAGAACAATAAAATAAATAAAAGCCAACTCCTTTTGTGATGGACGGTAGCCTAGATGAAAAACACGGGTACGAATAGAAATGACGATGACTGATTCTCAGTTGTATTTTGGTATTAACCTTAAAACCATTCCTCAAATCCAGAAAAGCCCTTTCCATTAAAGCCAAGTATGAAAAGCTTGTAAGTGCACACTGACTTTTTTTCCAATTATTCAAGAAACACCTATGCTTTTTGAAGAGTGAAAGACTACAAGGTGACTTGTCGACGGGAAAAAAAACTTGGCCAACTGAGACTGATAGAAACGGTTTTCCATCATTTTCTTAGAATTTCAACGCAACCCCTCTATATATAGCAAGATGCTAGCTCGCCATTTTATTGGCATGCTGAGGAGCGGCGCGCTCATATCGCGAGCAACAACCTATCGTCCAATTACTAACGTGATTTGTCTGACATTATTGCCTTTCCCTCAACGACCCCGGTCTTGTGGCAAAAATAAAACGAGCGAGCGACGAGCAGGCACCCACATTAAAACCGGAGTAATGGCTGTGCATTAGCAAGAATAAAGTTTCTAAAGGCGCTCTTTTTTTTTTCTCAGCAGGGGGGTCTTTAAAAGCCATCTGCTGGCGTTGAAAAGCGTATGATGAGGGAAGGAGTGTGCAAAAGAGATTGAATAAATGAGAGTAGCCACATTTCCAGTGGCTTTTTTTCAAGACCTGACCCATATGTAGCACTATGTAAATAAAGCTGACTGCCGTGAGGTCGCTCCACAATGTTTTGCACGTCTATCTTTATGTTCCAGTACCTCCAACTTATTACTTCCAACTAGTCTGTATTAGTATTTTTCAATCCTTTTCATGACATAATGCAATTGTAATGACGACCCTTCGGCAGTTGAGTAAATGAACGCCCATGGCCACAATTTGCAGAAGTATGGTTTCATTCTGACAATGTAATGGATTATTAATTATGAGGTGCTGTGTTAAGGTCATCTCCCCTCGAGTCGCACAGTAATGATCCACAGGTGAATAATTTCGGTCAACCACTGGTCAAACCCTACAGGCTCAGGCTCTCATTATCACACACACTGAGAAAGGGTTGCGAGAGTGATGATATTGTAGTTTTCAATATTGTCGCTGTCCCATGAAACCTGGTGAGTCCACTTCAGATAATATTTTAATAGTTTTTTCAGCAAAACGTGTAGCTAGCCAATTAAAACATTAGTGTGCCTCATAGTTCAAATCTCAGATTGTGTGGAGTTTGCCGTGTCACTGTGTGAAAGTCCACATTTCATATGCATCTTTGCTTAGTTCAGTGTAAAAGGCAAAGACAGAAAAATTCAGTACTTGCCCCCCACTTGCTGTCTTGTGTTATTATTAGGGCAGCGAAACAGTCCGCCTTGTGCTTTTAATTCATACACGAGTGCAAAGTCTACTCGTGTCAGAGTTGCGAAACGCTCACTTCTTCTTCATAGTGCGTGACATATTTGCTCAGGGTTTTTGGTCCCGTCGCTGTTCAGCTGTCCAATTCCATTTTCTTCCTTGGCATTTTTCTTGCATGCAAATGTTGCATTTGTTTTAGCGCAAAGGGGAAAGTGTATGCTCACTGGTGAACATGGGCTGAGCTCATACCGGCACTGCACTTTTGACATGACATTTACAATCTATTTTTTACAAAAAGAAAAAAAAAACACTGTAGCCGTATCCACGCGAGGGAACGTTCTCCCCGTGTAAAGTTTATCCTTGTTATACTGTCCAACCTCTACCTCCGGGCTATTGTTTATGCAGTCTCTTTCTCAGCTATTACACATTCTAACCGCGCTCCACTTGCCGTATAGACTTTGGCGTGCTAACAGGACAGCCCAGCTCCAAGCAGTATTTTCAGTCAATTAACCAGTCTACTGGGCATGGGATTACATCCACCTGTGAAGATGAGAAAATTCACTCTCAAATTGCCAGCAGCATAATGTCTGAATAAGTTCAAATAATTAATTTCAGCTCAGTTGTCCTCCCTTTACACTTTATTCACAGAATTGTGCCTATTAACGTGTCTCTAAGATGCACCAGAAATACAATGCAAAAGTCTACAAAGTATGCCAGTATAAAAGCGCTCATCAAATAAATCATTATAATTAGCACATTTTGGTCATGCAAATATGAGAGAACGTAAAAATCGGCAATCTTACTGTTGGAAACAAACAAGTAGAAATAAGAAACAGCTGTGAAAATAACAATAGTGTTGTTTTCAAAAATAGTCAAGAATTTACTTCGTGTTCATTGAATCTACCAAGTCTTCATGTTTGGTGACTGCATTCTGAATGCCAAAATAAATGCTTCAAACTGTACAATTTTTTTTGTTTTACCTGCCAATTTTATACCAAAACAGTTTTTCTTTGCGAGTTTCGCATAATGCAAATGACCAACGTGGCCATTAGCAGCAATACATCCCAGCCAGCCACCTCCCTCTCCACTC
This sequence comes from Syngnathus scovelli, assembly GCF_024217435.2. Taxonomy (NCBI): domain Eukaryota; kingdom Metazoa; phylum Chordata; class Actinopteri; order Syngnathiformes; family Syngnathidae; genus Syngnathus; species Syngnathus scovelli. Next base: position 18,653,288 of record NC_090850.1, read on the forward strand.
ACTCAATTAAGAGCTCCTGTGATGTCCAACAACTGACAGACACTCCATCACCTTCACACATCCGCCCTTACTGATTGTGGCATTAAGATGTCGGAGGCGCCCGGACAATTGATTTTCTTCAATCTTTGTTTTTCATTCCGTCTTAGCTTCTTTGTTTCTTCACTCGGCCATCTTGGCAATGCGGGCAGAACTTGGGAGCGCCATAATCATTTGACAATGTGGTGTTGTCTAAAATTTTAATTAGCTTTAAAACAAGTGCTCCCTTACCCTGCGAGAGGTCTAGGATGTGTAGGAGAAGATTACTAGTGACAGCTATCAGTGGCCAAACAGACCATCAGTGTGGTGGAAAAGACTGAGCAGCTGAGAGGAGTCAGACAAGGATGCATTGATCCAGAATTCCAGACATGATTCACCATGAAGACGAAAAAAAGGGGGGGTTGCTTCCAATTATTGCGTCGGTCCTAGTCTACTTTAACGAACCTCCTTGACACAAACAGTACACAGACTGTTTACTGACGCACCAAAGACTGAAGGACTCTCGAAAGTCAAAAGGATTTCTCTTTTCTACATCCTCTAACAACACAGCCAGTTTATAAGATCCAACTTGGGTCTGTTTTTAGAAGGATTTCTTGTCATCATTTTTGGTCTTATCTACCAAACAATTTGTCCAATTGGTCTGATCCTCGTCTACCCCAGAGACCACATACCACAAATTGACTGACTTCTGCTGTCTTCCGTCGCATGTAGCCCACCTATTCGTCCATCTATTTCAAATTTACGACGAGGTATGCAGATCTCAGATTATGTCACAAAGAAGCCAGCGCTTACGAATTGAAATTTATTTCCACGTTAAAGCAGAGCCAAAGTTAACATGTCGTAAGTGCATCGTGCTCACCGCGAGCGGTCTCCTCTGTAGCAGAAGACAAACGGTAGTGTCAGTCATCTTGCAGACACCCTGCAGCACACACCTAGTATTGCTAAAACAGCCCCTGTGTTGCATCACTGCGGAGCCAAGCCAATGAGGAATATCACACGGGAAATTAACGTTAACATGACATCCGTTCAACCAGCCCCCCTTGAAGTGTTTATTTTAATCGAGAACCCATCCGGCGCTATCGGCATCTTGTGGAATCATCTTTCGTGTTTGAGTTGTGGGAAATATATGAGTGAAACCACCGCATATGTGACCTTTGGATCGGTCTCTATGTCCACAAATCCCGATTTGAATTAGAAATGCAATCATGGAATCCACACTAAAATCTAAATGTTAAACCCAGGAACAAAGCAGTTCTTCAAAGAAAAAAAGGAAGGCTACTTTACAATGCAACGCAAGTGATCAACCAAACATGAAAGGGCTGGGTGGACTTCTTCAAAGGACTACGGGCTGTTAGTATGCTTCGCATATTGCTGGAGAACCTGGAGAAGTGGGCGAATATGTGATAAAATTTTTAAAGGCATATCGTTGGATAGTTTTTGGCCTGGCTGTCTCTATTTATACATATATTATAATATATTAGTAAATAATTGTAATTAAAATGTTTGATGCCTCAAGTGTTACTGTATAATTTGCCATCATTACAGGATTGTACATGAATTTGAGGGGAGGGTCTCAAATGCTACATTATAAGATCTAATTTGGAATAATATTATAATCCCTTGTGGCGAAGGAGCCATCCACAGAGTTGAAATCATTAGAATATGCAACTATAGGGAATTAGTTAACAGTGAAAGTTGATGTAAAATAACCCATAACACCAAAATTACCACTGAGATTTATGGATGAAATTGTATTAATATAACACTCCGCGGGACATTTGGATTTTTACTTTTTTATTGTTGCTGTCATTTTACAAAAGACCGAGCTTCACAGCAGTCTACTTCAAATGAGTCGTGCCCACGAGCTCCTCCGAAATATCAGTGAAGTACAACTTCTCATGACTTATTACTTAAATATTCTTCGCCTCCCTCCAGCGGTTTTACAGTAGGAAATCTCAGACGGACGGAACTTTTGATGTCAGTGAATGTCTCACTGAATGGGTCACACTGTGGCTAAATTGCAATTTGGGTGCGGATGTTTTTATTAAAAGCAGCAAAAAAGAAATGAATAAGTTCGATTGAATTTTTATAACATATATTTTACATTACTTTTATTGGTTATTTGCAATGAGTCAGGTCACACAAATGGGGAAAAAACGATACTGTGAAAAAGTAAGATTATTATTGTGAATACGTTGGGTGAATGTACATACTTTTCTATACAATAAGTGACAAGTCAAGGTTCGTCTTTGACTTTTTATGGCAATTTTCACAAATGCTCTCGGAAGCTCTGCCTTCTTCATCTTGTGTCTGCCAGTCAGTTACCCGGCAACACTCGTGTTCTACCACCTGTGTCTGATTTCCTTGCCGGTTCAAAGTCAATTTACTTCCTTGTTTTCCATCCAATCTTGTTGGCTCATTTGTTTTCTGGTTGCGTTTCACTCTTGTCCTTAGTTTGATTTCAAAAGGAAAAGTTGTTCCAACCCGTTTGCCTCACTATAGAGAAGTTCTACCTTTTAATCAGGCCTTCTAAATGTTCTCATCGTGCCTATCTGCTTTGACCCTTCCCACACACAAAAAAAAACATGCGTGTTAGTGTAACTAAAAACTAAATTTGTGATGGTACGTCGTTTGTATTGATGATGTCACGTCAGAATCACAACATTGTTTGGGTGAAAGAGACATTCCGATGACACTCCTGGCCATGGCATTTTTGGGGAAGCACACATAGTATGGCATTTTCTAAACCTATTACCGGTTTCATCATTGCACGCCCGCAATGCCATTACATTGTGTAATGTGGCAATGAGAAGTGGTGACAAATTGAAATCCAAGGGCATTATTGTCACCCGGCCTCGTGAGTGAGTCAGCGGGGACAATGTATAAATAGCCCTCCCGGTCGCAACAGCACACACACTCCAATTCTAATAGACTGTACGTTGGACAAACATAAAGTCTACGCACACCTGTTCAAATACCAGGCTTTACACTTAAAATCTGGATTTATTTTTATTTTTTGGTTGAAAGAGGTCAGTACTATTGTAAACGAAGGAAGCCCTCATAGTGGTAAACGATAAACAACTGTAAAATGTTGAATTGACTTCCCGTGAATGACCCTGTTCAGATTGCCCTCTTACAGTTTACATGAAGAAAACAAATTAGCTTCAACAAATTACCAACACATCCATCACTCGTCATGCGTGGGAGTGAACAAGAGTGGCTAAAAGCCCGGACAGACACATATTATAGATATGATGGACTCTTTCAGTGCGGGTCACCGAGTTGTCTCGGCCGTCGACGTAGTCGCACTTTACTTCGCCGACAGACGCATACGATGATGGCAAGTGATGAAATTAAGCAGTTAACAATATTAATAAGAAGCAACACTAGTCTGTTTCCTCATGTCTGTTATTACGGAGGGGCGGGTCGACTGAGCCCGACTGAATCCGAACCAGTGGGGGAATATTAATGCTGTCTGGGATACCTGTGAGTCATGGCGAGCCCCCGTTCATTTAAACGAGTATCATTAGGCGCACGGCCACTCTTTGACTTCATCATTCACAAGCATAGATGTGCTTTTTGACAATAGTTTTTAAAGATGCCAATCTCCTGGAGGGGGGCAGTTGGTGCTACTACTTAAGTCAGCAGAATGGAGTCAAAGTCCAATCCTCTTGGGCCACGCTTTACTTCAATTCTACACTCGATCATCAATCACTGGTCTCTTGAGTAAGCGGAATAAAGAAGCACCAATCCCGAAAACAGACTCAATCTTTTTTTTTTCTTCCCCCGCATTAATTGGAAACATCTCACGTTGCCAGACAATGGTCTTAGAATGTAGCCAGTCGCTAATTCCGACTACAAAACAACAGAGCCATTTAGGGAGGCAAACTGCGGGCGTCCTTTGCGGCATTATAATTCACGGTGTTATCAGGTGGAGAGTTTAAACATCAAATAAACGGACTGGATAATTAAATCAGCAAACTTTGAAGGTGTGCCCGGGCATTAGTTTTTGGCTGAAAGGCCCGAGACTAAAATGATTTTGTATCACGCCGAAACGGACGCCAGACTTACTGAAAGCAATCCCTCTTACAGGATTTAGCTGGGGAGCCACAAAAAAATGTCCAATGCAGGGTCCCAGCTGTACCCCGTGATAGTCCGCCCCGTGCGTCCGAATATAAAACGCGCTCAATCAATAACAAAAGAGAGCTTTCGCGCCTTTATGGCCGCCATAAATAACAGCGTTCTGAAAAGATGAGTGAGGGTGGGGCGAGAGTATGGGCTTTTTACTGACCAGACTGTGGACACATAAAAAAAGTGCTGTTTGTGACAAGATGGCACAGGAGTGTCATCACACTGGCTTTGATCGTGTTTGATCATTTCCATCGTTTTGCGGAAACGTTTTGCGGAAATGCTTACGTGGGGGGGGGGGGGGTCCACTGTGTCAGACTCCATAGTATGGAGTGTGTGGGTGTTTGTCTCTCAAAACTAAGGTTGAGGGTTGGATCCTGTGACCAAGCCTAAGTGTCTTTGAGCAACATACGGAACCCCCACGGTTGCTTCTGCTAAAGTTGTATCGCACATTTTAACTCCTATTTTTCCATTTTCTTCACTCTCCAGCTAGCCATCCATTTTTTATACCGCTTATTCTCATTAGGAACACAAAGCTGAAGCCTATTCCAGCTAGGTGAGAGGCGGGGTACAGCCCGGACTGGTTGTCAACCAATCAGAGGGCTCACAGAGACAACTCATATTCACATCGATGGACATTTTAGAATCTTTAATGAACTTACCATGCACGTTTTGGGAATGTGGAAGAATGTGGGAGGATTATGGCGTGCCCCGAGAAAACCCACACAAGCGATGGGATGATCCCTTTAGTCTCCTCTCACCAAAATCCAATAAAGAAGTAAACGGGAGAGCCATGTTCTCCTTTATTGTCGTTTATCTTTTTTCCGACTGACGAAGCAAGTCGAGATGAGCCAAACCGAGTTAACTCGGTACTGTAAATGGTATCAGTACAAAATTCTATACTGACCAGAAACAGACGCTATCATTTCTTAAAACGGGGGTGCTCATATCTGCTCAAAAAGCTTTGAACAGTAAAAAGTAGAGACGGCACCAAGGGCCCAATAATAAAGAGACAAAGAAAGTAGCTCATTTTATCTGAGCGATTGTCGCATTGAAGAACAGCAGGGCGCAGATCAAAAAGTGGCAACAACTAAATCCGACCCAACAATCCCTCCGAGCCGACGTGTAAGACTGGAGCCATGACAAATAACGTTTTCTGGGCCGCAAATACAAAGATGCAATTTCCTATACTGAAAGCTTCCAGGAGGACATTGAAAGTCAACAGTCAAAAACAGTGACAGCCGCCTGAGTTAATAATCCTGATGGCGCCGCTGCCGCCTACCTGTGTTTACTCTAGATTGCCTACATTACCTCATACGTCTGTGTTGTCGTTTTCCCCGGCTGGCTCCCTGATAAGATAAAACACACTTTCGGCGGAAGAGAGGGAGAGCATGTTTGTGCACCTTACACTGATTAATTCAACGTTACATTGAGAAAGTTTGCCGCGGCTCCACTGACAACACAGTCGTTAATACCGCTATTTTTTCCCCCCTCGGCTCCACCAGAGACTCTGCTAATCACGTTTAGATTAGTGGGAAAACAATGGTGGAAAACAAAGCACCAGAATGTTCTTTGGGTAAGGCTGCAGCAAAAACAAAAAAAAAAGTATTTTTGATTAACATGATTGAAAAGATTATAGATACAAAATAATGGTGGGCTGGAAAGAAATGGGACTACAAATTTCACAAGAGCATGCTGTTGATGGACGCATTATTCAAATTGGACCACTGGTCATTTTAATGGCGGGGTATTTAATGTAAAATAGCTGTTTTGTGTAAAATAAAGTTGGAAGTTGTTTGGAAGCATTTAATGCTAAAAAAAAAAAAAAAAAAACGCAATATATAGCCGGATTTGGTCACAATCCCCCAGGCAAGGCAAGTAGCTCCTCAAGTACTGTAAGCATAGAAGATAGTTCTTTTTTTAACCGCAGCTTGAAGACATATAATAAAGTTTTAGTATATGGCATAAACTTTTACTATATGGTATAACTGTGCGATTAATCACACATTAATCACATCTTTCATTTCTTCTAAATTGTGTTCCACTGAAGTGGAAGAAGCTGTCCTATGGCGATAGACCCTTTCACCCTAACCTTAAAAGCTGATTTTCAACCTTTATCCTGCTTTCTATATGAACGGCACCGACACGGATCGTGGGGGGGGACTAAGTCAATTCATCCATTTTCTGTAGCGCTTGCCCTCACTTGGGTCACGGGTGAGCTGAAGCCTATCCCCGCTGACTTTGGCACATATAGACAAATGACCATTAACACTTACATTTACGCTTTCACGCTTCCATCCATCTGGGACTTGGAGCTTAGCCCAAGCTTGGCAGGAAAGTACAACTTGGACAGGGCACATACAAACAACCATTGGCTCTTCGATGAAAGCTACATAACGTCAAGTTTTTAAGATAATATTCCCATTGATTGCCAGACCTATCAGTCAAATTCCTATTTCTGTAAGGAACAAGACAAATGACAAATGTTACGAAAAATGGTTCTGGCTCAGATCTCTGTGTAAGAGAAGCTGATGTCTGGCTTTGTTGCTCATAGCGCTATTGCAACAAAAAGTCCCGCCCACCGTCTGTTCTTTTATTGCTTTGGTTAGTTACTTTTCAAAGACAGGCGGGGAGGCAGGTAGAATGGTACGGTCAATCTTTAAAAGAGGAGAGAAAAAAGGAGGGGGTGTTGTAATTTCGAGAAACTGTCATGCCTGTGATGGACTCGCACACAAGAGTTAAACGCACATTCAACTCAGCTGTCATGCTTTCAATAGGCTCCGGGTGAATTTCTAAACCATGCCCTCCATTTTCGTTCTGTAGAAGTACAACAATGGGGCCAGGCAATCTGGACTGTATAGACACATCAGTGCATGCAGGTGTTAAGGGTCATGTTTTTGTGTTGATGATTTCATGCGGATTCAGTATGCATAGCGTACCGTCCGTATATGTAGAGATGGAAAGGTTAAAGGGTGGCTGATGCTCGGGCTGCTTACTTGGCGCTCACTCGGGTCCGAGCCCTTACAAAAAGTATTTTCCCTTGTCAGGTCAAAAAGTTGGATCTAGCAAGAAGTCTTCCCAGAAATCCTTGGGTTATCTCTCGCCCATCAACGAGTCAATTTCCTGTCAACTCTTTGGACACCATCATGGTGCTTTCTGTCATCCACTTTTCACCTTGTCTGCCTCATTTCCGCTCTTGTTCGCTTGTCGTACTTGGCCACGAAACGCTGCGCTAGCGTAGTGATGCCGGGGAAATTACGACCGGCTTCAATGGGAGTGCTGGCTGAGATGGGCTGGTGGGGGGAGATTGGAGGGGTCATGTTGCTGAGGGAGGTGGTAGTTCGGTGACAGGTCTTGAAAACAAGCCATCAGCAAAACTTGCTGCGGCAATCACACCACTACGGACTTTTGGATACACAACCAAACCTCTGCCTTCACAGGGAGGAGGGGGGCAGTAGTAAATGATAAGAGAAAGGACTCTTGCACTATAAAAGCCACAATCATCATATTTTCTTATGGAGACTAAAGTGGTCAGACTGGACTAGAGGAGAGTGAGATGATAAAACCCCAGCAGAAAAGCAGCAGCTGATTTGAAGACTCGAATATGCTTCGTTCCAACACTCTCTTATTCAATAATTCTTCAGGGTCTCTCGCACAATGGATCGGCGCTGCGAAATCTATAATATCCCAGCAAATTCAAATACTCCAGAGGTAGAATGTGGGTTTAGAAAGATAACATCTCTGAGATGCTTGATACAGCTAAAGCTGCTAAAGATTTTAGAAGTGAATCAGTTAATCGCCCGCGACAGAAAGTCAAAGCAAACGATTGAAGTATTAACATATTACAGACCAAATGCTCACAGGGATCAATATCATTCCACTTAAGTGCTGCGAGTACCGGTAGTGTGCGTCTCAAACTCTTGCCGACTTTCAAAACTAATCAAGAAGACGACAACATTTACAACTTCTGTGGACTCAAAATGCTAATGAGACGCAATGAAATAGGCTTGGAGACTGGGAAATGTAGTCTTGTCATTGAATCTACTTCAAGAACCTACCAAGTTTCCAACACACCAGATATTCTACAGATTAGTCGAAGATCAACCTTGGATTAAAATAGTCAAGAAAGCCAAAGGTAACGATTGAAGCATTGACACTGTACTTACTGGCTAAGCGCCCTGACTTTAATGCTCACACTTCACATGCAGATCATTGACTAGACAATGCTTGACATTTGCCCCAATTCAAAAAAGGTTTGTTAATTAGAGAGATTCCTAAAGATGATGTTCCCGATCCCATTCTGAATTTATACCCTACTCTCTGCTTCCCCACCACCCTCATATGAGTTTCTACTTTAGTTTGATTTTGTTGTCATGGTCCAAGCACAAATTTAAGTAGCCATTTTGATGTTTGATTCCCGCCCACTGTCCTAATACACTGCCGGTCCCAATCTTGGATGAAAAAATGGCCGAGTAGTCCCCGAAAGATCATCAAAACCAAATCAACCCCTGATGGTACGAGCTGAAAGTCGCTACAAAATGGAATATGCAGTGAGCGGGTGCACGGCACGCATGTACACACAACAAGCAGTGTGTCAACTCGAGCCTGTCACACTCCACTCGGCTACAAAAGACTTCCGCGGGGTCAGCGTTAATTATAGTGGCTGTTGAGCACATAGCAGCTGTTGTAAACACATACATTTTCCTTTCAAATGAGCCCCCGCGCAAAATACTGTATATCTCCCTCATGTTTACGAGCGAGCGTCGTCGTCGGACTGCTCTGGCGTGCACAACAAGAAATTACTCTTGTTGTTTTTTTTGTGTGTATTTTTTTTTCCTTAACTGCACCCATTTGCTGAAAATTATCACAGTTTAAATTAAGGGTCTTGGGTATTTCTGAGGTTGCTTGTTTTAGTGTCCAACACTAAATTGTATGTTATTACTGTCACAGTGCTTGCAAAGTCTTATTTCTATTTATTTATTATTATTTTTTGTTCTGCTCTTGGCCAGCTTTTTCCAAACTCATTATGACTGATTCTCTAGTTCCAGAGATTGATTTGAGGAAATAAGAGACCACACTGCTTCAAATCAAAACCCACAAAGCCCCGCATATACTGACCTATCTAGATTTAATTTGCAGCCCTCCGATGGTTTGCTGGAAATTGAAAATTGTAAGAAAGTTTTGTCCTATCAACTTGTAAATCTTGTTACATAAAAGTGCCGTTGTTTTTATAACACTTCACCACAATGTTTGAATGACATTTCACAGCAGCAGATTTGACACAATCAAATAGCAAATGGTAGGACACATACATTTGGTTTGAAGATTACAAAACTCATCACGTTCTCTTTCTCTGTTTATTATTTGTATGTCCCCTGAGACTGGTTGGTAACCACGCTAGTATGTTTAATGCCTGTTGCACAAAGTCAGCAGGAATAAGCTATAAGTAAAATATCTAAGTATATTTTACCCTCTTTGTGTGTTTATACTTCTCCATGGCCCGAGTACAACAAAACATGACTCCACCTGTACGGTTTGAAAGAGGCCATCTAAAGTATTTTGAAGGCCCGCCCACCCCTTTAGCCCACTTTTGTCAGCTGGCCATCCTGTTTCCAGAAAGCGCATTCATTTCCCAGCCCAGTGGAGCAGCACACGGTGAACCTTACCTGGACCCCCACTTTACCTGCCCTGAAGTTTCAACACCAGCTCAAGCCCAAAGAAAAGGTCCGGTCCACCTCTGCCATAATTTACGAGCTATTTCACACAGTTGTGCTTCCATTAGAGACCCGGCCTTGCCTTACCTTTTGCGGTCCTCCCTTTGCACTTAACAAAGAAGGGCAACAGCGGGATTGGGGGTATTTGAAGCAGAAAGTCGGGTACAGCGTATTAGAAACCTACCTACAGTACATATTTTATAGGATCTGCAAATTCATAAATTTAAGAAAATTAAGAAATTGTAACATCGTCTCTTGCTTGCCCTTGGAGAAGATGTTTATCAAATTTGACACTGCTTCAAGTGCGATGGGGCAAAACACAAAGAACTCACTCTGATTTAGGATTCATTTGTAATAAACAGTCAACTCTAAGTTTTAGTCGCTGTTCAAAATGAATCAAAGTGCAAAATAATTCCCAGATTAATCAATGCATTAATCGATCGGATATTCGATTCCAAAAAGATGCGTTTCTGACACTGCTTTACTGAATTCTTTGACAAACGAAAAGTGGTCTTTGGGCACAAAACAATTTGAGGCTCAATGTAAAAATGGTTTTAAGAAGACAAACAAAGTCGCACTCACCCGTGATGGTGACGAAGGCATTCCCCTCCTCCCCCAGCAATGGGTTGATGAGTCTGCAGCTGTAGGTGCTGTTGGGTTCCAGCACGACCGTCAGCACGCTGGTCAGGGAGAACAGACCCTCCTCGTTAGCCACCACCGAAGTGGTGACATTGTCGGTCAGGTTGCGGCCACCGCCGTCCTGCCATATGACATCGGCTTCTGGGTAGCCTCCATAAGCCACGCAAGTGAGGGCCACCTCTTCGCCCGGCCGAAGGTTAGATTCCGGCTCCAAGGTCACAACGGGCTTGGAGTAAGGGGCTGGATGAAAACAAATGCAGGGACAAGCTATGGAAATTGACTTTTCAATTGCTTGTACATAAATAATGGCCTCGCTCAAGTACCTGCCCACCAATCGAGTGTGAAATTAAACAACCAAGTAAATGTTTTTGTTATCTGCTTGTTTTGTAAAAAGTGCGTCTGTCAGCCGGCCGTTCTGCGTATCCGTTGCATGCGGGACTAATTTTGATAATAGCACCCCCCCCATCACCACCACTATTACATATCCATTTTTGTTTTACATAATCAGCTCGGCTTCCTGATCCTTGAGGTATTTTAAGAAAAACAAATATGATGCTTCAAAAAATAACCTTGAAATTGTTTTAAATTGAGAAAAAAAATATATTTGACAGGTTATGGATGGGCTAGATGATTTAGACAAGCATAAAAACTTCCAGAGTTTGGTTTGACTACCTTGGGAAATGGTTTATATCATTCACATTAAGGCATAAATTATATTTAGTGCCACTTAGCATAAAATCGTTGAAAATCCCACAAGGTATCAGTGGCATACAGGTATGATGCATCTCAACATACCCCAGAGTGCCAAAATTCAGAACTAATCCTAAAAAAAAAGAAAAAAAAATGTTATGGTTCCAACCATGAGGTGGAAATAGGCAGAAATTGGCTGTTTCTGAGATTTGGAGACAACCCAAGGTCTGGAAAAAGAGTGTAGGCATCTGATGTCAGATTTGCTGAAAATCCCAATCCCTGGCGCTGAAGTAAGGGTACAAAGGTGGAAGCGGAAAGAGGCTGTTCTATTCCCAAAGCCAATCATGGCACAGCAAACAAGGGGGCGGAGCTGAGCCTGAGATGATTTGATCCGCTGGTGAAAAGTGGACTTTTACCATGGAGATGGGATTTACTACGCTTTTTGCGAACTAGGGGTCTTCCATGCCTAGATTAAACGAAAGCCATTTTTTATTACATATGGATCACGATTAATCGAGTCTTGGTGAAATCTTGCAATATTTTGAGTGCGACATTTTTGTGTCAGCATGTTGAGGAACTGTGTCGAGAATGGAGTGAATTATGTCAGAACAGAATTGAAGTGGATATCAGTAATTGGAGTGAATTTATAGTATGAACGTGTTGTATGCTTGGCGAGTCAATCAAGATGCAGCCGACTTAGTCTCTACTGTCCATTTGACTGCCACATTTCCTTCAAGACGGTTGGCTTCTTTGCATTCACAGCAGGTAGGAAATATACAATGTTTATGTGAATGCCGTTCAAAAATAGAAACATGTATAAATCTCATGCATAAAATGGAACCGATTTGTCACTGTTGGGAGATGAACAGGATGGGGAGAAGGGGAAAAAAACACATTATTCATTAACACGACCTAATGCACATCCATCCTCTGAGAATTGACCAGCCATCTCTCAATAGATATACAAATGTGCCACTGCACCGTAAGTAAATGAAAAGTCTCGGCATGTAAGATGCCAAGATGTTGGGAAAGGCTGATTGACCAAAACAACATCTGATAGTCAAAGTCAGCAGCTATTGATCACAACAGAGGCCACAATCAGCGCTTATTGACCTAACATGCAGTTGAGCAGCCTTGGGGAATCTGTTTATCATGTTTACTTACCGCATGCACTTAAGTGTAACACATGCTGTATTATTAGAGTGTGTGTTTAAAAGAAAAAATCTTTGGATGTAAAACTCTTATTTAGTTGTAGGCAATATTTTTCAACATCAAATGGGGCTGTGTGTGTGTGGTACAAACTCACCGGCCACCTGTAGAAAAAAAGCGGCGCTGCCGTATTCTCGCACTCTGACAAAGCAAGTGTAGCTGCCTTCATCAGCCACCAGCACCTTCCTCAGCAACAGCGAGGCGTTGCCCCGGCCCAGCTCGTGAGGGAACAGGCCGGTGCGGTTGACGAAGCGTTCGGCCTGGTCAGCCAGCTGATCGTGACCTTCGCTGTATCCGTACACGCTGCGCTTAGTGTCGGTCAGCTGCCAGAAGATTGTCACGTCAGATGCGTTGAAGGGGCCAGCGGGGCTGAAGGAGCAGTTTAGGATGACGTCCGTATCGTGCAACGCCACCATGGGCTGGTCGGGGACAAGCACCTCCATCTGGGCTACAAGAAAGGTGGAGCAGCTTGTGAGTGACATTGTACAAAGGTTAGAATGGAATTGACTGATATCCTTCAAAGTCAGTTTGAAAAGTACGCTAGATTTGTTTCAGAAACAAATGTGGCAGCAGGAAGTATCTAAAAGGGGATTAACACAAAAATTCTAGAGTGTGATTTTTTCTTTAAGACAATGCCGCCGCCACTTCGACTGAAAAAGTCGGTGATTGAGTGGCACATGCTTCATTGTTTGTCTAGACGAGGGTGAAAGCGTAATTATTCCGGATTAGCGGCCATTTCAGGCAGACGTTTGTGGCATCCTTGCGAGTCAGCGCGACTCATTGATCCCTGCCTGCTTATATACAACGCCAAGACACTCATCTACATCACAGGAGAGGAGGGGAAAAAAATTACTCGAGCCCCAGGAGCGAAAAAGTGTTTTGTCCCTGTAATTGTTCAAATCAAGGTAGCATTTTTGGTCTCTTCACTCGCTTTTGAACTCCAACACGCGGTGTCGTTAGCGTTGACTCACTTTGGTATGGGGTAGATTTGACCAATTCAGGGGTGCTTTAATCAACTATCCAATTAACAACAAACAAGACTTTGAGAGCCTTCATGTACGGACGCTGAGTCAAGGCAGGCCTATTTTTCATGCCGTGTACGTTTAACACATCCCAACGAGTTATCTCTTGCCACTGATGCCTGAACAGTGCCATCTATCGGCTCACAGTAAAACTGCAGAAAGATAACGAGGAGAAAAAGGGCTCCCGTGCCACAATAATCCCTTTCTGTTTATCGTTTTGGAAAGTGCGATAATGTTTTATGGGGGATAGAGTGGATAGAGTGTCATCTTGATAACTGAAGAAGTTCATGGTATAAAGCATGTTTTGTTTCCGCAGTGGTGATTGGGTTTGAATTCAAATGTTGCCCGGTAAAATCTGGACCAGCCGTGTTCGACCTCTCAAGGTTGCCCGTTCCACAAAAACATTCTCTGACGTCCATTGAGAAATCGGAGACTAATGTGACATTGGGTTGACTTTTTTTTTAACCACCAAATAGCAGTTAGGATGAAAAAGCAAGTGCTACACTTTGTTTTGTTTCTAGATCACATTCCTTGCACTCATGATTAGTGTTTCATTATTCCAAGAAGCGGGCCAGTGATAGCTCTCCATATGCATGTTGGAAGAAGAGGGTAACGGGACACAGGGTTCAATTAAATCACTCTGAAAGCAGGCATGGATGAGTCATACCACCATGGGCATTCAGGAAGGTGGGGGCAGGATGGTTGTAGCACAAAATAGCATCAAGCTAAAGATAATATCCGTCAATAAGGTCAAGAACACTCTTGAATTCCTCTACTGTCCACAAAGTTTAGGGGAGAGGAGGGTAGGTGGTAGATGTAACGGTCTTCCCAGTGGGGTCTTCCCTGAGGGGGAAGTAAGGATTCTCCTCTCCTGCCTTCTCTATAAAGACATGCTGAGCAGCCATCGAGGGCAGGCTGGGAGACGTCAGGCTGCCGCGATTTACACGCTGCACTTTGTGTTTATGGGCCTCAGCTCTGTTTGAGTGCCTACGTGACAGAGACGGGCACTTTCACAGCCGACATGAAATAAACTCATTTAAGCCTTTGGCGGCCGCTGGCAGCTGGCCCTGCTTAGCGGCGAGCGCTGACTAGGAAAGGAAGAAAAGAAAAAAAAGTCTTTAAATGATCTTCACACCGCTCTCCACTCTAATTTCAAGCCTAAGCGTCACCGTGGCATTTTCAAACACCTACCAACAATAACAGTTTTTGTCAGGTGTTGGCAAGACGCTATTGTGGCTCGTGATGATGGGAAAGGAGGCTCGAGGCAAGAGCGGATGTGAGCGGAGCGTTTAACCACAGTGTGCTAATCGGCACGAGCGTGCACCAACTGGGATGTTTTATGCACATTGTCGCCGGAGACGTTTCCGATGAGTTATCTCGTAAAATAAAAAGGGGAAGATGTTTTTAGTATGGTTGTCCCAAGGACTGCGGTCATAAACTTTGTGTGAGACGGTTAGTTAGGTGGTCATCAAAGTGGTCATTCATTCGTCATTTGTTAGCGTTGGGTTAAGCCGTTTGCAAACATCGTGTTGTCATGAAATGTTTATCACTTATCCAAGAAATTGTAGGTAAATCTTTGCTTTGAAAACAACTTCAATGATAATGATGGAACAGGTAAAAGCAATCAAATGAAAAAAAAAATAGTTTCAACATCATGTTTCTCTGAATGAACACCCATGAATAAGCTCCAGGAACACTTCAAAACTCTCATAGATTCTTTTTTCCCAGAAGAGCGGATGGAAAAAGGCTTATACGACCGACCGCATACGTTTTCATTTCCTGCCGGTATAACGACCAGGTATCCTTGAACTTTTTTGTCCGTGTGGTATATTTATTTACCCAATGTTTGTGCTTCATATTTCCCCAATGTTTGCGCTTCAACAACCTGCTGCACTTCAATCAACCTTGCTTATCCATGCAGCCTTACAATGGAGTTAATAATCGTACCTCATGGCAACCACGGGTAAACAATCATGTCTATGTTCTGTGCCCATGCTCGTCCGTAAGCAGCAAAATATAAATAAACTGACTTGAAATGAGGAACAAAGTAAAAGCAAAAAAAAAAAAAAAAAAATGCAGTCATATAGTGTTGTAATATGGCGTGATGGCAACCGTATGAATCAGTGTGAGTATAGACCAGCGTTGGACAGAAAAGGGTCCGTTTTTTGTTTTTTTTAGCTAAAGCCTGGTATGGTCATGGTCTTTGCCGAGGGAACAACTACTGAGCTGGCCTTGAGCACAGTACAGTGCCAAACAATCTGACCGCAGTGGTCAAGTGTGTCTGAGCAGGGTATGTGGTTTGTTGGCCCAGAGACTTGCAGAGCACTATCCCGCTTTGTGGGGTTGGGTGTAAAAAGCGGAAAATGTCAGATGTTCCGCAAAGGCTCTTATGAGTCTAGTTTCCCTGATCTCTATGAAGAAAGAGACAAATGTTGTGTAGTATCTGTTTCAATATAATCCAACAGCAGTTAGCCTCGCACACACACACACACACACACACACACACACAAAACACGTTTTCCTCTCCGACCCCAAAGGCCAGAGACCACATTGATATTCCACACCTGCTTGACTACTGGCAGGTCCGTAGCAACGCAGTGTGAGGAGTTGGACACAAGGAACTCCTGACACTACAATGGAGAAGCTGTAAGGAAGCTGCAGTGGAGCAAAGAGCTTTCTGTCAGCGTGACTGACATCGGTCACGTTGACAAACACACGCGGCAAAGAACAAATGTTCTTAGTGCCGGGTTGTGCATGCAAACTCAAACGGCGTGGGAAGTCAACACAATTTAATGGTACAAAGTTGACCACTGCAAAAAAAAAAAAATGGTGCAATTTATGGTTTAAGTCATAAATTATTTCCAATGGTCAATTCATTTTCTCCAGCGATGCTGCTGCAAGAGACTTTTATGCCACACAATTAGTGCCTCAGACTTCCTTTTGTCAAGGTAATAACTACCGTTCAATACCTGGACAGAGATATTTACACAATGATTGGGGCCTGGCCATCTGCTAATCATAGTGTGCACACATTTAAAGGGTAATTCTCACGGAGGCCAACGGTGTAGAAAGCATTAGTAGGAGTTTGTGAATGATCAGTACACGGCAAATGAAAAGGACATACTATTGACAGCGAGCTAAATGGGCAACAATTGAAGGTTTTAGACGAGTGATTGGAAAATAGTGTGTCAATATAGACACACGCACACAAACACACAAGTGGTGAACATGGGCAAACCTTGGTCGAGGTTAAGAAGAGGGATTGTTTCTAACTAGGCTTGTATAATACTGCCCCCTACTGTCAACTTGTGATATTACAGGCTAACACATTTCCATTCTGGGCGTTTTGTACGGACCGGAACATCAAATGACTGAGCTCAACAGGGATGCGTGAGCCCTTTCATACTAATTACTTTAACGACACAACCAAGACCTGCAGGAATTCTGAAAGGAAAAGTGAGCTTTTGATTTCCGCACATATTGGGGGGGGGGTCAGTGGGTGTCATTGGATTGATGGGAGTGTGCACTGTAATCATGATTTTGTCTGAAATTGGCAAACCAGAAATGGACGTGAAAAGAGTGACTAAATGAATGCTAATCGGCACACCCAATCTGAGTAGAGATTGATCCGGCCGGCTATGAGGTCTTTACATGATAATCAAGGGAGATTTCATTTGCAGATGTTTCCCATCCCATCCTCATACACAACCTATGTGCATGAAAAGAGTCACTTTCAACATCAAGCTCTGAATATAATCTCCTCTTTTCTTATGTATTTCTCCAGGAAATCACAAAGTAGTGTCCTCGCCAGGGAGACATCCAGGTGATCAGCTAGATAAGGACTCAGACTTGCTTATTTCCCGCAGAGTCATAAATCAGGTTCTTTTGTGCTGTTTTTTCTGTAAATCTCTCTGCCCCTCGATCTCTTTCTCTCTCACACACGACCCTTCCTCTCTCGCACACTCTATCTCTCTCGTCGCTGCCCAACATCACCCTTCCCTTGCCTCCTTCCTTGATACGAGCCATCTCATATCCTGTCAATAACCCGCTAATGGGCCCGGGCAGTCAGATAAGACTGAGCCTCTGGCTTACAAGTCCGCAGACACCGAGAGCCTTTTGATGAGCTGCGGTTTCACAAATGAAAAAAGAAAAAGAAAAAAAAGGAAAGTGGCTAGCTGACAAGGTAGACGTACGGTCAAAGGGTCAGATCTCACTTGAGGACAGAAGTCTTAAAAGATGAAGAGAAACAGCATGGCAGTGAAGGCTTCCTTGATTTGCCTTCACAGGATGTTGTCCATCTTTTTCTTACAATTTAACAGCCTGTTTTGGAACTGGACCATACTGAAAGGTATTAATTAAAAAACAAGTAAAAATCAGAACGCGATAGTGAGTGCCACTCAGAAAATGCCAATCAAAACAGAACACTGAGTAATTTGCTTGTTATCGTCGCTGATACCAGCCTTATTTCAAGGTACCTGTCAGAGCCAATACAATATTGAGTGCCCTCTGGTGGCCGTTTTGCAAACAACAACTAGAAATTAGAACTGAAAATTGCCATTGATTTCATGCAATTTTAAGGAAATTTGTTATATTGGGATTCCTTTAAAATTAACTGTCATCGTTTTGTTTTGGGGCTTTTTTTTTTTTTTTTTTTTTGAGGTGGGGGACTCTCCTCAGCAAAGTAGCTGAGCCTGTAACAGTTTCCAAGCATGGCTCAGCATCCATCCAAACAACTCAAAGTCAACCACACATGGCTCCGGGTCCTGCTCCACCCCTGCTGAAGTGCAATTGCTGCATATTACCTGAATCAATTTTTAAACAGTCTCACAGGCCTGCAATTTGACGACATGCTGAAATAATCATGAGGCGCTTGTTGGGTAATGCACTCTGTCTCAATGAATGCATGGGCGAGAACGGAAGGAGAACGGAGGGCCAACAAGACTGATGATGTACGTGAGTGCATATGCGCCGTGCTGAAACCAGTCTCAGTCAAGACGGGTCCTCGATGGGACACTTCAGCGGATGCAATCAAATTAGCAAGAGCATCACAGATACGGGGTAATAGCCTAAAATTGAATTTATGTGCAAGCTAAAGTGAGCCTTCTCTGCAGAATCAATCACAGTGTTGGGGGAAGGAAGACACAGGGGAGGAGCATTCACAGCTATCGCACTTGTAAAGACAGTCGAGAGCAGACAATTTTCTCGCCCAGGGGGATCGATCCAATTACACTAATTAATTTTAATTAGCCCGAGGCTCCTCTCCCAGAGTGAAATCTGGTCAACTTTCTATGTTGTATTAAATACAATTGCTAGACTAATGGCCTGCCATTAGCTCCGCCTACTCCACTGGCTGACACTACTCAAGGAAAGTCACTGATGTACTTTGGTTCAGGCAGTATGTGCTCTGCAACTGACCGGCAACCAGAAAAGGCAAATTAGACATCAAATTGACAGCCATTACAATAATTATATAAGTTAAATTACCCCTACACGTGCAGATAAAGTTACACAGGTTGTCCACGTGACACATTTTAAACATTTTACGTCAAACGTGCAAATTGAAATGCAATATCTTCCCCGACTATCGGTGTAAATTAAGACATTTAAAACATGTAAATGAGGTTTATAAAAGAAGAAATCGAATGCAGTCCAAATTAAGAAAGCTACAAAATAAAATCCCTTGGCAGCCATTTTGTTATTGTTGTTCAGAGGGAGGATGTCATATTGAGCTAGGGCTAACGTTACCTTTGATTATGCATAATCGGCACGACAACAGCAGTGTTTTTGTATCGAGTTCCATGTGCAGCAGCCAACTAATTCGCTTAGTGCTCCACTCAGTGGAGAGAAACTGAATCATTGCACGAGCCAACCGACATCTACTCCTCCTCTGTGCGGATGCCACGCCGCCGCTAATGAGCCGGCCCGTGCTCCAATTTGTGTCAGCGGAGAAGAGATGCCTAATGAACAATTGGTTGTACTGAGCTCCACTGCGCCGCAAGTTGAATCAGGTCACCACATTTTGTCATGTAAACTCCCAAGCTTGCATTCTCACTCAAATCCCAATTTGTCATATTATTTCATCAAGTTAGTATAGTCCACAGGGGAATTTGCTGTGTAGAGGAAAAGGGTTGAATTTTATGGGGTGGGTTTTTTTTTTTTTCCCCCCCAAAAGAAGTTAGTCAATTTTACAGGTTTGCCTGAGGATGTTGGGCCCGCATTTTGACATGCTGTATCAGCCGGTATGAGATTTTAATTTAAATTATGTGTCCAAGTCTACACCAACAGCAAAGAAAAGAAGGTAATAAACCTTCCACAGTGCAGATCCCAATTTTTGACATGCTAGACTCCTTTCTTTTATTTACGGTGCGCACAGACGTTATCAAGCCAGCCTGGGCCTATTTGTTACTTTTTTATGATGACCCAACTTCTTTGCTTGTACAGAAGTGAAACTTTGAAGTTATGATTCCTTCGTTGCGGCATCACCCAGCCGCCCTTTCAGAACGATGAAAAAATTTGCTCTAGAAGCAGTTTTCATGGAGGGCGTCGCAAAACAGTTTTTCTGGATTCATGCCAAAACATTCCATTCAAAATATACCGCAAAACGTATCTTATATTCAATATACATGTATGTCTAGAGTTTATTTCGCAAGCTTTTTCCTAGTTTGGCCAATTTCAGTTTTCAAAAGTCCTCCAAGGGCCCATACTATGTGACCCCTCGTCTAAAACTACAGCAACTTTGAGAATCCTTTCAATCCTTCTTGTTGCCTTACAAAGAGGGGAGACTAATGGACCTTGAGGGGTGTATTGTTACCACAGCTGACACCCACCAACAGCTTGGACGGCCAGCATGGCAGACAGCAGCAGCGGCAGCAGCGGTAGGGTCATAGTGGTGATCCCAGGGTGGATTTGGACAGCAGCAAAACTTCGTCAGGCGTGACGCTGCGGGGATCAAAACAAAGCAATTAAAGAACGTCTACTAGTCATCTTTTCTTATCCTTGCCTGGTAGTTTTAAACTCCAAAGGATTACCCACTCAAAGTCAAAGACTTTCTTTACAATGATGTACTTGTCTAAACACGGCATTCAAATTAATATTGTGTTGACACAATGCACTTTCTTTTATCCAATCCCGGGGGGCAGCCAATTTGTCACTTGCTGTCGACTGAAAATGACATCACAGTGCCTAAGGGCTCAGGTAACGACCAATCATGGCTCACCAGGTTTAGTCATGTGACGTTCACTAGCTGAGCCAATACATTTCAAATAAAATAAGACAAAAACTACAGTACATGAGAAGTTTCATGTTTTTCCATCAGCCTTAATGTTTGACTTGAGCGGAGCGGATGTGGGTCAGTCTTGCAGTCTCATCATGACCAAAGTTTCCATAACTGAGCAGCTCGCCAGTTTCTCCAGACTGTGCAAGTAAACTTGACATAGCAACAAAGAAATAAAAAACATCCACCCCTATTTCCCTTGAGTTGTTCTTTGGAGAGCACAATGTGAAATTGGACCGACTCCCTAAACCAAACCACAGGCTGACTCCGCCTGGTGGTGTCCAGACACCAGGAAGTGACTAACTGACTTGTGCTACCCCATGCTGGTAGTGTAAAAATCATTTTAACTCTTATTCGTTAAAAGTTTTTATCCCTTTTTTTTAATTGGGAAAAGATCTGGAGCGCACTTGGGGGCCGTTGATTTATAGATTGTTATTTTTAACAGGAAAAGATTTAATTTGTAGCGCCCCATTATGACAACACCACAGAGGAAGTTTCAGGAAATGATAATGTTAACACTAAAATGCATCATGGGTGTTGACTTTTTGGAGAACTTGGTTTACTGTAGACATTTTCTCAGGAGCGATTTAGTTTTTATTGTTAGAATCATTTTTTTTCCGGTGAAAGATTTCATTTAGTACATTTGATGTAAAAATGATTACAGAACATAATATTCTGTGTTGACTGACTTAATTGTCGACCCAAATGAGGATAGATGTTGGAGAAAATGAATGGATGGACAAAACAGGATGACATCACTTCCCACTCAAGTTATCCGGATGGGGACTACAACATCCTCTACATCCCATCGGATGTTGTACCTGCCTGCTGAACAAGCATGTGATAAAGAACAACTTAAGTCAGGAAACCCCCTCTTGAAGATTACTTTTGACACATCACCTCCGTTAATTTAAAAAAAAAAAAAAAAAAAAAAAAAAGTTAAAGTACTGTGCAGGGAATTCCCATTACTAGCGCGTCATTGAACGCAATTCCTCCACGTCGCCGACCGGGGGCACACAAATTATTCGCCATGACTTTCCCTACGGCTAAAATAAGAAATTACGACATTAATCCGGAGAAAAAGTATACAAACGTCAGCCCTGATTTTGACTTAACTGCCTGATGCTTTAAATAACACGCTGAAGTCGTAACTTTTAGCAAAATGCATGCAATCAAAGTAGTGGGTGGACAGTTTCTTACCATGGTATGGACAAAGACGAGAAAAACTACTAAAGTGGCGTCGGCGTTGTCTTTCCAGTCCAGTCGATGTTGCGTTCAGGACCACGACGTGTGTTTTATTCCTCTCGTCCCGCTGAGCGTGAAGATAACGGTGTGTTTTGTGTCTTGAAATGGCTCTATCGGGGTTTATCAAAGTGCGCGAGTGCGTTCCATTGATTTGGATCTGGTTGCATTCACTCAACCACTCCTTGCTGCTCTGCCCGGTGGTGATGTCATATCGAGGAGGACGAATCCCGACCCACTCCCGATTGGACAGCGTAAAAAAAAAATCTCAGTTCTGACAACCTCATTAGCATTTTATTCACGCAAAAGCTCTTTTTGACGGAGCGTTATTAAATACAGCACTACAGTGTGTGATTTTCACATGATCTCTGGTGATGTGGAACTGGTAAATTAGACAAAATATTTATTTATGTTTTATAATGTGTCTAAGGTTAGTTTGTCGAGTCTGGATAGCGCCTCTTAACCAAAATGAAAACAACCCCATCATGATTCATCTTTCTGGAATCACATTTTCCCCCCGACATGACGCAGCGCCGTCTGAACAAAGACAGCGGAAAAATCAATTAGGTGCATGTGATAAAACCATCAAAACAAACGAAATAAAACACATGAAATGTTTAGCTGGTGCATTTAACGTCTGAGAGGAATATTTCTTTGTTTTGATTAAGAAAATAGATGGAGCATGAAAGTTCCCTGACTTGGACACTGACTACAAACGCACCATGTACCACGTGACTAAAACCTAGGAAGCGAGCGGAGTGTCAACATTGAAACGGTGAGTGTGCGCTTGTCTTTAGTGCGCTTTTACCGAACATTTCCATTTGTAGTCTTGCTGTTATCCATGCAATATTGTATGTTATGTTATACAGTGGAATAGGCTAATACACATTTGCGATCCAGTAAGTGCGTCTTGGGAAAGCCGGCTAGCCGTGATTGCATATTTGCTAACGTTGCATAGGGTTAGGGTTAGGGTTAACTCGCGAACAGGGTCTTCATTGTATGTTAGCTCTGGGTGGTATATTCACTCGATTACCCCCCTCCTCCTCTAGATGGCATCCTCAGACTGGCACTTGTCCTTGAAGCTGTTGGATCAGCCCAAATCCACCTTCCACTTCCCCGAGATGATGCCAGGGGACGTCGCTCCTGGAGGCTACAGAGTTGCCACCCTAAAGCAGCTTGTGGCCGCGCAACTCCCCGACTCTGTCCCCGACCCTGATCTCATAGGTAGGCCCGCTTGGAGAGGTGCTAGTAGTTCATTAGAGATGGGTCGAGATTTATTGGTAGGGGTGCATTCAGCTGCACCAATAAAATGTGATGTATTTGAGTTGTATTATTTTTCCCCACATATGCACAACGATACTTAGGCTCCACCTTTAACGCCAGTTTGATAGATACCATGTGTGCTGTATGTGGTTCCAGAGCTGGTCCATTGTGGGCGTAAACTGAAGGATGACTTCACGCTGGATGCCTGCGGGATTCTACCGGGATCCACCTTGCATGTCCTGAAAAAGACTTGGCCAGAGCCTGAAAGCATTGCAGGTGTGTTTTTTAACTAATTTTAAGAAAATGTTTTTCATTTGAAATACATGCCAAAGCTTTAAATGTCTTTTTATTATTATTATTATTATTATTATTATTTCAGAGCCTGTGAACAGAGCGACTGCGGCCAGGGAGTTCCGAATGCTCCACGCCGCCCTCCACTCGCTACACTCCACCTACAGAGACTCTGTGAGAATGACGCTATGCACATATTTAATAACTATTAGGTCCAACCACACAATCTCAATTTTAAGTGTATAAATATAGTTAAGTATTCATTTAAAAAACAACACACTATGTGTAAAATGCCAAACATAGCTCTGGTGAGATACTACAAAATATCCAAAGAAAAAGCAAAATGCACACTACTACTCCTTCATCTCTCTCTTCTTGACCCAGGTGTACAAAATGTTGACCAACAAAGAGTCTCTGGATCAAATCATCGTGGCCACACCGGGACTCAGGTCCGACCCTGTGGCTCTAGGTATGACCCGATGCTTTTTCTTCATTGGTACCAACATGCAAATGCTGACCTTTGTCATCACAGGCGTGCTACAAGACAAAGACCTCTTTGTGCAGTTCACAGACCCCAACATGTTAGATACGTGAGTGCTTGGTTTTTCTCGTGTCAGATGTGTGGGTGCAGAGTGGCGATCATAAAGTTCTCTTTGGTACCTTACAGACTGATCAGCTCACACCCGGCCTTGGTCAACGCCATCATTCTGGTGCTGCACTCTGTGGCAGGAAGTGCACCCATGCAGTCCACCGGCGCCGCTGCCACATCTTCTAGTCGCAACACTTCAGCTAGCTCCTACAGTGATATGCCCGGTCGGTACATTTATTCCGTCTTTTGTTTTTTAGATTAAACATCATCCACCTAGCCATACTGACCCAAATTGTTCTTCTGTGGCAGGAGGGTTCATGTTTGAGGGCATGTCTGATGATGATGAAGACTTCCAGCCTGTGAGTCTTTGCTTGCCTCTGAGCGTCAGAAATCCTTTGAATCCGTAATTCTTACGAGTGTTGTTTTGGATGGAGCAGGGCAGCCCTGCAGGCCCTTCAAGCAGAGCGGGGATCTCGGCGGGCATTCGGCCGCTCTCGCTCAACCACAGCGGCGCCACGGGTCCACGACCCATTACGCAGAGCGAGCTAGCAACGGCGCTAGCTCTCGCGAGCACGCCCGAAAGCAGCGCAGTGACTCCGACCACAGCCAATCAGGTCAGGCCGTGCTGGAACATCTCACAACCATGTATGAACATGAATTATGCTGCATCAAAACTTAACAGCCAAGCATTCACACTTACTTTTTTTATGATTCTTTCAAACTACAGTTAGACTTTAGCCAAAGATTTCTATATGTCACATTATTCAAACTTGGTTGTAGGCCGAGTCGTCGTCGTCGAGCGGTGGCCCCCCTATGCCGGCAGGGACCCCCGTCAGTAACGACCTGTTCAGTCAGGCACTGCAACAAGCCCTCCAAGCAACCAACATGTCTGCCCTGCAGGTAACAAATATCTCGGTTAAAGTGCATGCTGAGACACGTAAAAGAGAAAGTAAAGCGACTTTGGGGCGATGCGTTCAGGGCCGATGGCAGTCGCAAATGCAACAGCTCAGGGACATGGGCATCCAGGATGAGGAACTAATGCTCAGAGCACTGCAGGCCACTGATGGAGACATCCAGGCCGCCCTGGAACTCATCTTTGCTGGAGGACCGGGACTCTGAATGCAGACCTGCTCATTAAACTAAACTCTGATGAATAACACAAGGATTTTTGTTGGCATGTTCTGACATTCATTGTGCTGTATCATAATATCATACTTTGTTATTAACTCACTGTCACTGTACTTGTAATACAAAAATAAATCTGGGTTCCCAAGCGTTCTGGATAATGATCAATTTTCCAGTCATGAAAAACATGGAAAATGAGAAAACGAAAACGTGCATTGCGATGTGGACTGCTGAGGATCTTGCCATCATCTCAACATTATTAAACGCACACAAAATGCAATTTGTGAATAAAAAAAAACACATTTCTAGCATGGTCGAAATCATTTTAATACAACTGAGAGGAATCGTAAACAATTTATAAAAATTATGCCCTTCAGCATGCTTGTAAGGCTTAGATGTTATGTACCTAATCAAGTGGCCCAACGTGGTTTTCTGATTTGACTACTAGATGGCAGTATAGGTCTGTTTTTGTCCTGACGATAGTTACAATAGACTGATTTTTACTTTCAATCTTTAATATGACGTCACACCTATTTAGTTTAATAATTACGTCCTTATACTATTAACAAATTGGCTACTTTCTGGTTTGTTTTGCTTAGCGAGCAGGGACCAATTTTGTTTATTCAAATCAAACAAAATTAAACAAAGTATTTTTTCCCCACCATTCTTTGGCTCCACTGGTGTGTACTGACTTGAGTCTAAATGGTTTCTGGCCATAATGGTTTTGACTATGGCAATGGTAGCCACGTGATGTGTAAATGTTTTTCTAATCAAAGCAGAACAGACGAGAAGAACAATAGCCACATCAGACCACCTAGATGAGGAACGTCTCTTTTCACCAATGTGTTGGTGAAAAGAAGCATCATTAGCATAACGTCTGGTACCAGAGATTGCTTTCTGTCACCATGTTGGGTGTAAAAAGGTGGACAGACAGCAGGTCATTTCTATCCCCTCTACGCTCCATTCGAATGCATTCAACTCACCTTTTTATATGAGATCTTCCATCTTGGCTCTTTCTTTAGTGCACAAAAGCTCCTCTGATGTGTTTCATGCATTGATGGAAGAGGTGGAGATCACCTGTCTCTATGGAACCTTGGAATAATGGATTTTAATGTACAGCTTTGATGGATGATAACATTTCAAGACAGAACTGGAAATGCTGCCTTAGTGAATGCTTCAACGAGAATCTCGGAATGTCATTAAGCATTTAACTAAAGAATACTTCCTGGTTTGTTTGCATGCGAGCATTTTTTTTCTGTTGGCGGCAGTTTGTTCTGTTAGTTTAATTATATTATCAAATTTTTGCATTTGTACGGTGTGGGTTACTTCCTGATTAGTTAAGTGAATAGTTAGTGGTGGGAAAACGAAGCTTCAAATGTACTTCCTGAACCAGTTGCATTTTCTGACTCCTCAACATGGGTTTCAAGAAATTGCAAGTCTGTGTGCTTTCAGCCCAATTTTGAACAGAGGGCCATCGAAGGAGTCAAACAAATACAACAACTGATCCATGAAGCCAGTTTGAAGCTTCACTTTCCCCCCCAATAACAAGAGAGAGAAGATACTAATAGCCACAGTCCTTGACTCAAAACAATATAGCAGCCACACGCTATTTACAGAGAAGCGTAGCCATGGCAACTGGTGCCATCGTCAAGAAAGCATCAAACAACTCGCGCTTTAGTTATAATAAACCCGATTTCTTCTTTTATTTATTTAGATGCCTCCGCGTCCCCCGTGCTTATGATACATTCAGTATATACATTTGGCCATAGGGGGACGCCGCACATACACGCTCACACTCACAAGTTAAGACACTTTAGACAGAAGAGATGCTTTCCATAGAGAAATGTTTCGAGTGTCCTCTGTGGATTGCAGTCTATTTCCTCCAAAGCTAAGTAAGGCCTCCCCCGTCTAGAACACCCGTTTGCAGCGGTCATTAAGAACCTTCGTAGACATTCATCTTCTCTAAATCTTTTCTCTCATAGGTCCACTTAAGTCGTAGTAAAGCTGCAGTGATGTTGACCTCACCGCGACGACCCTCAGTTCGACTTTTTACACAGGTGAGTCGTTTTCATCGCCTCCGTGGGACGGTTGGTACCATTGAAACACCAGTTGGGAGTCCTCCAGTTGCATAGCACACACTTAGCGGCAGTCCATTCCCTTGAATTTTAAATTTCTTACAGATTTGCTCACCAAGCAACTCCATCAAAGGTTGGTGTTTCGCTGACAATAATAAATAAAAGCTAATGACTGATGAGCTCGTATTGTTTTTGGAGACGTAGCAATGTTAACACTCAAATTGGCAACATTAAAATAAGGGTCAAATGTCAAAGTTCTAATGGTCCACTATAGGGAAATAATTTAAAAAAATGGAGATTGAACACAATTCGGTTCTCTTCCTTAAATTAAATTAAAAAAAAAAAACTGTACTTGGTGAGCAAAATCCAAGAAATGACTTCAACACAGGACTTGTCAGTGTTCTTGAGAATTTACAATGGACTCGTTGAATGCATAAAGTTCCAGTTTGAATGTTCATCGGGGTTCCAATAAACTGCGCTGCAATTGGTCAGGAAGAATTGGGCCGAGGCGTGACGAGCACACAAGAAGAGCAAAACGTAGAGCACCACAGGAGTCATCCCGGAGATCACGATCACAACAAAAAATGGGGGCGCTAATTAGCCCATCAATAAATTACAGTCAGGGAACAATCGTTCAAAAGCAGGATTGCAGTCAGCTGAGTTAGCTCCATGCATTATAAGGCTTCAACCAAACGTTTGACATCACACAGCATCATAGTAGTGACAAAAACACACTAAAGCCGGGCTTGAATTGTCCTTTTTTTTCTGCTTTTTTTTTTCTTTTTCAAATTCAAAACGAATGATACGATTTTAAGGAAAGCAGAGAGTGGATCGATGCGGGCCGTCCCACTGTACCTATTGATCTGCAGACAGACGGCTGAATGGCATTGATTTTCTGAGGTAGACAATGCAGGCGTTGTGGCAGGGGGGGAGGGGCTTTAGGCGGGACAGCTCCAGGGTTAAAAGGGGGGCTTTAGTTCCTCAACTCTGACTTGTTGGACGGGTTGACTCGTCCATCACGCTCTCTCTTTCCAGAATGTCTTGCCACTTACGCTGTCATTGGTGTAACACGACCCCCCCCCCCCTCCCCTCGCTGACGGATGGTGGAGAGTATGGACGATGACGTGAAAGAGAGATCAACGTAAAAGCCTCAGACTTCTTCACGTCCCCCCCTTTGCAATACATCTACGTGCATAGAGTATCAACTAGGGATGGGCTTGTTAACAATTGGTGGATCATGATGTCTTCCAGGATGGAGACAAAATAAAGTGCAGCACTTTGATGGAACCAGCATCGTCATCAACTACTCGTTTGCTGTCTAAACATGTTGGCTAAGGCGTGCTAGCTTCAAAACTCTGATACTGGTTCCATTTGGTCAACTTAATTATCAGGCTACGTCATGGCTTTGTTTGCTAGTTTAGAAGCCAATCCCAAATGTAATTGAGGAAAATGGAGTTGATTTTGTCTCAGTTGGTTTACTGCCAGAAGAAAGTCAATGTGACAAGTCTGCTAAAGCCTATCAGGTGCGACAATGAAGAGTTATCTCTTACATGACAACAGCCTGGAACAGAAACGGCCATCTTGTTTCTTAATTGTCACAGATCATACAGACCTAAACTTATAATGCTCTAAGGATGTATTCAGAACTGACTGTTTGGTCCACTTGAAACGGACCAGGGTTAGATTGTAAAGATGGAGCGCAGATCGTCACAAGCGTGGGTGTTTTTACAAAATATACTTCGCTTGCAAAATGTACAGTTTGAATAGGAACCGCACCAAACGAAAGTCCGCTTTTGGTCTGGACCAAACATTTGGACTAAATGACTTTTCTGGTCTGAATACACCCTAAGACAATTTACCCAAGTGTCCATCCTTAGTATTAACCTTTCAGAAAACCCACGTTTTCCAGATGAACAGCCGCGACAAATAAAGTGTATCCTCTCCGTGGGAACGCCCAAAAAAAGGAAGTAAGCGTGTGTCGGTCATAAATAAACAAAAATAACTCCTGCATAAAAGACAGATCTTTGGGAATCTGTCAACCAGTGAGGTGAGTCAGAATCAGCAGTTTTGGGATTTCCCTTTCTGTTATGGGGGATTTGGTTTGGGTGGGGTACTATAGAGTCCTGATGGCGACAGGGTACAGCAGGGACATGTGTTCGGCCCCCTTGATGGGCAGCTTGCGGCTGGAGTAGAAGTGGATGATGTCGGGCACACTCTCGAAGGGGCAACTGTTCTGGCCCAGGACATACTTGTTCTCTTTGGTCCTGGACAGCTTCATATGCATAAAACCCTGGCTGCTCCTGGGGACACACAAAACCACAAGAAACAGCAGTTAGTGAGCAAACCAGGGAGAATGCGACGAAGACTTGTACTTAAGGTCCAAGGCGTCACGTGCCCGGCATGGGGATGAGGCTAATGAACCCTTAGGATAAATCACTTAAGCTAGAGCAGTAAAAAGCAAATGAAGAGGCTCCCTGCGCGCTTCCACCCGCCTCGGATCAATACCTTTTACAGTTTCTCACTAATCCTGTGCTCGCAAATAGAAAATTACCATTCTGAGTCGGGCCATGGGGATATTAATATTCCATTAATCTTTGGAGGGACATAAACAAAGTGTTCTGATTATTGGTCTTAGCAACTAATATCTCCAATTCTGTGTTCAGAAAATTGCAAGACGAAAACAATGACAAATATTTTTACTGCCTTGGCACATCTCTAGGGGTAGGTGGTAAAACGCAACTATACATTTAATGTAAATATTGGTCCCTAACCCAAGTTCTGTGCATGTACTCCACCTGGACAATGTGCGAATTGGGATGTGAAATTCCTTTTTTAATTATCTGCTATTGTAAGTGTAAACCCCAATGGGTGTTTTTGCTCTATCGTGCACAAAATGAAAGTAATGAAGTGATAACGATAGAAAGTTGGGGGGGGGGCACAGGGTTCAATCTGAGGGCGTTCTAAAAATGACAAAGCTATGAAAAGTTGTCTCTTCATTTACAGATGCAGGCCACTGCGTAACATTTCTCGAATCAAGCGACAGTAAAACATCTCTGTGACTTTTGCGTTATTGAGTCTCCCGAGTGTCGTTAATGAGTTGAAATAACACGAAGAAACATTTCTGTACTTTCTGTATCGCCACTTCTGTTAGTCTGCGAGCGCCAGCCAGGAGACCTCTAGTTAAAAATAGTCGCTACAAAGAGCTTTTGATGAATCATCAGTCCCTCGGAGGCGGATGCTAGGTTACATAGAAACACACTTAAAACAGAAAACACTTCAGGGTTTGTTGGGGGTTTTTTTTAGATTCCCAAATGACTTCTGAGCAAATGTTTGGAGTTGTTGATGCACAATATTGTCCTTTAGAGACAGCCACAAGGACAACACTACCAACTCTTACCCTGATTCAGAATCCTTCATTCCTAACTTGTCCCTCAACTCCTAGCTAAATCACTGTGTTAGCATGCCCTTTCTCACTAATCACTAAATCCTATCTTGTAATCCTACTTTTAGTTCTACTTAGACTAAACCGTAGCCTGAATGCTAACTCATACCCGCTAACTCAAACTCAGACAGCTACTCTTGGATACTGATTTGTTGTGTCGTTGTTCTTTAAGTGCTTCAGAGTACTGATATTAATAAACGTGATTTTCTTTCTGCAAGACTAAAGAGAATTTGTTGCAAAATAAAAAGGTGGAGTAGTAAGTGAGGGGCAAATAGGGTGAGAGGGCGGGGTGAACAGAAAACACTTCCCATCAGGTCAGAGAACTGACTAGGGAAAGCTTTGTTGCTCTTTATCAATAATGCAGCGCACATACGTGCCACCATTCGGGCCTCATGCATCTTTCAGCAACCCGAGACAGAGACCGTCTTCACCTTGGGCATCCTGCTCAATCTCAGCGGCAGCCGGGGGAGCTCGCCTCATGTCGAGCGGGGCTGAACTCGTCGTCACCTCTGCTTCTGCGGCGCTCCGCCGTGATGTCGCTGCACCAATCAGTCCAAAGATTGCTTTTGAGGCCTGACCAGCGCTCGTGCCTCAGGCACGAGAACCGATGTCGCTTGACGCCCAGCAGCACAAATTATTAGCGAAGAAGCCTCTCGTAAGGGTTGTGATGTCTCTTTGTTTTTTAACTGCCTGGAGGCACATTCTGGGATATCCAACAATACATTTTGAAGTGTTTTTCCATGCAGTCAGAAAATGGGAACAATTTGAAAATTTGCTCCCTTCTGATCAAAATAAACAAATGCCCAATTGTTAAATGTCTTTAAAAGATTATTATTATTATTATTATTATTATACTGAGGGATTATCTTATGATGTGGGGTGTTAAGATTGATTTTTTTCACCATATACAGAAAGGAAAATATTAAAAAATATGACCCCTCCAAGTACACAAGTACGGGTGTCTAAAAGCGCTAACTACGGGGTGAGGCCTCCATTTGTACAAACACGATTTTATGTGAGTGAACCAAAGTGAACTTGTTGAAAATGTGACTTTAATTCCCCTCGCACTGCCCTGCTTGCTACCATCTTTTATAAGGGTCACACAAGTTATCCTATGGCAAAGCTTTAATATCAGTTAGCGGCAGCCACGGCAGCTTCGAGGCCATAAATAAATCAGGTTACTGCACCGGCTGCATATCTGCTTTAATAGCTGCTGGCTCGTTATGGAGCTCCAGCTGGACACTTTTGTGATGTGGATTAATGGCGGCGGCGGGATCCACAAGGCTAACTCATCGCTCTCGGTCCATGTAAGTGACCTGAAACACTCTTATTGTGGTCATCGAATTGCTTTAGTACAATTTTCCACTAAAAGCCCAAAAAATCTAGCATGATGATCATTTAGTGCTAAATATTGAATTTGTGTTTGTTATTGGGCGTGCGTCGCTCTTTGGAGCCCTTGGGAAATTACTTTGGCTGCTTTCAGCATCAACGGATCGTAGTTTGGCAAATAAAAGTCTTAAAGGGGATCTATTATGGAAAATTGACTTTTTAAGTGCTTTTATACAAATAGTTGGATCTCCAAAGTGCCCCCTTACCCAACAAATGTGGAGGGGAAAAAAAACAAAGTAACATTTCCGTTTGCCGGATAATGTTTTTTTTTTTTTTCTTATTTGAGCAGAATAATAAATGGTGGCCAGGTGCAGAAGCATAAAGAAGAAAATGTATACCATATTTTTGTTCCCTGCCTCCAGCAAGGTTAGGCTCAAGGCTAATCAGCATCTGTCTGCGTTTACACTTTCATCTCCCATCTAAAGGTCGTCGTGGAATCGGGAAGACCTTCCCAAATGTCATTCGTCTGCCTTCAAATCGACAATATTTCCGTACCTCCAGCAAAAAAAAAAAAACGCTTTGCCATATTGTCAGAGAATATGTGGCAACATTCCTGTTGTCGTGGCAACCGGCTCTCGCGACAAGAATGCGATGAGACTTGCATCGGGGAATGGAAAGTTCACCCCAGCGAAATGTCAAGACATAACTCGGCCAATAAGAGCGTCCCCTTGGCGGGGGGGTCAGGGTTCACTGATGGGAGTTGAAGTGTCAGCAGATTATGAGGTCTGGTGTGGCGAGGTGAAGGATGAGGGCAGTGTTGGTGGGAGGTAGAGGTAGCAAAGGTGAAGCTCATTAGCATATCGGAACAACGCAGTCAGCACACTATTGTAGTCCAGGTGGAGCTTTTTGTGCAACATAGAATTTCAAATTTTTCTAGAACTTGGGTTTGAATTCTAAAGTTAACCACCTCCTAAATTGTCTATCCAATTCAATAATAAGTAAGCGGTCTAATAAAAAGGACGATGTGATTCTTACTTAAGTGAGAGGGAGTAGTCGTTCTTGCTTGTTTCACTGTTCCGCACCAGGTAGCTCGCCTCCTTGCACAATCGCAGCAAACATTCTGCATCTGTCCGACTGATGGCGCCGTGGTACCAGCTGACAAAGCAATAAAGGGAAAAAAAATTTAGCCATTGTGGGTACAAAACAAATCCAAAGCAAGGGATCTAACTCACAATTGGCTTTCCAAGGCCATGCTGGGATCGATGCGTTCCCCCACGGAGGAGCCGGGTTGCTCGGCCGACGACATTTTGGTGTTAACCAAGCAGCCGCTGGAGTGCCGCTGCAGCGGGCGGGTTTTCCCGTCCTTGGTGGGTGACATTCGAGACTTCTCCACGCCATCAAACTGAACTATAGATTTTAAAAAAAGAAAATGCTTGAACACCTTTGAGCGGTTGAGTCGATGAGTTCTAGACATACAGACCCGTGAGTGAGTGAGTGAGTGAGTGAGTGAGTGAGTGAGTGAGTGAGTGAGTGAGTGAGTGAGTGAGTGAGTGAGTGAGTGAGTGAGTGAGTGAGTGAGTGAGTGAGTGAGTGAGTATCTCACATTTTTGTAAACATTTTACAATTTATTTCCATGGGTCAATACTAAAATGACATGACACTACAAGCACATATTTATGGACCCTACTGTAATAAAATATTTATTTTGCGAGACTTTAAAAGAATCACGGCGGTGAAACTGAGAGAAATTCTGCTTGCGATTATTGGCAGTGATGGTGACACTTGGCGACATGTTCACACGCTCCATTAATCCATCTCGACTATTCTTTCTAAATCCTTGTACATTCCTGTGTGTGTGAACGCGTCAGCAGCCGAACCAAAAAGACATTCAAACCCCCAAAAGTTAAACATTACACTATGTGGCAAGGTTACGTGCACTCAAGGCCGACTGGTAGAAGTGACTAAACTTGTTTATTGGCTATTTACATAAGTCTCACGTGCCCAGTCAGCTCCTGCTTGTGTGTTTCCCATGTGTGTGGCTTTTGGTTTCTTTCCCACCGTCATCCATCACTATAATTGATGTCGCGGCACCCTTGGCTTTGGAAAAGACCTATTTTAGAGCCACGCTGACACGCCGGCGGTGGAACCGGCATGCGCGAGTGGCGTCCCTTGCTGTGAACGCTTTGACATATCAACGGCCGTGGCTCTTGATGAAGAGAATCGATGACATCGGCCCTCTGTCATCAATGCATCGAGAGTCATCTCTTGTGTTCTATGAGCCATGACAGCATGTCCAGAGAGATACGTTTAGCTTGTGGGCTACATATGGTCCAGAGGAAAAACGTTTGATGCGTCCCGCCATGCAATTGTAAACGCATTTCAGGCAGAAGAGTCGGGCCGATGAATCGTTGGGGCGGGACCCTAATCAGTCTCAAGACGTTTGATCGCGTTCCGAGCATGCGAAGCTGCCCGACTATTAGTTTCGAGTCATCAAGTTTTGCTACCGGGCTCAGCACGCATGCGATTATAAAAACTAAATATGTTCGCGATGTATTTACATCTTGCCAAGTGAAAATTTACACTTGTTACAGTATGTTTTTAATTGGACAACAACGAAAGTAAAAAAGTAAAAGAACATTTTCACTGGTATGAATACCGCTGGAAAATTCAGTTTATGAAACTGCTGATTTTTTGGGCCTAACAAGAAGTAACAAAGCAATTTAGAGACAAAAAGTCTTCATAAAAGCCCCTCATAAAATATCGGGATCATTTGTTTCATTTTATTGACATCGTGTTGAGTAAGATGCTGTGATTTACATCCCTATTCATCAATCAGACTTTTGGCAAGCGACTTTTGTAGTAAATCCGTACACGATGTTGTATTTGTCTTTCGTTTATGTGCACTTGATGTCAATATTATGCAAGGCATTATGAATTATAATACGTTTGACTCCTAATTTGGGCGTTTAATGTGCATGGATGCAGTCTGCTCCAATGAAACCACAATGGTGTCATTCGAGCTGTAAACAGCAGGGGGTCCCCTTCACCTCCACTCTATAAATGAACTCATTGCCCTTGACGCAATCTACCACAAAGTCATAGAAGTGATTCATCCAAATGACTTTTTTTTAAATTTCTTTTGTCCTAAAATCTGATACGTGATGGGAAATCAGTGGCTTCAGAAACACTCGGGTCTAATGGGAAGGCATTGTTGGACAAAGCAGTCATTCTAGATGAGTCCATATTGAAGATGTTTTTTTTTTTTTTTTTTTTTTTGGGCCACAATATGACTGCCAGTGCGCTATGAGTCTGATACATTTTGTTTCCATGGCAACTGATCGGTGGGGACAACAGCGATGCATGTTTACGCTCCTCTTATCCCTGCCGACAGCTGTTTTATTTGTAATTCAACTTCTTCACTTTCCTTTTTTTCAAGTCGTATTCTAATCATGCCAATGTGACAATCACAAAAACTCACCGCCTTTCATCACCACTCCTACAAACTAGGTCGTCAAAGTAGGTCTGGATGTGAAGATAAAACCTTTCAAATTTAAGGTGTCATGTCTCTCTCTACCAAGTCCATGGTACAGATTTACTACCCAGAAAAAATAGGGGTTATTAAAAAAAATCTTATTTCATTAGGAAATACAGTTCACATTTTGCTATTATCCTGAACACAAATGTACATAGACTACAGGATAATGTCCTTGTTACATAATTCCTGCCTGGCTCCCATTTTTATTTCTATCGTTGGTTGCCCACACAACGTGTAAGTATTTGCTCACTTGACCACATCTTTCTCTTGTCGACGTCCAACCAAGACAAGAAAAAAAAAGAGTTGCTGCACACTGTTTGGATTATATTCAAAACGGTTTGTCTTTTCTTCCTTCTAAACCGAAAATGTATATTTTAGGCTCCAACATCAGTGAGCCAAGCTTATTCCCCTTTTCTGCACCAGATTGACGAGATGATTGGCCAAGAGGAGAACAAAAGCCTCCTGACAGGCAGCTTAAGAAGGATGAGAATGTGCACAGTTATCTGAAGAAACACACACACATAAATTGTCATGTTGTGTGTGTCGGCGCAGCGATTGTCGATGGAATCGGATGGAAGTGTCAGTCGGATGCTGATGGATGGAGGGAAGACATGCCCCCTTTTATGTGGCAGCCTTTTTGAGGAAGCACTCTAAAAAATTAAAACGGTCAAGGTATAACGTGCATGGCTGTCAAAGAGATATGCCACTATAATTCAAAATGGAATAAAAGCATCTTGATAGTGAAAGATATTCAGAATTTGGGGTGGAATAAAAAAAAAATGAAAATTGCTTTCTAGCATGGGGCTCTTTGTATGATTTCAGCTTCACGGTCACAGAGGGCAAGCCAAAAGCTCCCGCGAGGGCTCGGACCGAGTGAGGATCGCGTTACAGCTGGATACCAATCTCAATGCCACTCACATGGCGGCAGATGAGGGGCGGGGCCCAAAAAGCTTTCCCATGGATTGGCCCACATAAATCAAGTCCTCACCCACAGCGCACAAAAGTGTCCTTTTACATGCCGATCTCCACGGGAGGAGATCCTGTTCCCTCGCATTAGTTCTGTCCCGCGTCCTTCACTTCTGGTTGTAATGAAAGCAGTTCCCCATACGTCTGATTTCTGATGAGTATCAATAAGAGGAAAGACAGTGGAAAGTCCAAAGCCGAATTCCATAAAGGTTAGGGAGCTATTCAAATGTTCTGCTTCACTGAGATGTAACAATACGGACAATTTACATCATAACTACCAACTTTTGGCAAAATCAGTCAGGCTGGGTGAAGATTCAGAGCCACTTTCAAGTATTCGACACTACAATGCAGATTAGGGTGGTGACACCTCTGCTATCATGACATGATGATGTATGACACGACTTTTACATCCCGGACTAAAAACAATTTAAGATAAGTGTGATTCTTTTGCAGCTATTCAAACGAGGAGACCGCCATTTGGGGAACCATCTGGAAGCGCAGCGAGTGTGTTGACAAGAGGAAATGGGGGGTCAGAGCGAGTGATTACGCAGACAAGAGGCAGTTGGGCACAATTAAAACTAATGAGCCTTCAGCATTTTAAAACTCAGGGATTTTCCGCCACGTGTAATCCAGATGGAAAAAGTGTGGCGTTTACAAAAACTAGTGCCCGACACCGCTACGGCTACTAACTAGTCTTTCAATCATCCCTGAAGTTACTCTTCAAGTGAAAAACAAAAACACGGAAGGGTGGATGAGGGGAAATATGGTAAAAGAATGGATGAAATGATGGGACAGACATTGGACAAGTGGAACACCAACACCCACCCTGGTGGTGCTGCTCACCGACGCCTTGTCCGGGCGGGGGTTGAGCCGTCTGCGAGGGCGACTCCAGCTCCTCCACCAGGGGAGAGCTGCTGTTGAGCTGCCCCACCGGAGGGGGCCACGGAAGGTCCTTGATCACTTTAATCTCTACTGCAAGAGACGCCCGAAGGAGGAGAGGAGAAGATGGACGACGACAAAGGGGGGAAAAAGGGTAAGAGAGGAAGAAGAAAACGGCGTGAAACTTTGAACAAGTTGAGGTAGAGAGATGGTTGTTGTGACTAAACAGGAAGCTGGAATAGAGAAGGAAGGGAAAGAGGATGGAGAAAGTTAGTTTGTGAAGACGCTCGCGTGTGTGAACGCACACGTGTTGACCTTGCATTCTTTCTACCTTGGTGAACACTATTTCCAAAGGCAGGTAGAAGTTTCTCGAGGCTTTCTCATTAACATGCCTGCTTGCTCCGCTGCCATTTCATTTAGCTCCGCTTAATTTACTCGGCTAATTGCTAACGTGTGCATATTGAAAACAAGACGCTCGTGTTTACGCCGCAAATTATGTGCACGGAGAAGCCCGTTTTCGGCCCCCTCCTGCGCACGGCTTCTCGGAGCTCGTATCCATCACATGATACAATGGCGCTCCGTTTTAGGGCATGTTTATGTGAAAGAGCGCCATTTGTATGAAAAAAAAAAGAATGGAGACGTGATGAAAGTCTTTTAGCGGAGCTGGACAGCAGGAGCCTGTGAGGCGGGAAAAAACGTTATGTGTTTGTGTGTGTGTGTGTGTGTGTGTGTGTGTGTGTGTGTGTGTGTGTGTGTGTGTGTGTGGGCCAATGTGTGCAAGTGAAGATAAGCGCGGCGACGGGACACGTTAGAAAGAAAGAGGGCCGTCTTGAAGGTTATCTGCACACCGTCACCGGCGCTACGACGACGTTTTTTTTTTCCTCCAGGATCCTCCCGCCGCTGGACCGTGAAGCCTATCGATGATTTATTTGAGGACTTTCTGGGTCGTTAAGCCTGGGCAAGATTCATTAAAAATTCATAAAAGGCGACTCTCGCACACACCTGTGGCAATGTGATAAATTACGATAGCGAATCGTTCTCAGTGTACGAGTATATCGTTGCTGATATCAATCTTTTGTATTGATATAGTGGGCTTGAAAAGCGCAATACAATACATGGCAGTAGCAAACATTTGTCTACAAGCTGGTGTTTCAATAGAGTTGTACGAAACAACATATCTCACTTTTTTCTATTTACCGGTTTCCCAAACTGTGATAACATAAATCCTTTGTCCATATGCGATGGTACTGATAAAGTATCTGAACAAATAAGATCTATAATTAATATTAATCTGATGTATCAATACAGTATCGTAGCAATAATAGATACGAGATTTCCCAGTTGAAGTTTAACATCAAACTAAACATCAAACATAGAGAAAGACGCCTTGGCCGTGTCCGGCGTAGAACCCAAGTGGGATTCCTAATTACGCCTCAATGAACAGTATATCCGTCCGAGGGGGACACAACAGAAGGAGCAACTGATGCAATATGTCAAAAACTGAGTGTTAATTTTCCTCTTTGAAATTCAACTTTTTTTTTTTTTGTTTGAGGAGAAGTTGGATTTTCATTCGTATCAATGGGAAAAGATGATTATGCGCATGGTCACGTAAAAGATTAGACTCTTATCCAGGCATCACTGCATCTATTACGCCAGACAAGACATCAAAATATCAATGTTGTATCTCGCTGAAGCATGATAACATCTGCAATGAATCAACTCCAATTAGAAACTTTGCTTTCAATTTCGTGTTGAAAGTGGAGCAAAATAAAAGTTTGGATGTAGCACACACCGCCGTATACGGGCTCATCCAGATTGAAAGCGCCAGCACACTTCCTCCCGCTCCCGTGCAGGCTTCCTGGTTTGTTCCGCATATCATACATCACGGTCACCCCTCAGCTCCTTCCTCATCCATCAGCGCCTCAGACAGCGGTGGCAGCAGAAGAGGCTTTTGTTGCCGATGTGTGACTGAGCCCGCCGCCGCTGAGGTCATGGCAAGGATGAGCGATTAACTAAAAAAACGCAAGTACGCACACTCTTCCGACACCTTAACAAGGCTTGGAATTTACACAGAACAAAAAAAAAATGGTGGAATGTTATTGCGCTCTCCTTGGCTGATCATTAACAAGGATAAATAGTCTGGCATTGTGGTATCAGAGCCAGGTGGGAGGGCAGCCTGGTGCACGCGACCGTTTTACGATAGCATTATCATATTTTGTTTGGGTGACACTTTCATTTTCCTATTTAATGTGGCTGTATAAATTGTGAAGGTTTTTGATGTTTGCTTGAGCGGCCTATTAAAATTCAATTGGAGGCGAGTGCATTAGTCATTGATATTACCTTGGCTGTAACTTCTTTGCTACACAAATGCAACACAGATCAGTAAGTGCCTTGGTAGCAGGAAAAACTATTGCACTTTCATAAATGTGATCAAAATTAGATAAATCGTGTGGATGTGTAGTCACTGGTATGGATTCTCTTGGATATCAGCTAAGAGCACAAATATTGATATTTCATGCTGGTGTATCAATACAAATACATAGCAATATTTTGTCCAAATGCTGACGTATCAATAAAGTATTGAACCAAACTAATATGTTACATAGCAACTGGTGTGCTGGTTGGTACACTGATCCATCACAATATCATTTTGATTCCATTTGTTGGCGATATTGATCTTTTGTCCCACCTCTCCGTTATAGGACTGACTTAATCTCTATTGCTGACATTTTTACTCGGCAAAAGCATTCCTCCACATTGATAAGCAATTTCTGGGGGAATCAATAAGAACGAATGGTAAAATAAAATGGACATTAAATCTGTCTCTGTTTCTCCTGATGTCAGAAAGAAAGTTGGCTCCAGATTTCAGCTCTTTTTCCGTTGCACATGTCAAAAAGAGGAATCACGCCAGCTTGCTATGGAGAAAGGCTCCTTGATGTAAAGATCTAAGGGCGTTTGAACACCTTGCCGAGGAGCAAGCCTCAAATGACGAGGTTTGGACTCCAATTCACGTCATTGTTTTTTATGCCCTGCATTTAAAAACACAAGCAAGATGAATTAAAGTACTTTTAAGATGCAGCTTTCTTTTTTTAAAGGACATCTTTAATGGCCCAGTTGACACTGGCGTAATAAAAAAACATGTTACGAGGGCTTTAAATAAATGTTGAAGTGTGGTAAACAAACGTCTGAGTGCTGCTCAAAGGCGACATAATGAGAGACTGAGTTTTTATCAAAGCAGCGGTGGAGAGGCGGCGTGAGCAAAAGGCTCATTTGCATGACACAGAACTACCCAATCAAAATCTTCAAAATCATTTTTCATTTTTGGTGTGCTTTGACCAAATGTTACAGGCCTTCCTATTAAGACACGAGGGAACAGTTTGAAATTGTAAAACATTTGTCTCCTTTAACTTTTTGCTGCATTTCTCTATAACAGTACTTTATATTATGATAAATTCACTTGGAATGATTTCCAATAAGCTGCTAATTGCTTAAAATTAAAAAACACAATAGAAAATAACACCACACATAATATGTGAAATCTATAGTACATAATATACAGCTAAAGAAAACTGGCAATATTTTCCCACGTGTTGCTTTTGCACTCCCCTCGCTAATATTATTCCAGTAGCGTACACCTTCAAAGCCAGCTGATTTTCACTTCAAGAGGCCGACCTTTTCTCATCCTATTAATCAAAAGACCGCAACCTGAGGGCATCCCCCGCCCTTGCATAAATCCCAAATTGAGCACATGATTGATGGTTAAAACATCATAATAAAAAAAAAGAAAGAAAAAGAGACAAAGAGGCCCGGTTGCACAGTGGTGGTACCTGTAGGGGATTTAGCAGTGCAGTCCTTTCTTCTGTGGGGAACTGATCCAGTGCCACTTACAGAGCCCTCGTAGCTAATGCAGTCATAACAAAGCAGAGCTGTTCAAGGATACAAAAAAAAAAAAAGAATATATACACACATATATAGAGGGCTGATTAAATATGATTTCATCTAATATTTGTCTAGAACAGCCCTGTTTTGATGTTATGGCTGCTTTAGCCAACCCGGCCGTACTTACATGCACCTGCCTGTATAACCAAATATGTACACCCGTCGTCCCCTTGCTTAAAGCGGAAAAAAAAAAGCACAAAGGAGGAACACCTGTGAATAAACACGGTGGCAGGGGCTCGGGAAAGAGAAACGGGGGGAAACGGGGATGTGTAAAGCTTGAAGAAGAACAATGTTAGTGAAGAGAGAAGAGGAAATGGTTAGAAATGACAAGAAATGACAACTTTTCGAAATCGATTCCGTCTGATAATTAGAACTGCAGTCAATCGTTGCCCATCCACCAAGTGATAAAGTTCGCTCCATTTTTGATAGCCGTACTAATCAAGTGTACAAACGACGCCTCTGGCAAGCATGAATCTGGCATGTAAACAGGAGTTCAGAACATA
Source organism: Syngnathus scovelli (assembly GCF_024217435.2). Taxonomy (NCBI): domain Eukaryota; kingdom Metazoa; phylum Chordata; class Actinopteri; order Syngnathiformes; family Syngnathidae; genus Syngnathus; species Syngnathus scovelli. The sequence continues at coordinate 18,695,177 of NC_090850.1, forward strand.
CTAACATTTGAGCCCAACACTGATCACAAGCCTGAAGATGAATTTTGTACAAAAAAAAAAAAACTTTGCGTGTGTGTGTGAGTTCTTCCCATTTTATTGCCCATAAGGGACCCGAGTGACATTTCGCCATTTGCTATCTCCTCTTATGATACCATACTAGTATGTGACATTTCTGAAAAAATAATGTTTGTCCAATTGTTGGAGATTCTCTGTAGCCCAATCGACTAACTGCATTTCGTCCAGACATGTCATTTGATTTTAAAAACTAGAAATGTCCCCCCCAAAAATATCTGGGCTTTAACAAACTACATCTTTGTGGTAAAGAGAGCATTAAAAGATATTCTTCAATCAACAAGATTTCTATGCGATAAAATTAGGAATGTGAAGGTTCTACTATATTCTGCATTTTATTTTTGAATGGACATTTCCCAGTGCCACATACATCATTGGAGGCATCTTAACCATAAATCTCAGCTTGCATATAGTATGTACCTGCAAAGGCTTTGGAAATTCTCTCCTTCTTCCACTCCCAGGGTTGGTCGTATTCTTCGGGCGGCCGCTCATCGTCCTGAGGCAGTCGACTCTCTCGAGGGCAGCGCGAGCGTTCGGGGTCTGAGTCTCCACCGTTCTCCGTGGGCTCGTACGGGGTGTCGTACAAGGGAAGCTGCTTGTCCTTGGACCCGCGACCGCCGGATCGGATTTCTAAAGACAATGACGAGAAAAGGGTTATTGTTTTTGTTCTGATATAAAACTTTATGATGTTTGGTCTGGTTCAATTGAGTTTTGTTGGACTTCTCTCCGGGGTCACGACTCACATCTGCCAACAAACAGTAGGAGAAGCCAGGAACATCTGTTTGCGTTATAAAAAGAACACATGTCACTGTCTGTCAGCTTGTCTCGAGTGGGATCCTCTTTTTTTAAATCTATCAAGCGGGAGGCCAAATGGATTTTTGGAATCATACTAAACAATGCCATAAGGCATTCCAAGGACACAACCGTCATTGGAGGGAAATACAGTAAGTATTGTTACACTTTGAATTCCGTTACCAACTGCTACTCTGTCTGGCCTTTTTTTAATAGGGCTTATCCGGTGTCCATCTCAGATTCCACAAGTTGGAGTAAAACATGGAGAGTGGACATCTCACACCAGCTGCACGTGAAGCAGTACAATGGAATGACAGAAGACTGTTTCATCAAGGACATCTTCCATCTCCTTCTTTCAGACAGGAGGCTACGGAGAATCCACAGTAGGACTACCAAGTACCAAAGTTAGGTGGATCATTCAGGCAGTCGTTTAAAATGCTCTTGCCTTACTATGACCTCCGTGTTATGTATCTCCTCCATGCCACCTGACCTAAACCAGAACACACTCCCGCCCTTCCATCCATCCATCCATCCATCTTCTTCCGCTTATCCGGGGTCGGGTCGCGGGGGCAACAGCTTCAGGAGGGACTCCCAGACTTCCCTCTCCCCAGCCACTTCATCCAGCTCATCCCGGGGGATCCCAAGGCGTTCCCAGGCCAGCTGAGAGACATAGTCTCTCCAGCGCGTCCTGGGTCGTCCCCGGGGTCTCCTACCGGTGGGACATGCCCGGAACACCTCCCCAGGGAGGCGTCCAGGAGGCATCCTGATAAGATGCCCGAGCCACCTCATCTGGCTCCTCTCAACGTGGAGGAGTAGTGACTCTACTCCGAGTCTCTCCCGGATGACCGAGCTTCTCACCCTATCTCTAAGGGAGAGCCCGGACATCCTGCGGAGAAAACTCATTTCGGCCGCTTGTATCCGAGATCTCGTTCTTTCGGTCACGACCCATAGCTCGTGACCATAGGTGAGGGTAGGAGCGTAAATCGACCGGTAAATTGAGAGCTTTGCCTTTTGGCTCAGCTCTCTCTTCACCACAACGGACCGGTACAGGGTCCGCATTACTGCCGACGCTGCACCGATCCGCCTGTCGATCTCACGCTCCATCCTCCCCTCACTCGTGAACAAGACTCCAAGATACTTGAACTCCTCCACTTGGGGCAGGATCTCATCCCCGATCCGGAGAGGGCATTCCACCCTTTTCCGATCGAGGACCATGGACTCAGATTTGGAGGTGCTGACCCTCATCCCGACCGCTTCGCACTCGGCTGCGAACCGTTCCAGCGAGAGCTGGAGATCACGGCCTGAAGAAGCCAACAGCACCACGTCATCTGCAAAAAGCAGAGACGCGATGCTGAGGTCCCCAAACCGGACCCCCTCAACGCCTCGGCTGCGCCTAGAAATTCTGTCCATAAATATTATGAACAGAATCGGTGACAAAGGGCAGCCTTGGCGGAGTCCAACCCTCACTGGGAACGAATCCGACTTACTGCCGGAAATGCGGACCAGACTCTGGCATCGGTGATACAGGGACCGAACCGCCCTTATCAGTTGGCTCGGCACCCCGTACTCCCGAAGCACCCTCCACAGAACCTCCCGAGGGACACGGTCGAACGCCTTCTCCAAGTCCACAAAACACATGTGGACTGGTTGGGCAAACTCCCATGCACCCTCGAGGATCCTGCCGAGGGTGTAGAGCTGGTCCACTGTTCCACGGCCAGGACGAAAGCCACACTGCTCCTCCTGAATCCGAGGTTCGACCTCCCGACGGACCCTCCTCTCCAGCACCCCTGAATAGACCTTACCAGGGAGGCTGAGGAGTGTGATTCCCCTGTAATTGGAACACACCCTCCGGTCCCCCTTCTTAAAGAGGGGAACCACCACCCCAGTCTGCCAATCCAGAGGCACTGTCCCCGATGTCCACGCAACGTTGTAGAGGCGTGTCAGCCATGACAGCCCCACAACATCCAGAGCCTTTAAGAACTCCGGGCGGATCTCATCCACCCCCGGGGCCTTGCCACCGAGGAGTTTTTTAACTACCTCAGTGACTTCGACCCCAGAGATTGGAGAATCCGCCTCAGAGTCTCTAGGCCCTGCTTCCTCAATGGAAGGCGTGTAGGTGGAATTGAGGAGGTCTTCGAAGTATTCTCCCCACCGACTCACGACGTCCCGAGTCGAGGTCAGCAGCACGCCATCCCCACTGTAAACAGTGTTGACGTTGCACTGCTTCCCCCTCCTGAGACGCCGGATGGTGGACCAGAATTTCCTCGAAGCCGTCCGAAAGTCATTCTCCATGGCCTCACCGAACTCCTCCCACGCCCGGGTTTTTGCCTCAGCAACCGCCGAAGCCGCGTTCCGCTTGGCCATCCGGTACCTGTCAGCTGCCTCCGGAGTCCCGCAGGCCAAAACGGCCCGATAGGACTCCTTCTTCAGCTTGACGGCATTCCTTACCGCCGGTGTCCACCAGCGGGTTCGGGGGTTGCCGCCACGACAGGCACCAACGACCTTACGGCCACAGCTCCGGTCGGCCGCCTCAACAATGGAGGCGCGGAACATGGTCCACTCAGACTCAATGTCCCCCGCCTCCCCCGGGACGTGGGAAAAGCTCTGCCGGAGGTGGGAGTTGAAGCTCTTCCTGACAGGAGATTCTGCCAGACGTTCCCAGCAGACCCTCACAGAGCGTTTGGGTCTGCCAGGTCGGACCGGCATCTTCCCCCACCATCGGAGCCAACCCACCACCAGGTGGTGATCAGTTGACAGCTCCGCCCCTCTCTTCACCCGAGTGTCCAAAACATGCGGCCGCAAATCCGATGACACGACTACAAAGTCGATCATCGAACTGCGGCCTAGGGTGTCCTGGTGCCAAGTGCACACATGGACACCCTTATGTTTGAACATGGTGTTCATTATTGAAAATCCGTGTCGAGCACAGAAGTCCAACAATAGAACACCGCTCGGGTTCAGATCAGGGGGGCCGTTCCTCCCAATCACGCCCTTCCAGGTCTCACTGTCATTGCCCACGTGAGCATTGAAGTCACCCAGTAGAACGATAGAGTCCCCAGAAGGAGCGCTCTCCAGCACTTCCTCCAGGGACCCCAAGAAGGGTGGGTACTCTGAGCTGCTGTTTGGTGCATAGACACAAACAACAGTCAGGACCCGTCCCCCCACCCGAAGGCGGAGGGAGGCTACCCTCTCGTTCACCGGGGTGAACCCCAATGTGCAGGCGCCCATCCGGGGGGCAATAAGTATACCCACACCTGCTCGACGCCTCTCACCGTGGGCAACTCCAGAGTGGAAGAGAGTCCAGCCCCTCTCGAGAGGGCTTGTACCGGAACCCAAACTGTGTGTGGAGGCTAGTCCGACTATATCTAGTCGGAATCTTTCTGCCTCACACACCAGCTCGGGCTCCTTTCCAGCCAGAGAGGTGACATTCCATGTCCCAAGAGCCAGCTTCTGCAGCCGGGGATCAGACCGCCAAGGTCCCCGCCTTTGGCTGCCGCCCAGCTCACATTGCACCCGACCCCTTCGGCCCCTCCCACAGGTGGTGAGCCCATGGGAAGGGGGACCCACGTTTCCATTTCGGGCTATGCCCGGCCGGGCCCCATGGGCGAAGGCCCGGCCACCAGACGCTCGCCTTCGAGCCCCGCCTCCAGGCCTGGCTCCAGAGGGAGGCCCCGGTGACCCGCGTCCGGGCGAGGGAAAACTAAGTCCATTTATATCACTCATCATAAGGGGCTTGTGAGCCGTGCTTTGTCTGGCCCCTCACCTAGGACCCGTTTGCCATGGGTGACCCTACCAGGGGCATGAAGCCCCCGACAACATGGCTCCTAGGATCATAGGGGCGCGCAAACCCCTCCACCACGATAAGGTGACGACTCGCGGAGGGGTCCCGCCCTTCCATCCTCCCCATAAAGCGACACTCCTAATGAACCACCGTGCCCTTGAGAGCTCGCCATTTTCTGCGACCGCTCTCCTATTCTTCATGAAGCCGTTAGTGTCCAGCGTGTGAAGGCAATGAAATATTACGCCGACACTGCTGCATAATTGCCTCTTACCCGTCGGTAAAGCTTGCGGACAAAAACGAGCAATGCGTCCGAGGCTAATGGGGCCCGCTGGTGGAGGTGAGGTGAAGCTGGCTGGACCCGTGTCCTCGCACTCACGCTGTTTGATCTCGCAGGTAATTTACACAGTATCACCATAAGTTAAGTCCAAGCTCACCAACAGAGGAGCAAATAGTTTTGGAAGAGAGGAATAAAATTACTACACCCTCACCTTGCTCCCCTTCCCCAGCAGGAAGCCCAACTTCCTGTCCAGATGCAGCACTTCCTCTTCGACTCATTCAAAACTTACCAGCCCTTTAAAATGTTAAGATGGCTAAATTCTGATTAGTCAGCCGGAAAGTTGAGCGCTGTGAGTGTTTTAAAAGTGGAGAAAGTGTGCTTCATTAAAGCTGCAGTAGCAGTGACCACAAGCATCTGTTAAATGCCACTGGGTGTGTAAAGGGGGAGGTATAGCACAGATAACTGCATGAAACCTTTAAAACATTAACTCACGTGATAAAAGGCAGTTACCAAAATGTGAGCGTGAAGCCAAAGGCAGTCGAATGTATCAAGGGATTTTCTTTATATTAAAGTTGAATTTCTTTAGTGTTCTTTCACATACAGACAACATAAAAAAAAATGTCGGACTAAATGTAACATTTCGTCTGTATTATCTACTGCTCTGATAGGTCTAAAAATTCACTCATTGAGTGGATGATAATATCCTAGCGAGGCAGCTGAAATCATCTGATAATATATTCAATGGCTGCCAGGCGCACATTAATATCACCGCTCTAAGTAATTCTGCCACAACGCCGTGTGAATGCTAAAGAAAAATGATATAATTAAGATGTGAACACACATTCCGGAGTAGCTTCGGGGCATGTAAGTAACATGTAGACATTGACTCAATGCGATGGTGTAGCAGCGCGGCCGAGGTGGGAGTTATATGACACCACGTAAAGGTGTCAGTCAGGCACATGGCTGACAAGGGAAGGTGTTTGCTCCCTGACCCGTGGTGGCCTCGCTGTTGACTGACTTTCCGCTTGGTGAGTGGAGTCGTGAGGTGGCGCACACTCGCAGAATACTAACAACTTTGCAACAGCCGCCGCATGATGGTGCTGTCATTGAACGCCATTTTATTGCCATTTGGGTTAAGATCCAATCTAGGTTAACTTTAGTAGAAGATATTCATTCACAATTTAAAAGTCAGCTGTGGTCCTTTAAAGCAGAATATTTCAAAACTACACATAAATGGAAACAGTTGTTCATACCGACAAACTATAGTTATAGTTGTCTTTATCTCGCTGTTAGCTTGAGCTAGCCAATAGCATGCTAACTGTCAACTTAAAAGTTTATGTTGAAAAAAAAAGCCTTAAAATGTGGCCAAACTATAGCTTGACCAGATAAAACTTAAAATATAATGACGACATATATGTGCCTCAAAAGTTGACTGTTACTTCCTAGCACTAGCCGCTAGGTAGCTAATTGATCCTAAAGGGAAACATTTAAACACTGAGTTACGTCAGCTTCTTTTTACATTTTTTTCACATATTTTCTTACAAAAGTTAATGATTAAAACTGGCAATTGATTTTTTATCTTAAAGCTATACAGACCTACATGTGTGCTTATTAGTTTTTAAATTATGTGACAACTTGCTCTTTCCTCAAATGACCTGGAGGGGGGAAACTTGTGAAGTATTCCACCCACAAGACAACAACAAGCAGATAGATTCATTCCCTGGATTGTGAGGCGGAGAAAAAGCCGGAGGAGCCATCAGAGCACAAAGTGATGACGGAAGTGAGCCCGACAAAGTGACAAGAGGAGAAGAAGAAGAGGAAGAAGACGAACGAAAGCCTTGGGGATCTTAAAACAAAGAAAGGCAGTCAATAGATAAAGCGAGCCAGACAAGTGAGTCTTACACGCAGTCGGCAGCTATAAACAACAGAAACGCTCCGTGACAGTGAGTCAAAGGTAATGAGGTGAGGGACGCTTCTTTGTACGACAGCCCCTGAACACAGCACTCTGAGCCTCATTAGGGAAAAAGCTCTGGTTTGGAGGGCTTCGGGGCTAAGTATTATGTAAGCCCTTACCGATAATACAAAGACAACACTTGCATTCTTATTGGGAAAAGCTCATATGCAAATAGAAGCATCTCTATGAACTGCAAATAATGTTCCAAGTATTCTTTTGTGAATTTTGTCACCTAAAAAGTGCATATTATGAAAAACCATTTACTTGCCCTAAACGTGAAAGGAGTCACCTCATAAAGACTCAAGTAAAAGACTGATACTTTTTTTTTTGCTCGCAGAATGGATGAACAAGAAGCTTAAAAACGGAGTCAAGGGCAACAGCGTAATAAGCTGTTTGACACTGGCAGAGAAGAGTTGGCAAAACATTTTCATGGGTGCAACCCACATGCTCAGTTCTGCTGCTCATCCCACAAATGCATGTTCCATATAAATGTGGCACAAAATTTTGGTTTACGTGAAAAAAACCCTGCAATTTCAGTACAGATTGTCTGCCAAAATGAAAATAACAAATTCATTCAGTGGGTAGAGGACTATCTTTCCCTAAAAACACACCAAAATGAGGGCTTATGAAGACATGGGCTTGGGTCCTTCAACAGATGTTCTAAGGAGCAAATTGTGTATCTGCTCTGATTAAACATGATTGGGACTGAGCGTCTGGCACGGTGTAATGACTGATTAAGCGGACTGGCTGTCAAACTTGAAGATGATAACACAACACTGAGGGAATTTGCCCGAGTGTGTGATTTAATCCAGATCAGGCAATGCCTCTCACTTACACATATTCCCTGAGTCTACTTTGGGCATCGATCCGAGCCGGTATGCGGGCGCAATCACAGCTCATTAAGAGCGAGGTGAAAGCTGGTTAATGGAAAAGATGAATGTGGAGATTGCTTCGGAATGCTGCCGAGCTAATGGAAGGACCCCCGACCCCCCAACACACACAGACACCCACCTCATCTCCGTGCAGGTAACTCAAAAAGCTTGAGACAAATAATAAACAGTAGATCGAAAACATCCAATCATCACAATTTCTCTCCATTTTCCTTATAAGACAGCATCAATTCTCATCACATACCTCCCCCATAGCGCCCTCTCTGATGAGGGTGGTGCCAACATCTCAAAGCAGAGAAAATGGGAAAAATACACAAAAAATAGAATGCATATAAATCTCATTCGGATGAAAGTCTGACAAACTGTAACAGGACAGAGTAAAAGCTGGATTTTGTGGAGCAGTGATGTGAGGAAACCAAGCTATTTTCTGCGTGTGGCTATTGTTCCTCCGGCGCAGATAAGAAGAACCTCGGATTAGGCCCAGAGTGCAGCCAGAGTTCAGATCACGCTGAAGGAAGACGACCGAGCAACGGGAATGTGGGAGCGAGAGCAGGGGGAAATAAAGGGAGTGAGACGAGAAGGCAAGGAAAAGACAAGTCAGCCGTGTCTGTCAACGGCACGCTCGGTGATGCGGAAAGCTATATGTGTGGTCACGAAGCAGGGGGTGGGGGGCAAAGGATGGGCCACGTGCACGTAGTCGTGATGAATTGTCACCGCGTGACCTCTTCCCAATAAGGGTCAACAGCTCATTAGGGATGATAGGGGCACGTGATAGAGCCTCACCTTGCACCCTCAGCCTTCACTGAAGCCATGTCGAGACTGATCCATCTAGCCATTTATCCATCTATCTATTACTCTAGCACAGTGGTTCTTAACCTGGGTTCAGGGGTTCGGCAGAGCTGGTATGCCATTGCCCCGCCCCGCCCCCTGTCCGAACACACCGGTAGCACAACCCCCCCCCCCGCGGATGTCCGAACACACCGGTAGCACCCCCCCCATCAGCGGATGGCCGAACACATAGGTACCACCCCCCCCAAAGAGGGGTTCTGTGAATGCACATATGAACCTGATGGGGTTCGGTACCTCCAAAAAGGTTAAGAACCACTGCTCTAGCATCATACATCCGTCCATGCATCATCCATCCGTCCATGCATCCATGCATCCATTCATCAGTCCATCCGTCCGTCCGTCCGTCCGTCCGTCCGTCCGTCCATCCATCCATCCATCCATCCATCCATCCATCCATCCATCCATCCATCCAGAAGCTTTTTAATGTGTGATGATGCTGCCTCTACAAGTTAAAATGTGTTTTGTCTCACTTTCTTGCCATGCCCTCAGCTCATGTAAGTTTGCGTTCCAGCTAGCAATGTTAATGGTTAAACATACCCAGACTATCCAATATCACCTTGAAAGCTGAAAAGTTTCATATCAAAGGACTAATTAGTATCTTTTAAATCTCACTGCTCTCTCTGTAGCCAAACAAAGCAGACACCGAAATAAACTTCAATTTTTCACTCCGTTGAGTTTCTATTCTCTCTCTGGGTTGTCACTCACTATAGATGCTGGCTTCACACTAAAACTGGTTTACTCAGATGTGGCAACAATAGCCAACCTGAACTGTGTGTGAACCCGCAGCAACTTGTGGAGATGCTTACTAAATCAAATTAAAAAAAGAACACATTCAACTTCAAAGCGTAATTAGAAGCACAAATGCAGGCTGCAACAGTGATAAATCCTAAAATTATGTTTAATTAATGGAAGAGAATTGCATCAATATTCATGATATCAAAAAGTTGTTAAAAATGCCTCTCAGTGCTTTAAAGCAACTTTATATTGATTTGGGAACCCTCAGGGAAAGGTGTACACGAACTACACGGGGTAAATACGGGAACCGTGACATTACCATAATAAACAATGTCACTGTTTACCTATGTGATCTAATCCCCCTGACAAAAAGTTTGAGGTAAAACAAAACATGACCTTCAACTGATTGTAGATTGCTTAGCACCAAACACGTCGTTCAAGTTCCTACCTACTTCCCTAACAAGCTGTATACATATAAATACACCACATTTCCTCAAATAGTGGCCCCTGACTCTAAATGACGCCATGTTTCGGTTCATCGCAAAAGATTTTGTGTTAGTGTTTTGAAATCAGTTCATACAAAATATTGGGGACTGATTGACACCAATGCTTTCCTGCTGGTATGTCCTTGAGCAATTGTCCAACCCCCTCACCGACATTTCCCTGCTTACATATGCACATGTGTGCTCAAGTGTTAAAACCAGAAGGGTATAATTAATTTTTACTCTGCGGGATGGATTAAATTGAATTCATCAAAATATAAATGAATAAAGTACACGTCACCGCTACTGCCTTTGTTACTAACTAAAAAGGGCTTAACTGTGTTTTGCAATCCTCTTTGGTTGTTTAAAAGGTGTTCGAGAGGTGGCAGAGGTGAAGTTGTGCTCCAAGTTGCCTCAGGGTGAGCTTGTAAAAATCCGACACCCCGCATCTGTTCATATTTTTTTTCCAGAACGAAAGGAAGAAAAAGGTAAAGATAAGCCCGATATTTGCATACAGATAAAGAACTGGAGGGACGTTAGAATCAATATTTGACAAGGCACCTGCTTCAGATGATGAGTTTGTGTTAGTTTTTTGTGTCTCAATTGTCATTATCTTTGTACGTGGCTCACTGTTAACCAAAGGGATTTAAAATTTATTGATAGAAGGAATCTCAATTCCAGGAGTGAATAAAACGGAAAATGTGTGGAGGGAAAAAAAACAAAGAGAGTGAAAAAGAGACAATTGATGCTTTGGCAGTGGCGGTTTGGACTAATGAATTATTAAACGGAGCACTAACACTGATTTAAGATGAGGCTTTATCCTTCAGATTAAACACAGAGACAGAAAAAAACTTTTTCCAACACGCTGATGAAAACTCTCGCGGTATCTTTGGCACCATCTTGTGGTATCTTGTGACATTTCAGAAGCCATGTACAGAAAAAGACCAAAAACACACAAATAGGTGTATTTGTGAATCATGTTGGAGATGATTTTATACATCCCACACTTCCCACTCAACAATTCCAGTGTGAACCGCACCTCCCACTGATGATCGACTGGGATAAGCTCAAGTTTCACCCACAACCCTTACGACGATAAGCGCAATAAAATAAAATTCAGAAATAAAAAACTCAGTCCTCAGTACATGCTGGTCTGGAGGTTTTATGACTTCTCCCTAGATGGCTGCAGTGCACCAGCTCACCATCAATCTCAACAGCAGCGCTGCCAAACATCAGTCAGCACGCCACTAAATTTGAAAGTCCACACTGGATTTTCACTGTTTCAGGAAAGCCATAATAAACACTGCACAGGAAACTGGCATGGGAGCTGAATAGCGGCAAGGCTTTGGAAGGCACAATAGGCTTCAACATCAAACACGGATTCCGATGCTATGGGGCAAAACCAACGTAAAGACTGGCTTGGATAAAAATCAACACAGTCGAGGGATGCTACTACCAGCTCGTTCGGTACGAATTGTCATTCACAGAAAGATGCACCCCCCGCTTGCATGTTTCTCTCCAGGAATGTCCACTCCAGCCGTCTACCCGCTTTACGTCACACCGTTAGAAGGGAACGCCACACGCACCGACTGCGCTCGACTGTAATTACTTCGTACAAAGAGAGCGTGCGTGCTAAAAACTCCACCGTGTCATTATGGAAGACTGGAAAGCCTCGCAAAAGCTGCATACTTGCAGTGTGCCAGTGATGACGGATAAAATGGTGGCATTCTCGTTTGCTAACTCCCAGGCCAGAACATTACATATTGGCTTTGGAGAGGTCCACCATGCAATGTCACAGTACATAACTGGGGAATACATATTTAAAAAGGTGGAAAGCCTATTTTAGCTATTCAATTCAAAAACTAATTCATTATATAGATTTTACTACACAGTGAAATGTTGATAATGCTGATAATTGTGTTAATTAGGAATCAAAACCTCAAATGTCAAAACAATTGAATACTATGTAAGAAACAATTAGAATTATTTTTGAAATACAAAATAAAGAAACTAAATGACGAAAGGACAAATGACTAATGTCTTTGTAGGCATTATTTTTTTATATTTTTTGGTGGCAATACTCTTGAGAGATAATGTCAAGTTAAACAGATTTTCATGGCCATTTTTTCTATCATTATATTTGGAGAAATGGGCTACTTTTTTTAACAACAAAAAACAAAACAATGTTGAAAGGGGAAACGTTTTCTATTTTTGGAAGTTTATCTTCTATCTAGTACAGGTGGATGAAATTTAGTACAGATAACTATTAAAATCATCAGGAAATGACAAAATACAGCCCATTTAAACAAAAACAGCTGACTTTGTGTCTTTCCAGGTTTTGTTTCTTGGGAGTTTTTTTGCAGGTCTACCCAAAACTGACCCACCTACCAAATGTCATGTTATCATAAACACAATTCCTCGCAAACAGTCGTCATCATCTCTGCGATTTGCGGAAGCGCTTCTGATTTTTTTTTTTTGAAGGACGAAGTAGACTTTTCAAGGGGAACTATTGACTCTATTGAGGGCTGAGCCTCCTCTCAAGGGTGTGGAGTGCAACTTCATGTACTTCCCGCTTAGACACAGGAAGCCTGCAGGATCCTGTGAGGAACAGGAGGGGCCAATTTCTTCCCCCAGCTTTCGATTCTTCAGAAATCGTCAGCCTTCTGCCTCTCCAGCGGGTGCTTCATAGCTCATTTCTGAAGTCAAGTCTAATGTAGCCCAGCGTCTTATCACCCCCCATGCTGGCTATGTACTCCCCGTTTTACCCTCAACTCCAACTTAATGGCGGGCGACCTTTTCGGGCTGCCAGTCGAGGCAAACAACACTTGAGTAGAAATATGGACGGCTGGAGAGGCCATGAATAAAAACATGAACGGATGAGAAGATAATGCAGTGGCTGAGGAGGATGGCACGGCGGAGGAGGCGGTGATGGTTGAGGAGGGGCGGGTGGGGTGGGGGGGTTATCCTTTCATTTGTTGGATTCCGATAGCTGTCTGACCGCATAAGGTAGCCTCATTTTTTCAAAATTCATTAGTTATTCAAGCTGAGCATAGAGAACATTTGTCTGCAGGCATGTGTGGAATGCAATCCAATTGGCATTTGATCACCATTAAGATGAATGGATCGCTCAGTGGAGCAGCAATGCATCACAATCAAGGTCTAAACTTTGAAATTGCTGGATGACGTTTGCTGATCATAACTGTGATGACGACAATTGTTCTACTGCAATACAGTTGGGAATATCAGATTGGAGTGTTCACCATTTTGGAAAAAAAATGAAATCCAAACAGAAATGAAGGGTCATGCTAGAGTACTGCATGGAAAATTACCAAGTTGCGGAGGAATTAGCGAGGCTTGACGGCAAAAAGGTCAGAAGGGAACAGGCGAAGACACACGAGGTGGCACACGGGGGCGGCGATGCGTGGGCGATGGCCGCTGCCAGTTGACGCGCGCTCGGCTGCTTTCAATCGTGGCCAAGCTCAGAGAGGAACCAGGTTATTCATCCACTTGTTTGGATAATCCACCATCTGCCGCATTGTTCGAAAGCCTCGAAAGGTTGGACCCGAATGCAAAGCATATGGCGAGAAGTTGTTCAAGTGAAGTCCAACTTTCCCAGAGGGAAACGACCAACAAAGTCAAATCAACATTCAAATACAATTTAAAAATAGTATTTAAAAGGTCCACTTTCAGAATTTTTTTTCTTCTTTTAACAAAGGACCCACATTAGCTTATGCTCTAGCGGTTTGCAGCGTAATTTGAAAAGATGCTAGCGCTGCATGTTTGTCTCGTAGCACTTTGCACACCACTAGAATTCTAAACGAGGAAGGAGATGGCTGTAAAAAAGCTATTTCATTACAGTGGGATGAGCCGTGATGAACAAACAGAAGCAACAAAGTACTTTTTGGTGAGGAGTGGCCGCGACGGGCTGGCGGCGGCCCTGAAATGAATGCTGGCTAAATGGAACTTCACTTCCAGCTCCCATTGTCAACAAACAAAGGCGCAGCACGACGGGGAGTCCGGATGAAAGGTGGCTTGTCGGAATATATGACTGCTAAAAACCTGTGCCGAGGTTTACGTGTGCATGTTCAAAGTTGCTGGGATGCACAGCAATGGTCCCGGCCAGCAATAGACACAGAGAGACTAGGACTTGACGTCCAAACAAAATATTAGTCTGGGAGTTGGGGGTGTTCGATACCACATTTTTTTCAGACCGATATCAGTACGAGTTCTCAAATCTTGAATGTACCGATACCAAGTGGCGATACTACTTGCCTGAAATTAGTAGCAATTTTCTACCCTTCTAATTTCTAATTCCTACTTGTAAAATGACCACAAGAGGGCAACAGTGTACCACTACTTTGAAATAATAATACTAAATCAATGTTCTGGTGCTAATGCTACAGCTAACACTTAACTCCTAAATCAGCTCATTGTCATGCTCGAGTCGCAATCTGCAGACATGTAGTAATTACTTGTCCACGTTCACAATTCCCTGCTATCACTTAGTTCGACCTAATTGAGCGCTTTCAAAAGCCAAGTCGATTTTTCCATTAGTAACAAAAGACAGGCAGCTAAATGTGTCGGCGAATGAAAACTGTCAGTGTGTGTGAGTGTCCGTGTGTGTGTGTATTCCTTCACCATTGCAGCGGTGTTGATCGTCATAATGAGCTGAGACAGCTGGTCTCAGGTTTGCTGTCATTTTTTTATTTTTTTTTTAGCCAGCACGCTGATGGAAGCTTGATAGTACGCCAGGCACAATGAGCCACCAGAACGACAAGTGATGTGCCTTGAATGCCAGATGATACGCGACTAAAAACATACAAAGCTTTAACGACCTATAGAATCGCTCGTTCCGCCAATGGAGTTCTGCGCCCGCCAAGACCTATTGGGAGAAGCACCAACACCTGTAGCATCCCCTTGTCGCCCAAGGCTTAATTAAACAAACATTAGCGTTTTCAACGTGATAGCCCGCTTAATGGCGGTGCACAGATGGGCTTTACACCCCGATTTATCAATTTCAGGCGTGAGCAGTTGTCGGTACGCTCGGGTTTTTTTCTCCCCGTTGCTTAAACACAGCGCCTCCCGTCACGCCTCGACCGCACATGCTTTTGCCGTAATGACGCCAAGTCCCTTAATTCTCTGAAACGGCATCAGATGTCGAGTCTATTATTAGTGTTTAGCGATGTGTTAATGTTGCTACTGTACTCCATCCATGCAGAGCATCCATTTCCTTACAGCGCTTGTCCTCGTGAAGGTCGCAGGTGCCACAACAGATGCCTCAGTGGTGTTTAGACAACATTTTATCAAGGAAGCTTCATCGTCAACCTCGCTGATGTATCCGATTCATCACTTTCCATTTTCCGGATTTTAATAATGCAGTGACTCAAAGGCCATTAATAAGCAAAGCAGGAGTTTGACTCGGGCACCTCTTAACCTTGCTTGGCCTTCGCTTCTGCTGAATTAATAATCAGCCTAAATGTTTACATAGTGTCACTTGTCCATCGAACGCCACCTCCTCCGTTGCAGTTTAGCCTCCCACCCCCACCCCATTTCCTGTCTGTCAATGGATAAACAATCCAGGCGGTAAACATTAGCGGTGTCACCGGAGTTCAATAAGGCCATTAGGAAGCTCGACTAACAGTTTGGTGACCGTGAAGCTGGCTGTAGTGGTTTGTGTTTGTCCTTTTCAACTATCAAAAAAAATACATATATATATTTTGAGTTAATCACACTTTTCTATAACCTGCCTCTGAATGTTTACCCACTGTCTGGAAACCCGTCATGAAAGTCGTGTGGACTCCACAAGTCCCGTTTGAGTGTGTGAATGGACGACGGAAGCGCACCCTGCTTCCCTCCCGCCCACGCTGCCGCTCCACATCCTGACAAAGGAAAGCGACTCACTGGGTCAAGCCCGTGCCCGCCGCTTGTCAGGATAACCCCGCCTGTGTTGCATAAGAGCTGGATGTCTTCCTGGCATGCCAGGGAGTTTAATAGAAAGTCACATTTAGAAGTAGGAAGTGAAACTACTGATCCTTAGGAGTGGTTTGGAAAGTCTGGAAATGTACCAGGAGGACTCTGTCTATATGGGGAGTGGGGAGGGAGAAATAGGTCATCATGCTCTTATGAATGAAGCAGGAGAAAGCATCACATCCTGTTCGTTATAACGATGCTCGATTTTTAGACGACAACTAAAGTGATTGCTTGAGACAAACCAGCCGCGTTGAATCGCAAATCTCATCAGTCTACAGATTTATTAAAATGTGACGGCTGTAAAGTTGGTAACAATGGGGGGGTGACAGTGGGGGTCTGGCTGGAAGTGTAAGGAAACTGATAAATTGAGGGATGATAGCAAAATACCCACTGGGGCTGGAAACAGAGATGCTTAAATGAGTAATGGATCAAGTGCCATGAGGGACCCAAATAACTGCGGTGCATTCGCCCCCCTTCCCAAAACTCCATCTACCCCTCCGACCCCCACCGCCAGTCCTCGCTGTCTGCATCCTCACAATACAGGAAATACTAGGTCAGGCTAGTCGGCACCCAAGCGCTCCAATAAAGCCCCAAAGGGTCCAATTACTCAAACTGCAGCCCCCTGCGACTGCGATATGCTGATCAGGGTTATCGGATATCGGCTCGGAAGCGACAAGAAGGATTTATTGGCCTAAATCCTGTCATGAATCTCCGTGAAAAAGCTACATCTGATGTCATAAAACATCAAATTGTGTCAGTCCTTAAGAGATGTAAACATTTTATGGCCGATAAGACGCCGTATCGTATAGTGTGCGCCTGCAGGAATCAACATTAGCACCACTAGCATGCATGAATGTAATACTCGCAGGAATCCGTGTGGGCCTTGAGGTAGAGACCTGTAAAAATGCATTGCATCCTTAAAGTAATGAGGACGGAACCTCGCGCTTAGCCTTGGGATGCACATGGCGCGCTAAGTATTTGCATAAAAGTAGAAAGACTGACTTTGAAATCTGTTTGCGCATCGATTTATCTGTCTATCCCTCCAAACGCAATGCAAATTTTACTCCAGTGGTCTCCCAGGGGATGCCGAGATATTCACGAGCAAAATCTGGAAGTAAACTTGTCATAAGAAACACGACAATGTTAACGACATCACCCGAGATGTCAGCATATCTTCTAAAACTTGAACATTTTGAGCAGGCTTTTACAAAAATCATTGTCAGGCCTTAAAACCAGATGCGTGAAATTGTTCAGTTGGTTGGCTACTAGGTCCAAAATCACTTAAGTGACAAAAACATTGAAAAGTAATCAGAGAAGAATGTGTCACTTCGATTCCTAGCCCATCCAGTAATCTCTTTCTGCAGGCCCGTCTCATTGCGTCTCATTTACAGAACATGGTACCACTAATAAGTACAAGCTTCATCAATAGCAGCTCACCTTAGAGGTTTATTTTGTAGTGTGACATACATCAGCACATGTGTTTGGTAAATGTGACAGGAGCACATTCACTGAACCCCCAAAACCACCGATGCGTAATCGATGTTGACTCTGAGCAACTTAACTGAGAAGCATAAAAAATTCCTTCACTTGGAACACAAACTTGTTTCCCCACCTAAAATAGACTTTGCGGCAAAATCACATGTCTGGCCCAAGCCTTGGAGGACACGCCAATCCTCATCGGAAGCGCTTTGTGATTCAAATTGCCCTCGGGCGCAAGTCAGAAGCCACATGTCGATACAGTCATATTTGGAATTTTTGCCTTTCATCTCCAGAGCATCTTTTTCAAACTTTTGGCAGGTCGAATCTATTTTTTTTTTCTTTTTGGGGTTGAAATTGTTGTGTTCTGACAGACAGACCAGTAATAACAATGCTTTGCTCTCTTTAGGAAATGATGCACCGGGTTGGCCTCCAAATTGAAGCTGTAGGATTTAAGTGTTTTGTTTTTCGTGACGGCCGGATAATAATCCAAACCAGGAAATATGACGATACAAAATTCTTGAGTTCCAGTGCTGTGTGAGTCGTTGGCTTTAAAAATGTTCAATTCAAAAGGTAACCAGCATACCGCAGAGAGCATATGCTCCCCCCCGTCTGTCTTTCTCCTCAGGACATGGTGTACTTCCAGCCTGACCTGGCATGACAAGCCGGCGGGTGGCTTCAGAACACCCGGGGAGATTCTAAAGGGCTCTGTGACCCCCACCTGCATGCCCCTGCTAGCTTGCCAGCTGACAGTGACATGTGGACTTGCTGACAGAGCACGACGGGGTAGCCGGTACAAGTGTGATGAAGCAATGCGGCCAATCATCAGGTTCAGCTTCACCGCTGAGAGGAAAAGCAGGTGCGACTGGACAGGAAGATTAGGACATGATAGCATAACTGAGTGAAGTCTATTAATCATTGACTTGTACCATCGACTACTCAGTTTTTGAAAGTGGCAGACTTGGAGTATCTTCATCTTGTGAGGGAAGAAATTACTCGGCCTGATCACAATAATCAGAATCAGAATCAGAATCAGAAAACCTTTATTGTCATTCTACATAGTACAATGAAATTGGAGACCTCCATCCAGTGCATGAGGTAGACACAAGACACATAAGTTTCAACTTTGCAGGTTTCTGAGAATTTTTGTTGACTCAACATTAACTGCACAAGAAATAGTAGTTAGATCTTTTTTTCATATATATTAAGTCACTGTATTTGTCAAGAAGATCAAAATAGTCTTAAGATACAATGATAGCCAGAAACATTTTCTTGAATTGTCAAGAACACTGAAACTGTCTTGGTCTAATGTTTATCACAAATCAGTAGCCTCTGGAATTCATCTGTTGTCTAGTATGAGTAACACATATCTGCCTCTGCCACAAGTGCTTAGCTTAAATGACAGCTGAAAATGATAATGACATCGGGGGTGCAGAGAACAGCACTGACTTGAGGCTTCCTTTCCATCAGTGGAGAAAAAAAAACTACCACAGACTAGTTGTCACTATTTGTTATGAAGAGCAAGGGATGATGTGGGACAATAAAACGATGGTCATTGAGATGTACTTGCCAACAAAGTGCATCAAGAAAACATTAAATCTCTTCATACACGACTCATACAAGGTCCATTTAGTTCTCCAACAGGACTAGATGTTTGGTCATATCTCTGATACCCAAGAATTTGCCCCAGGGAAAGCAATCCAGTCAAAGGTTTTTGAGTAGTTGTCCAGGTCTCACAGCCATAAAGCAAGAATGATACCAAGACTGTAAAGAATATCTGGAACAGCAAACACTCTCGTTGCAGGAGAGAAGATCAGTTGAATTGAGGAGTGAATTACTCCATGCATCAAAGTCGACCCATCTGTACCTGGGGAATTTTCTCAAGGAGTTTGGACTAAAGGGGGTCAATATCTATGTCTCAAAGCCTTTAAGCCAGACCGGATACATCAAGATGCTGAAGACTAGCACCTTCAGAAGTGTATGTAAATATCTGGAACACTTGGGGTTCTTAATACAGCCGCTGGACAAACAACCTAATGAGAGCGTACAAAAGAGCTCCATGATGAATTTTCTGCTATGAATAGATTATCTAAGGCCATAATCAAACGCAACATGAAATCAACTCTCTCAGTAATTTATTCTTTTGAATAACTCAAAGAGCTTAACTTCCCCATCACCTAGTGGAATCATCGCAAGCTATTTTTAACACAGCCACTTACTGACTGAGTGTTAGCAACTCCAAGCCAAGTGCTGACAACTAAAAGAAATGTTATGAATGATTTGAGCTTGTCTGTGCACACTGATTTGTCGGTGTGTGTGTGTGTGTACACCTGCTTGCTTAGTCAGTCGTTGCGAAAAAACGACAAGACTGAATGGAACACGATGAGCCGGTTCAACGGCGACACAAACCGCAAATTAGCGACGCTGGCAGCAGACGTGTTTAGTTTTTTTTTCCTTTCCATATCTGAATGAATGTACGTCTCACCATCAAAAGGGGACTTGGCTTGATTAATTTTTTTATTGTCTGGAGGGTAACCTTGGTCTTCTGTCGTCTAAATTGTATGCAGTAATTTTCCATTCCACTTTGGCATAGAAAGAATAGCGATCATTATAAAGTCTGAAAACATTTTACAAAATATTTCAAACACTTGGGTCTTTGGATTGCCTGCCAACACATTACAAGCGAAATTAAACAACCCAAACAATCATAACCAAACTATTTATCATGCGACTGACACATTGCCGAACACAAACCAATTATTGAATTGAATTCTTCCATCTTTTTCCTCAAAATATCAGTGGAGCTCCATTTCCCAAGCTGAAAGAAAGAAAATTGAGGTTCCACTGTTGAGTTCCCTCAATTGTGATTAGTAACTCCAGATGACCAAGCTGGAGGTTAACCACATTTCAGCGCTGAGGAAAAGGTCACTTAAAATAGGCTTACCTGGAGGTCCAGCGAGCTTCTCTGAAAAGCCAGACATTGGGCTCCATTCTAGCCAAGGCTTCCTCAATCACCAGAAAGTCAATACAAAGCACAAGTCAATTATCCAGAGACGTTGTGGGCGGAGGGATTCACGGCGCCATGAAGATACACAAGGTTTCCCTATCCAGACCGCCAATCTTTCTGACAGCGGAATCATATACACATGATTGGATTTGGCAAAGAGAGATTTATTTATCTCGTTTTTTACATTAATAATTCACTCTGTCCATTTCCGCGTATCGTCGTACGCCGGGCCACAGGGGTAGAGCGGCCGCACGATGTGGCACACAGCTGTCGGGGAAAAGGCAACAGCGGAATGGAAATGAATTCTCACTCGCGCGGGTGATTGCATTCCAGCGTCAAACATTTCCATCTTGCCACTTTGCACGCTGTCAATCTCCTTGGCACGAAATATAAACTGTCCATCGCAAATGGTACTTTTTAACTCTTTTATGTAATGCTTCAGCAAAATATTGGTTTTCCGGTTAAGAGTAGATGAGTTCGAAATGATTCATCAGCAAATTGTTTACAATCCGCAGAGGCAATGTGAATTTTTTGTAAACTAGTTTGCTGTGCTGTCTAAAGAGGAAAAACTCGGGAAGTCCTACATCATACCTCGTTCACATCCCTTTTCGTTGCCGCCAGCGCTCTCGTAATGGAGCGCCTTGCCGGCCCTAATGAGGTTCCTCGGCCACACACACACCATATCAAATTAACAGGCGGCGCCATCCTATTACAACCCCCCCGAAACCCCCAGCAGCCAGCCCCCGAGTAGAACCAGCGCCTCACCTCACCGCACCAGCAAGCCCGTTCCATGATTGATAAAATGGGATTGGAGCAAGGACAGAATGGGGGAATGGAGGGGGGGCAGTCGGACAAATGGGCAGACAGACTTCTCAGCCAAAAGAAAGCCGTCCATAGTTTTTTTCCTGCGATTTGCCTTTCCGCGGAATAATTATCCTCTTGATGGAATAAGTAATGAAGGGAAAAGGTCACATGAAGCGGCTGTCAAGAATCTCGTATTCGTCGACGATGAGGCTGCCAAACATTTGTAATTGAAGAATATGCATGAATAGGTCACCAGCAGACAGAGATAATGGAAGTGATCACATCCCAGATTGTGTTCAACATTTTGAAAGTTTGGCATAAATGTCACATAAATAGAAGTGACCAAAAACGAAAGAAAAAGAAAAATGCAAATAATTGAATTTTTGCTCAAATCAATTTGGTGACGGCAGCACCAAGGACGAAGCATTGCAAACGTATCCCCGTGGTGACAGCAGTTAGAACTCAAAAGTCCGGAATAAGCACTGGAAATTAAAATAAAATAAAAAGCCCTCAACAACACAATATTTTGCCAAAATAATGGAAATTTACGGGCATTCAATCTCCCCACTGTTTATTGTATCGACGATATATTGCTTAGTCGGGTATGTATGGCAGATTAATGCGTAGTGAATGGCACCCTCCAGTGTAATTGCTTCTTGACACTTGGAAGACACACTCCACTTGCTCTGATAAGGTCGTAATCTGGTGCCGGTTTACCCTCCTAATTAATTTGCTGCCTTAAAACCAAGTGAGAGTCCAATTTACATTGGTGCAGATACAACAATCAATTAGCGGTGGCGGGGGGGGGGGTGTAGACATTGGATAGAAGGAGGAAAGGGTAACCGTTGGAATCAAGATGTAATCAGGGCCGGATCGCCCGAGGAGGACAGATTACGGCACGTGTCCCAGGAAGTGAAGGTCATCCTTGGGTAAATGTCACAAACAAATTGGCTCCTGGAGAGATTCGGAGGGTTGTTCTATAAGACAACAAAGCGTCCTATAAGGAGCTTAGTGCGTAGTCTATGCAAGTGAAAGCAGGATTCCCGGGTGGCTGCCTCCGGAGTCGAATGATGGAACGCGTGTGTGCGCTGAGGCAAACATGTAGCACACACACACACAGAGTGGAAAAGAAAGGAAGTCAATCTTAGAAATGAGGCAGGGAAGCAAAAGAAAAATGGCTAGTGAGGATTCAGTGAAAACAAAATCAAGCGGAAAAAATG
The DNA here is from genome assembly GCF_024217435.2 of Syngnathus scovelli. NCBI lineage: Eukaryota > Metazoa > Chordata > Actinopteri > Syngnathiformes > Syngnathidae > Syngnathus > Syngnathus scovelli. Next base: position 18,717,486 of record NC_090850.1, read on the forward strand.
TCAACAGGATGTCTGTTGAGATGGTCAATGCGGAGCTCTTTCGCACAGACAATTGAAGTTTCATTTTGCAATTACAAAAAAGTCTCAAGAACTCATGCATGAGATTTTAATAAAATGGAAATCGGCCATTTTGATTTGCAGTTATGATTCACAGATGGGCAACGCAATCCATCCATCTTTTTTAACACCATTTTTTTAGCGTTCGGATCTGGAACCTTTCCTGATTGACTTTGAGCAAAAGGCAGACTACAAGCAGGATTGGACGCCAATCATAGGGCGCATAAAGAGACTGACAACCAGTCACCGAACAGAAATTAAAATCAAGTTGTACCAATGTCAGACGAGTGAATTTAAACATTGTTGCCAAACTCTGACATGGGAACTCTCGCAGCACCAGTCCGAAGCAGATTGATGTTTAAGATTGAAGCTTTTTAGCCTATGCCATCTAACGATCCGTTCTACCAATGATAAGGCGAAGACCCATTGAACCCTGCTTCCAACTATCATGCATATCCTTTCTTTAACAGCTGAGACACATGCAAACCAATGACCCAAATAATCTATCATGTAATTTTCGCCATTTTAGCAGCTGCGTGGCCGGAGCCGCTGACCATGTATCGCTTCATCACTTGGCTGTCAAATATCATATAACCTGCTCACAATGTAAACAAAGAAGCAGTCTAGCGACAAGACCGGGAGGAAGCTTGCATCTTAGCCAGCACATTCCAGTTGGCCAATATCCTACTGTGCTAGGCAGGTGCCAAGCTAAGGATGGATGAACGTATGGAATGGCCGAGCTTGGTGGCTGAGGAGGAGGATACGGGGCAGCCACTTTGGCACAGGTCACGGTGGGCTAGAGCCATTCATTTTGATTAACGACATCATTATTCCCCGTCTGGGGATGTCGCGGTTTTGCATGGCATGTAGCAGGCAGTGATACGCGCTACGCAACATAGAAGTTTACACAGCTGCCGAGCTCACACATCCACGCATTCCTGCGGGTCAACGGATATGTCAAGTATCCATTCGCCCTCGAGTGCCCGCAAGTCGGAGCTTGCGTCTTGCCGTCGCAGGCTGCTACTTGACTTGAGGTTGATTGTTGAGAGTGAATTATCAACGGGGAAGCAGATGGCTGGCACGAATAGCAGGGCGAGCGTCTGTGTGTGCGAGGGAGTGTGTAAGTCCGCGCTAAAACTTAAGCGAGGGCAACGGGCCTGTTGACAGTGGGCTGAGCCAAAACTCTCTTTGGGCACGGGGGTGTGCAAGTGTACGCCTTACACGCTACAGCTGTTGAGGTACACGACAGCAACAGATGCAAGCTCTCAAGCGGGGGTGGAAGGAAATGCCACAAAACCTTGCCTTGGTATGTACCTTGGTTTGAAAGTTTGTAGCCGGAAACACAAAGCACTTAATTATGTGGTGTCTCTGACCACTAGGGGGCACTATATAGATGGAGTAGATAAGAGACAAAGGAGAAAAAGGCTGAGGAAGAACATATCGTAGGTAGAACTTGGTGGATATAAAAGTTGGACTAAAGTGATGTCATGTTACCTCAGATAAACTGAGCAAAAAGAAATAAGACTGCTTCTTGAAGAAATCAAAGAAAGATTTTCTATGAAGCTAAGGATTTAGTGTTAATGTTGTTTGGTTGTAGACATAAATGAATAAATAGAATGTTTCGAGTTCTGTGCTACTTTTTCTCCCTCAGCTGTCAGAGGATTTTGTTAAGCAACTGCACAGCATTGGTCCAGAACATAATTGAATCTGGAAAGCTAGTGTGCTTGAATCATTAATCCCCCGCCTTGACGCACAACAAGATGGCAGCGCACAAACAAAAACTAATTTGTGAGAGAGACATATTTAAGATGTTTTTTTTTGTCTTAAAATAGAAATCTCAGTCAAACACTAGAAAAGCAGGCTGTGATACCTGAGTCTGGGTTTTTTTTGTCAAATACGTGGGAAGTGTGCTCCACGGCTTTTGAGCGTTGTTGCATCGTGAAGTAATGTAACCAAAGAAAGCCTGATGACAGCAAGATTGGATGAAGGTCGCACAGCAGACACATGCGTTTTTTTCCTACAATTCAAAACAGTTTCCTGGTGTCTTAAAAACATGTCAGTGAGCCCAAGGATAAAAAATTACTTCAATACCGTGTGAATGGGTGCATGGATACAAAACACAAATACTTTCCTCATGTCTTATGATTAATAATAAATTCTTAATTTTTTACCTCTGCTTGTTTTTATCATAACAGCATGATGGCTGATAAATATAAGCGTCGGACACCTGCTTTGGCATTATGGCGCGCTGGTCGTACATATCTGTCAGATCATTGTATAATAACTGTCAGTCATTGTCTTGGTACAATTATGTCAATGTGACACAAGCAGATTTATTTCTCACAAAATCTTTGAGAGTAAACAAAATGACCAGGCAGGTTGAAGCAGTCCAAAGTGCCACATGGTCAATAGTGTAATCATTATAAAAACATCTGTTGCTTAAGATGGAACAAGTGATGGACAAGTTGACATGTTCATAAGTGTGAATGTTGTTGCGTGTCCAGACCAAGGTGCCCCCACCTATCCCCCAAAGTCAGCCGAGGTAGGCTCCAGAAGTGAGCGATCAAACAATTTGAACCATGAAAAACATCCTGAAATGGATTATTGATAAATCACAACAGGACATTCCTGAGCTGATAGTCTTCCCGGCATTGGATCTGTTAAGTCAACAAAAGGCTTAGTTACAACATTCTCATGAGTAACGGAAACGGCTAACTCCATGACTCGGTCTCTTGGAACTGGATGCTCCGAATCACCGGGAGTGTTCCCGTAGAAACTTCCAAGCATGACTCAAGCATTGTGGAAAACGTGAAGGGTTTCCCCGCCCCCTTGGATGATAACCTGAGGAGGATGTCAAATCAATATTGACACAGTGTGAAGAGCTAAAATATTTCACACTGCCGGTGTTACTTGCTTTGGACACGGTAATAGGGAGTACCTTTGGCAAAAGTCTTCCTGCTTTGTACTCAAGCAAAAGTACAGAATAGATTTGCCATTCGCAGAGGCTAAGATTAGTACCAAGAAAGTAGTAAGTAACCCTAACTCAGTTTCCGTTTGTAGAGAATACAAAGCTTTCAGAAAAAGCAATAAATAAAATACAGATAGCTATGTTTAAATATAATAAGCAAGTACTTTACTTCCTATCATTGAGCCAACGATTATTTCATATTTGGAGACTTTATCATACTGGACCGCAGATGTAATTCACGTGAGCTGTTTCCAGAACAGGACTGTGCTGCACTGTGAGAAAAGTCACACATTTTTTGGCTGTGCTTGACAGAATGAGTGAGTGAGTGAGTATGAAGGGTGTGTGTACGTGTGTTCATTGAGAAATGTCCTGACGCAAAGCTGCCCAGGAGTACTAGCGCCGCCCCATGTACTTGTCAGTATAACAAGTCTCGACAGCTTCAACAATGTCAGAGGGATCGGACCACATGTAAGCAAAATCGCATACCTCCACAAGGGCGAAACAACCGACAAACTTTATATGGGCCTGCTACCTGCGATTTCAACTTTGGTTCTAGTGAAACAGGAAATGATAACAATGCCAACAGTTAATGTGCTTGCAATCTGCATCAACTTAATAATGTAAAATCTGGAACAACTCTGGATAGCTGCTAAAACCTACCAAGCTAAAAGAAAACGGTAACAGTTGGTCTCCTAGCGTATAGCACACAAAAAGGGCTAAGACCAACTGACTGTGGTACATGCTTTCATTCAGAATCCTGAAAACTGCTTTGCAAAACGATACATCATAAACGAATGATGATGAAACCCAAGCTCCCCGACGAAGGTAATCGTAAACCAAAAGTGGCGTCTCTTCCGGCATCTCCACCTGTGATTAGTTAGCTGCTATGGTATTTCAGGAATGAACACACTGACAGATGACGGTGGATAAGTGTCACTACTAGTGAATACAACTTTTTGTGTGTGTGCGTGTTTCCATGCTGAAAAGCTCAATGACAGCAGCTAAGGTCTTAACACCAAGTCTGAGCGGCTTTATAACTATCAAGGACCATTTTATTTCTATTCCCAGAAAACAACCTTTAGCGCATTTCCTAGGAAATCATGAGCTGCAGCTATCGTAGGTTGGGTTTCCATTGAAAATGTAATAATTGCTAACATGTTAACACTTGGTATGCTAACATGAAGTGAGTAATGAAAAAAAATTGTGCTACAGCAGATTGCTAAGAATTTTACATGATAGTCTGTAGCCAGGTTAAAATCATATAATAAATACTAACATGCTAACAGTTGGTATGCTCACATATCAAGCTAGCAATTTAAGTGAAGAAAAATGCTACACAACACTAACATTCTAACACTTGGAAAAATAACATCCAGCATGATAGTAATATAAGTACAAAATTGATGATGTTGAATAAAATACTTAAATCATCCTGGAGTCAGGCACAATTTCAAATGAAACTTCATCAAATGCGAACGTGCGAACAAGCAAAACAAAACTGGAATAACACACTTTGAAAGTTGACATTGTAATAGCTGACGCGTATAGACACGACAAACACGGCAAGCATGCTGGGAACACGTAGGCCTTTACACATGCACAAAATATACAGTCATGGTGGAGGGTGTGGATGTCTTGGCAAGACTGCAGGTGGACCTGCAGCTCGCTCACAGGGAGGCTGGGCTGCCGTTTCGGGTTAAGGAAGTCATGACATGCCCCTCCAACGCATCCGTAAATCAAGCCAGCGCGACAGCAGTCTTTGTGTATTTAAGGCGTGCGAGTTGTGTAATGAAGAAATCATCATTGCGTTTAAAAACAAATCTGCTTTCCACTCCCTATCCATTTTACGCTTTTTGACAGGGAAATTAAAAGCTGATTTACTCCCACTCTTGAATTAATTGGAAAAAATAGTTTACAACTCTCCATCTTTTTATACACCGTTGAATTTTACAGGTCGAGTCCACTTTATGAGGGAGTTTATGGATGACTTTGCTCGTTGCTTATGGTGCTAAATCAAAAAGTAGCCTGGACATGAGATGTGAATTGGGAAGTTGCTGTTGATATTTTGCTTTGGCTGTTCCATTGGTAACATCTGTCAAAAATGGTATAGTGTTAGAGCAGGGGTGTCAAACAAATTTTTGTCAGGGGCCGGATTGTCCTCATAGTTTCCCTCGGAGGGCCATTATGACTATATGATTTCTATACACATACAGTAGAGGCTACACAACACTGATGAATAACTAGTTTTGAAATCAGTAAAAACGGTTCAAATAGTTTAAAAAGATTTATGGCAATAAAAAAAATGCTAGCAATATCTCTATTTTTAAAAGATAAAGACAACTTGTAATTTTAGTAGTGACAAAAAGTCGATGCAAAATTTGTTTTAGCGGGCCATATAAAATGACGTGGCGGGCCGTATCTGGCCCCCGGGCCTTGAGTTTGACACCGATGTGTTAGAGCGACGGCGAGCTACGTTCACACGGCAGAGTGGTGTACAGTAAACACTCAATAGGTGAAATGCGGAAGTAATGGATGCCACCCTAAACGATCTTCAAAACCTAAATATAGTATCCCCAGAACTATGATCTCAAAAAACTCATCTCACATTACCCTTAAGATCAAGCGGCTTACAGATCATTTCCAAAAATATGCACACTGGTGTGAAAATACTTTCTTACGAGTCATCTTACGTTTGACTCATTGATAGAAATTCTCATTTCATAAATACATTCTGAATATACCTACACAACTATACGACATCTTTTTTTTCATGAATCGCTCTCAGGATTCCAAAACCTGAAGCCATAAAACATTAAGCTTCTGTCAAAACAGTATGAAGGCTGTCTAATAGGATGAAAATGAAAAACACCTCATTTCTGAAAGAAACGACCAAACTCATTCCATCACACCGACAACGGCTGCCATCCTAGTTTACTGTCTCTAGACGAGCAAAAATAAAAGCAAATCTAGCTCAATTTAAAACTCATTCGAGTGCTGCCACAAGAAAAAAACAGTTGCTCTGATTTTTCTTCTTTACAGCCACCAGCAGCTAAGAGGAGGCGATAAATCCTTGTTTAGTTTTTTTTTCTCCTTACTCGGCTGAGACAACGACTGGGCCAGGGTCAAACTGGTAAGACAGATGAAAACAAGAGATTGTCTGGAGGCCACGAGAAGAAAATTGCAGACGAGACACAGAGACACGCTTTTGTCGAGCTGTAGATCTGTGATGGGACTCCGTGTCGGAAGTCAAAGAGGTATTGTGGCTACACTACTTGCTTTCCGGGAAAACAGCAGGCCATGATTTTCATCCTCTTTAAAAAAAAAATATTTACAATTATGGTTGCATATTTGTTTTGTTTTTTTGTCATTGCTCACCCAGCCACAGGATGAATGTGCATGTGTGACAAAGCAGTGGAGAGAATGCGGTGCAGCTGAATTCTTATACGAGTACACAACTGTTGTGGTCTCAAGAGAAGGAAAAGAAAATGTCTTCCAAGAAACTCCCAGCATGCAGCCACTTGTATGTAGTACTTCAGGAAATAACCCTTTTACAGAACCACTGTCAACCTTATTCCTGTTTTTTTTTTTTTACTGTAAATCGCTTGGAGGCGGATATCATATCATGCCTGGCAAGTCGCTTCTTTTGAAAATGTTTCCAAATCCTCGATGACACACATTTGCTTTACGCTCTGCTGCACCTGTCATGTTAAAGCAGCACCGGGCCATCGGAGGAGATTCAGTGATTCCCAGTCTGGCAAAATTACTTTGCAACAAGAAGTGCACAAAGCATGTATATTCAAGTAACAGTGGCAATCACGTGATGTAATGTTATGTTTACCAAAGACAAGACTGAAGTGGTAATTGATGATGAAAGAAAACTCCCCAGAATTCACGATGTATCTATTTATTGTGTTACCTTATATCTCGTATGACAACATACAAGATGCAACACAATAAATAAAGGTGTTTCGAAAAAAAAATAAACAATACAATAATAGTAAAATAAATCATAAATCATAGAAAGTCATAAATAATAAAACTAAAAAATTGCGAAATAATAAAAATATAAGAAAGATAAAAAAAAACAATTGACTAAAAACCTCATTTCTCGCAAATACTGATGTTAATTTATGAAAATGTTTTTTCTAGAAATATTAATGGATCTTTTCAGTCATTGCTCATAGAATTATGTACCAATAATATTTCAGATGGCTTTAAACAATCTACAAAATCGATTGGCAAAGTCACTTCAACATCAACATCATGTTTCACCCGTGTGTAACAAAATCGTTGGAATATGACAGATATGAAAATTGTGACAAGACGTCATCGTTCTTACCTGCCATCATCTTCTGGGCCTCATAGGGCTCCATGTATCCGTCGTTCTCGGTGGTCACTTTCTCCGTGCTGGCCTGTGTGCCGCCAACCTGCTCGGCATCAAAAGGATCAGCGTAGTCCTCCAGGATAATGAGCTGCGAGGGAAATGGAAAGGTGAAATTGCGGCACTGTTTTTTTATGCTCTGTTAAACACAATGAGGTGTCAGGAGGGTTGGGATGACAGATAAGGCAGCAAGTCGTGCGCATTGGACATCTGCAGAGTCAGGCCACCGGATGAAGTAATACATAAGCCGGTATGCTCCGGCACACCGCAACGTCCCAGCGTGAGGCTTCCAGCACGCTCTCTCTGCAAATGCTGCTCGGCCTAATTATACGACAGTGACAAGCCCACTTTTCAAAAAGTAGAGGCTTCGAGCGGGCCTGTTGGTCTTTCTTAGGACAAGCAATTTGACAGATTTATACCTGGCCGACCAGCGAGCCCGAGCTAATTGCAGTCTTGCGAGGTAGATGGCAATTAGGTGGACGTCCCGAGACCCGAGGAACACGGCCCAAAACTGGAAGGAACGCTGTGTACATCGACAGGGCCTCAAGGGGGTGTATTTGCATCTGTGAAATATTTATTTTAAAAAGTAAACATTTGTGCTTTGAAAGGAACTTGAGGAGTTTGTACTTGCTGTTAGGGAATACTCTCTTGAGACTTCATATTATTGCATCTTGAAATTCTTTGCTCATACAGACAGTGTGACAAGGCTATTGCGTTTCCATTTACTTTTGTCTATTTTACTTGGTTTAGTAGCTAGCATGTCTGCCTCACAATTTCGAGGTTAAGGGTTAAAATCTCGATGGCAGCCTCCCTTTCCTTACACCCAAGAATGGTTAAGAACAAAAACAAACATGTTAAGCCTGTTGAAAACTGAATTGTACATCCCATTGACAACAAGTGCAACAGGAAATGGATAGTTCTAGTTCGCGTCACTTTTGAAATATTTATTGTGGTTCCTTTTTTGGACAAACCCTCAATTTTAACAGGGGTGTGTTCACTTTCTATTACATGCTGTACTTCCTTCCGGTATGTTTCTGAGAAACATGGAGAGTGACAGCAGATCTCACATGTCAGTGCTGCTGCATGCCACAACTCCACAATGTGTCAATATTTGGGATTATTTTGGTGAAAAAACTGGATACGACAGGAAAGCTGTAGGCTAAGCAGCCGCCTCGCACTCGTCACGCCGCCAATCGATAGAATCGAGCTCCCAAAAAAAAAAAAATCTGCCTCTTTATAACATTCGTTATGACATCACCACTCTGGACGTGACTTCAAGTTACTTTCACTGTCCTCAATCAAGGCACTTAACAATTTAATTAATTTCAAGTAATTTCAAATCATGCCGGCGCTTGTAAAACACACTGATGTATCGGTCCAATCAGCCAAATGCTTATGCAATCGACCTGAGGGTGCACGACGGGCACGGCACCCTGTGAGTCATGAGCACCGGGAAATAATTTAGACTAAATATAAACAAGCATATCACTCATCGGAGCTATGCTGAAACAACAATCAGGGATAGACATGCGCACACACACACAAACACACACACACCCTATCATGCCTCGAGTAATCATCTGTAATATAACTGGGAAAGCACCAACAATTTGGAGCATTGACTGAGTCACAGTTTAGCTCACTTTCCACCAATCACAGATTAAGTCATTGTACAATATTAAGCCCAATGTTATCCAATGATTACAAGAATACAATACAGCCACTGCGCAATTTATTTGGGAGAGAGAAAAGATAAATGTTAGGGATTGGTCTAATAATATATGAATCTACTGTGAGCTTGAACTCCACTTTTCATGGTGGTAAAATATTGAGCTGCTTGAGGCAGTTGAGCCGAACAAGAAATGATTTAAGATGCTGATGTTTCATTCTGAATGTCATTAAATATATCACTATTTGCACAAAAGGAAATTACTTTTGTACTCTGTTCACTGACTGTCTAAATTCTGAACTTAAAACAGTCATCTTGAAGGCCGCAATGATTATTTCAAAAACCTAAATAATTTGATTTAAAAAAAATAATGAAAATAAATGTCTGCCTGGAAGCTTTATCTTAATCACTTTACCACGCTGACAAATGTTACTGCAGGCTCAAATAGAAATAAGTTGGCTTGGAGCCAGGAGGAAAGACAGAACTAGCAGAACATGCTTAGCTAATTTAACATGGTCAACCGCGGCTCGTTGAACTTAATATAATGCCCCTAAAGTTCATAGCGAAAACTGTTACATTCTCGTAGAATGTCGTGTAAACCGCTTAGCGACAGCTTTAGCGTACGTTCTCAGACAGTGAATAGTAACTAAAGGACAACAGGCAAATTTCCTCGCGGCTACTGTGTGTTAAATCCTCCTATCTTCCAATGCTGCCCTTTTCCATCTGTTTTGGGGAAAATAACTAGGCCTTGTTCTGCCGCAGCATAATTATGGGTTCCTCAAATGTTATGCTTCTGTGAGTTTCAAGTCCAGCACAAACATGGCCCTGGTTTGTTTTTGCGCCACAAAATAAAATACATATGTTTCTCTCGCAAATAGAGGTAACAAAAAAGAAAACCATCTGCAACACAAACACAACAACCTCAGGGCTCAAACGACCTCAAATCACTTAGCAAAATAAATATCAATCATGATCGCAGTTTGATTACCACCTTGTCACGAGTTAGCATGAAAGCTCGAGCAACGGTAATGCCAACTCGTGTGCCAAACCGAGTTCTTACGCAGCTCATACCCGAGAAATAGTAACCCTCACTATGAAAACATAATGAATCACATCAATTCCCATTCGACTGTGGTACTTCAATGGAGTGGTTCGAGGTCGGAGGCCATGGCCCACAAAAACACCCAAAGTGATGTAATTTGTCTCCATGTTGGCATAACATGACTTGGCTTTATACCTTCGGAAAGGTTTTGACTAAGTATGGCGGAACGTCGGAACACCCGGGCAATATTATTTTTCTGGAAATTTGTTCCAACAACCGGAATTCAACATTTGATAATCTTGGTAAAGGTCAATGCCCCTGTGGACATATATGCGTCCTGGTCGATCCATAAAATAAGTGGACAATAATGATAGAAGGATTAGAATAAGAAGCACGTTCAATAAAAAACGATGGCGAAGAAATTCAGTTAACTATTTCCTATGAGGGAAGTAATTAAGAATTCTAACCAATTGGAACAGCTTGTGTTTGACATGAAAGGTTTCACGATAGCTGCAAATCAAAACCGTCCTTTTCTATGCTCAAGGTCTTCAAACACTTTCTACTGCCTTGTTATGGATCCTCATGAGCCGCAGGATGTTTGAGCATGCTTCAGGAAACAACAGCATCATTGATTGAGTTACGGGCGGAGCTGCTCCAAAAGCATGACATCATCTTTGCCTTTCCTGTTGACATAGCGTTGGACAAACGAAGGACGAGTGAGCGATGAAAACCTTGCCAACAGCCTTCAAACGGTTGCCTGAGTGTTGAGTTTAGCTATAAAATCTCAAAGAGCTGCAATATTTTAAAGTGTATGCTTTGCCTTCCCCGAGCAATCAAAATGGGATTTCAGACTGACACAGTTTAACAGTGATTTTGGAAGGCAAAAAGAAAAATGGGATTTTGCAATCAAACACACCAGCTGAGCCGCTAATTTGAACGGTCGGGAGCAATTTGATTCAATATCAGTTTTCAATGCATTTCATTTAACCGTGTGTATCAGACTGACTGGTCCAGAACCAAATGTGAAGGCTGGTGCATGTTTAAAATGGAGGGCGAGAGGCGGGTTACACCCCGCAACCAGTCACCAGTCAAGACAAAAATAACTAATTTACATTCACATTCACAGTTAATACAAAGACATCATGTATTTCTTCAAATAGAGGTCATCACTTCAAATTAATTGCCGGGTGTCGTCCAATGTACAAAATATTTGAGGTTGAAAGAGTAACTTAATTTATGCAGCAATGTTTTCAATACCAACAATTAGTCTTAATGGATGCTAACATGGTTGCAATGTTGTGTACGTCTATGTTTACGTTCCGTGAGAGACTAGTTTAGGCCAGTCTACCTCGTCTTTTACCATTACATAGTCTTTCTTCATAACATTCCTAGTTTATGACTCCAGTTTTGTGTAACATGAATATACGAGCGCTAACGTTGTTTAAATGATACGCAGTTAAGTCAGTAAATACCTCCTGGACATTTAGAAATACAGTTTATAATTTGCTTGAAGCTGGGGAATGGTTGACCCAAAATATGTATAGACCATTTTCAGTAGCTTTTCTTTTGCTATTTTGAAGCGAGAAACTAAAGCAGTCATTTCAAACAGGAGCAAATTTAAGGTCAGTTCCAGAGCAACTAGAAATGTCTTTTCATTCGGCTTTCAATTAAGTGAGTGCGTCCTGTTTTTTAATGACTTTAATGCTGTTTGTTAGACAATTTCGATGCCCTCATAATCCAGTCGTTTGTTGTCCACAACATTAATAATTTATTGTCATTACATTCGAACCAGTAATCACTATGATCAACAGTATCTGTAAAGCCGCACCAGCTTGTCCCCGGTAGTCTCGTTCGTAACTGTTAGTGGATGTAGATGAGACGGTTCGTATTTGCAAACGGCATCAAAATGTCCGTCCGGTCCCGCAGCGCTAATGACCAATCGACAGCAGGAGAAAGCATGAGGCTGTGAGCGGCAAGTCGGCATCACCCGGGGACGCACCATCTGCCTCGCGGCATGGCCAGGGTGCATCGGGACCGTAGCCAAGTCGCAGCCTAGAATAAAACTCCCCACGGAACCAAAGCTTGGAGGCCTTTTTTGTTATATTTTTAATGCTTACTTTTCACTGACCCCGAATTGAATCCTGAGATATCTGACATTAATATCAATATGAAATTCTGTTCTTTTCGTTCAGCCCTCCTCCAAAGTTCTTTAATAAAGGTGAGTTTGAATGGGCACTTTGCTGTCTCAAGGGTGAAATTCATCCCCGTGTCGTCAAATAAGAATCTGGCAGAACTACCACAAAGGCTTAAGCCACATCCCATTGGTACCTCTCACTATTACTTTTGTTGCTAACCCAGATTCCAAAACCCCATTTCTTATATCCGCCTGTTCCCAGGCGAAGGCAATACTTGTTGAAATGCGCTGCAGCTCTCAGCCAATGAAGTCCTCTTCGCATCAGCGGCAACAGAGGGAGAACATTAGCGAGGCGACCACGCCGCAACTGGCACCTGCCACTTTGGCTCAATATTTGACGACCCGAAAGCTTCTCGGATTTCACTTCGATTGGGGCCCTCATTCTTCCATTACATGGGAGAAAACATTGACGGCAATTGTCCTTCTGTGCACTTACGGGAGAGAAAGCGAGTGACGGCATATGGCTGGAGAGAGATAAAAATTGTAATGGTTGCATTAGTTGTCATTTGAGCTCATGGGCTTGGTGATGTGGCACTTCTAATTAACAAAGGCTCCGCTGATGGTTTATTTTTCGACAGCCTGGATATTTTCCAGTAATTATGAGCCACGTGTTAACCGGACAAATTCCAAGACAGGCCTGGGTTGTGCTGACGCGAGCGTGACATTTATTCCACGACGGCAGCGGCGGGGATTGAGCGGTGCTCGTCAAGGTTGAAGCCCCGCTGGGAATGGCAGAAAAGTCATCAGGCTATCCAATAGAGGGAAAGAGAAGGACTGGCGTGTGTGATTTATGTTTCATGCCACGAGGGATTTCAGCCACTGATTGCCCGATACTACACAGTGCTTAGCAGCTCAATTGCATTATGGCCTTTCAAAGGGTTTTTTTTTTCTGTTTGTCAGCATGCAAAGCAAGCAAACAGCAGGAGCTCTTCAGACAAAGGAGAAAAGACAAGATGGGAGGATATTTTTGCATATTTTTTTCTCTACTACTGGTTTAAATTCAGGTGGATAAAATATAAAGGTTTGCTGGAAAATTTGTATGTCGTCTCCAGCGGTACCAGTTGGAGAAGTAACAATGTTAGTAGAGCCAAATCAGTAGTATGCAGTTGAAAAGTGGCGCGTGTCGGCCAAACAACCAAAGTAAAAGCGAAAGGAAGATTGAGCTTGTTTGCACTCTGTAGCGATAACATCTTCCACTCTTGTGGGAGGACTTTGGTCAAGATTTTTGGAGTGTGGCTCTGGGACTTTTAGTCTATTCATCTGGATGAATCTTTGTGAGGTCAGTCATGCTGGAACAGAAAAGGCCCTTCCCAAACATTTCCCACAAACTTGGAGGCATGGAGTAATCCGAAAAGGTCGTCTGGGTGTGCGAATGTTTTTAACCCTAAATTTTGGCCTATGTCAAGCTTTGTTCGACACGGGGAAACAACCAAAAATTGGCAGCCTGGCGACACAACAAAAACTGTTAAAGTCAAATAAAAACATCGCACCGGTGAGCTATTTTTAGAACAAGCCTGCGGGATATTCATGTGGTGCCTGGGGGCTGCCTGATCCCCACGGGCACCTGGTTGGTGACCCGTGATGTAGACTTTCAACGACCCTGTAAAACATGTTTAGAGATATGGAAAGAAACCCGAGTAGCTGAAGAAAACCCACACCATCATGGAGATAACAAGCAAACTCCAAGTACAGATTAAAACACAGATTTCCTGACTGCGAATTCCTAACCGCAATCCCATTGGGCAATTTTTAAAAAAAATGATCCCGATTGATTAATTACCTCATTAAGATGTCTGTCTCTAAACTACTGCCCATATCGCAAAGTGCTTGGCTGTTTTGTGTAAGTCATTTGGCACAATGCAGTAGCCGCTATCGGTGCTGTTGTGTTTGTCAGCGGCGAATCTCGTTAGCATTAATCACGGCAGCCATTGCGAAGGACTGAACTGCATTAAATATCTTCCAGACAGACTGGGCAGATGGCGCACAAAACTGCCTTTTACCGCCGACACAAAGCCACCTTTAATGAAACTTTATGGAATACATTTCCAAAAGCATCACAACTGCTACTCGAGCATTCTCCGGGAAAATTACGTCCTCCCTCTAAAGGCCTACTGAGAGACTAGAGAAGCTAATCGTGTTATCGTATTTGCTATGAAGACATTTTTCTCAATCAAGCTGTGCGAGCACTTCACTTGAGGGCAACTGCGGGTTGTTGTTTTATTTTGCAGGTGAATTCATTTGCTTTGCTTTAATCTAATTGTAGAATCATCTCAGAGCACCTGAATGAGACTGCCAAGCGTAAACAAACAGTGATTTACGTCAGGGGAGCAATGATATAATCAAGGTTGCAGTCTCGGCGCTCTTCCAAAGGTACGCTGATAATTTATTCGTAAAAGTCTCTTCTATTTTAGTTGCAATTCACTCCCAGAGCGGAGCATTTTTTGGTAGACGTTGAAAGGATTCCATGTTGAACACATGCAGCCATTAGTTTCCTCTCCCTCCGAGACATCTGCGCCGCAACGCTTACAGCAAATTTATGACCAACCCCACTCCCACTTTGAGATTAGGAACACATTTGACGACTGCGCGCTTCACATCTTTGCATTGCTGCCTATGTGGGGCAGCTTTAATACCTCAGCCATGTTTATAGCCGGGCGTAGTTTCCATAGGAAAGCTTCCAGAGTTGTGATATCATTGACCAGACTCCAGTGGCAACAAACTATCGAAATATCCACACGGCGCGATCTGTAATTTTAAATTTGTATGGCGTTTAAAGTGCAGCTGGGTCAGCCTCCATGCAAATTCAAACTGCAGCCACGGCGATGGGCTGAATTTAGTTAGCCATGTTCTTAGAATAAGAGATGATGATTCCTAGTAAGTAACATTGGAAAAGGGGCATCCATTTTAGGAGCCCACTCAACACTGTACATACACAATCATGATACGGGTTCTAACCCGATTTCAAGTCAGCCAATTAAATTTGGATTGCCGTTAGTAAGCCAGTGTACACGAAGATGAGAAGTGAAAGGCAACTTGCGACCAATCCGCAGGTAGGATTAAAAATAAAAGTTTTAGGATTCCAGCCCACATGAGAAGAGAGCGGAGCACCGTATAAAATAGAAGAGAGCGGAGCGCCGTATAAAAGTTCCTTCAATATATATGATAGATATTCAAGATGAAGTACTTGGCGACACGCTTGGCGG
The DNA here is from genome assembly GCF_024217435.2 of Syngnathus scovelli. Taxonomy (NCBI): domain Eukaryota; kingdom Metazoa; phylum Chordata; class Actinopteri; order Syngnathiformes; family Syngnathidae; genus Syngnathus; species Syngnathus scovelli. The sequence continues at coordinate 18,733,000 of NC_090850.1, forward strand.
CACCCAATTTCCTTCCTTTGCCACCCCCCTTAGATGCCCCGTGATAGGTTTATTGGCGGCATTGCCGCAGTGCTATAGTGCTGGTGCAGCAGCGGAATGTTAAAAAGTTATAAACTATGTTAATCCCACATGTGCTGTAATTACACGGGAAATGCTCATTTGTATTTTTCTTCTTTGACAATGCATGAGAAGGCTTAAAGAAGGGGGGGGAAGCTCACATGCAAGAATGATGGTGCATACTAACAAGTTTGGGGTCATATTGGGCACAACAAAACAGAATCTCAAAGGTAAACAAAGCTGTTTTTGTTTTTTGATGAGTACAAGTTGATGATGAAACAGACGTCAATTAAGGATGTAACAGACAGGGTGGAGACTCGAATCCCTGCAAGCAACAATCGCTAATCTGTTAGCACAAAGCGGCGTCATCAGTGGCCCATGCGACCGCCACGGGCCAGTTGCTAGTTGTTACTTTTTTTTTCAACATCCGAAATTTTGCTCCAGCCGGAACAGCTGTGAACATTTAACCCTTGGTTAGAATTTTTAGCAAAGCGAGGCGAACACAGACTTCTCGAGTTAAAAAGGGAATGTCGCCAAGCCGTAAACACTTCCTGTCAGGAAGGGAGCACTTCCCAAATCCTGGAGTGAGGGAAGCTACGGCAAACAATTGCAGACAGTGGCTGACTTTCTCAAACTGCATATTGACGAGAATATTTCTATGGTATGTGGAAAATTATTTACACCAGGTTGGAATTCCTGTAACTTATGGCACAAGAAATATCGGATACACAACACGGACGTTTGTCTTTTGTGTCCCAAAAATTATGTCAGTTAAAAAATGTCTTTAAAAAGATTCAGAAATCGAGTTTCAGACATGATAGCTCAACATATCCATATCTATGTCTAATGTTAGATTGCAGCACGATAATGTGGAAAAATACCACTCGGCTAAACCATATGTTTGTGTCATTTTAACTCGCGGAAAGAACAACTGATTCCTGGCGTCCATTTAATCAGTGGGTTGCGAGAATTTGCCCAACCACCGGGACTCCCCCAGGCGATACGCGCTATCATTAAACAAAATGGATGACATGTCAAGAGCGGCCGTCTGAGACCTAATTGTGACCCGGTGGAGTTGTTTGACTGAGCTCGTCGAGACAACGAGATTGGAAGAGACAGCGGGGTACGCCTGATTGCGGCAAAGCGTGCTTACAAAATGCCATCCGATGAATTTTGGCCTCGCTGTTTATAAAACCCCAAAACCGTGAGTAGTTATTATATTAAATAATGCGGGATTACGGCATAGTGATGTTTATGCAACGAGCTTTGCGGATTGCTAAATTATATCGGAGGCTTTCCAGTGTTTTCACGGCAGGATGACATCACGCCAACAAGCGGGGCGTAACCATGAATCCGAAACAACAAAGCGACTTCCTTCTTTTTCCAAAATTTCCAGCTCACACACAGGCTTTCTGAGAATGTTTGGCATGAAGGTCCTTGGTTTTTTTTTAGGAGCCGGTGACTAACTTGTTGACACGAGTAACCCGAGGTGACACTAGGAAAAATTCCTGAGACACTTCAAATAGTTCGGGAAGTCTGTGGTCTACTGAAAACAAACACATTCCAATCAGTTTTGATTTAAGAACATGCATGATGGAAAATTGGGCACAAATAGCAAGGCCTTTTTGAAATTAAACAACCAAGTAAATATTGCCGAAAATTTCTCCATGGAAAATTTTTGCAGAATTGTGACATCACAATCTGGTTGATTTACTTGCTATCAGTTTCTCTGCCCAAAATTGTTCTTTGTTGGACATTTTCGGATTAGCTGCTAGTTTCTGATACCTGGCACATAGACAATCATATGCAATACATTTTCCATATGTCCCCTCGAATGAAAATTGATTCTGTTGAAATGACAGAGTAGGAAAGATGTCTGGTATGACATCATCAACCTATAAAAGGATGATTTTACAGCTAAATGTGAAAAATGCATCACACTGACCAGCGTGGCCTGTCAGACCTCTCACCAAGCACTTTCAAATAGAAAGTGTTACAAAACATGATAGGCGCTGATGTCTTTCCATCCATTTCAGGGCTCTCTGAAAAAAGCCCACTCCTGCGGCCCATGTTGATGAGACTGCGACTGACATTTTTCAGGCTATCACGGCGGGGCTGAGATGAGGACGGGAGAAGACGCTGATTTTGAAAGCGCTGAGGTGAGAAGTCAGGTGAACACATTACGGCTGAAATGGGAAAACTGCTGGTACTACCAAAAGACCCAAAAATATATTTTTGGTGTCGTTTTATCTGACCATTAATGCCTTCGGATGTATTACATTGAACCTGAGTGAGGAGGACGGAATATCACGAGTTCAACTTTGTCCTACCTATTGCTTGTCAGTGATGCTTTATACAGAACAGCAACACTCGTGGGGGAGGAGGTAGAAAAATGCCAGATTTTACAAGCAGTAAAGGCTTTTGGGGAATGCTGAGCTAGGTACTTCTCGTACAAAAGTCTCACTGAGGAGAAGAACCAGAATGAGCTCAGTGGAAATTTGTTTCTATGTATGGATGTTTCAGTCCTGGCTCTAGACTGGAGCAGCCGATTCCCCCGTGCATCAACACACACTAATGATGGCGGGCCACGAGGATGCCGCAGTATCCGCGTCGCCGCCTTTTGTTTACACCTTTTTTTTTTTTTTTTTTTTTGCTGAGTGCTAGCTCATCGTCACTTTCCCGCCTGCCCTTGACTAAAAGTTGAGGGCAGCGATGAGCTAGCCGATGAGGCCTATAATGAGTTCGGAGGCGGGATGAGAATTGATCACCTCTCTCGACGCCGTCTCGCGTGAAGGGCTTACCGTCATTAAAAGAAAAAAAACACACAACAGCCTTGAAAGAGCACAACAAGGAAGTCTCTGTCAGGAGTATCCAAATCCCGTAGCCAAGAAAAAAAAGAATTTGGGTTCTATTCAAAATTCTTTGAATTGTAATACGCTGGACTTCCTGACTTTATCAAAGTCATCCTAAAGTGAGCAATTTGCTTTTCCCCTCCTTCTCTAATAAGTAAAAACAAACCCGGTAAATACGCTTTCATTCTTCCATTGGCATTCTGCTAATCAGCCAAGTGCTGATATAATTAGCGTTCATCAGTCAAGTAATTAAAACATCGATGCAGCCAAGCAGGAAGAAGTTGAGTCACTTTGTGCAGCCTCAATTGGGTTTTGTCAGTATTGTTACAACTTCCCTCAATAGACAAGAAGGATGTAAAGGAGTTATGTAAAATAAACAGACGCTTTGTCACTGTGCCTTGTTACATACTAGCATTTACATATTAGCATTTGATTCCGATTGCTAGTAACTGATGACAAGACAAAATGCTCCCCCACAAAAAAAACTACCTGAATATCACATTTTAATTCAAAAGTGAACAAACAGATCAACATTCAATGCCCAGTGTAATTTTTATCCCTGATTCTTTTCATATTTTTATGTAATAGCGGCATCCACTTGTTCCTAAAATCAATACAAACAAGAGAATCAGCTCAAGTAAGCATCGCACTTCTCAATCTATACAACACTTGTGATCAAACCCTCAGCGCCTGACGAGAAACCTTTAAAGCCAATCTCTCTGTGTGCTGCTCAAGAGCGCCGCGTTGTCAGCGCTCGTTTCACACGGCACGAACTGTTCAGAATGCACGGCACACTACACAAAGTGAAGTCTGTTAAAGCCAACGTGTGAGAGTGTACTACCGATGTGTAATCAGTTTGAACAGCTGCACTGGTTGAAGCAAAATGGTAGTTTTTTTTTTTTCTTGCTTCACATACTTAAGTGTAGGACTGATAAAACCGAGCTGCAGAAGTAGGTGCGTTTTATGACTTTGTCATGCTTGCTGATCTTCAGGCATATGGGAAATATATTTTGGATGGCAATAACAGTTGTTTGGTGGGGAGGGGAGGAAGCAAACAAGGCACAGATGCTGCACAACACGAATTGCAGCGTTAACAAGCCACATGCAAAAATGTGCCAATACAAATGTTGTCACTAAAGTCACCTTCACTGTGCTACAAAAAATGTTACCGCCCCAGGAATGGATGTTATTGTGACGTAGTGGTGACACAAAAGCAGTTTTAATCGTGTCTATCTGTCTGCTTAGTAAGTCGACGAGATTAATGATAATATTAAAGAAGCAAGTTGTCATGCAGTTAGTTGTTTGTGAAGATAGGCTTCAAACATTCCACACAGAAGGATAATACTCGTCATCACACAGGCGCGTCCTTAACCTAGTCGGCAACGCACTTCTCAGGTTTCTTCTGCATGTGTGTGTGTGTGTGCATGTGAATTCCTGAGAGGCCATGGCATGACAAAGTGCTCCTAGAAGCATTCTGCCTGCCTGTCTGTCTCCACGTTGACTTTGTGCTGACACAACAGCTCCCTGCTGTGTAGCGTTAAAAAGCATAGATGCAAGTGTTGTCTTCTTAGCAATCAACTAAAATTAGTTCATTTGGCTCTCAGTCCGGCTCCCTGTCACAATCGTGAAATAATGCGTAATGGAGATTTCAAATTGTCAGTAGGCTTAAATCCGTCTATAAGATGTATCTCGCTTCTCGCCCAAAATTTGCTGGGATAGGCTCCAGGTTACCTGATATATTTATGAGGATAAGCTATAGAAAATGTATGGATGTCATTTTAAAAGTACAATTCATTTGCTGAACTTTTACATTTTTATGAAGTCCTTTGAGAGCCAAACTAAACGTATGGAAAAAAATACGATGCAACATTCTGACGTAAGCCGACAATCTATCGGCAAATTGCGGCAAAGCCAATTGCTGCATTGTTGCTTCTGTGTTGACGATATTAACAAGAATAAATGTATATATTTCCTCTGGCTTTATCCCACATTTCAAAACATTCTATTCATTGAAGATGCTACATTGTCTTTTGGTAAGAATGTTTGTCTCCATGATCCCAGCATTGACAGGTGGCTACTGCAGGGTTTACACTGCACACTGCTTCTGTTCTCACCCAGTGAGCTGGGATAGGATCTATCTTATCTACAAGCCTAGAAGTTATTATAGAATACAATCTATTCATTTGAAAAAGGTTTATATGAAAATAAATACCCACCAATTGATCTTGTTCTCATATAAACAAAAAATATTGCAGTATTGTAGTATATGGATACATTCAATGGGTCTGTCAATAATGTAAAGACTCGACTTAGTGCTGAAAAGATGACTTGAACACACCACGATGAGCATTAAACTATGAGTGCAAAGTGAAAGTAAGCACATGACACAATTTTGCGTTTCATTGCAACATGTCTAGTTGGTTTTGGAGTGGACCGCGTTCACGCGTAACTCCCTGCCGCGCAGGGTTAGTCATTAGTCGGAAGTGAGCCGCCGCTCGCACCGTGTGACAAGTTCCACCGGTTGTCACACCAAAAAAAGTGGGTCAAGTTGTCATAAATCTGATTTTATAAACTGCACTACGAATGAGGCTGTTTAAAACACACCACTTGTTTATGATCGCGTTAGTTTGTCTCAGTTTAAACACTAAAAAGTTCACGCACCTTCTCCTTGCTGTCCTGCTCCGTGGGGGGTGACGTGGGAGATTTCACGCCGCTCACAGCGACGGCTTGAGCGACCACCACAGCACCGCCTCCTCCACCACCAGTACCGGGCGCCGGGTTGGTCTTCTCCACCGTCTCCACCTTGATGAGTCGGTGCTTCGGTGACACGTATTTGATGTCCGGCGATCCCACTGCGAACGCGATATTTCCGTCGGGAGTGTACGGGTCCTCGAAGTCCAGCTCCTTTTGGAGTTTGTACGCGGCAAGAATGTCCGGCTGAGCAGGGCTCAGCGTGAAAGTGGCCCCCGTTTGGAAGCCAGGCGCGCCGGGCACACCGGTGAGGCAGTGTCGGTAGTCCGGCTTCGGGGGCGCCGGAGGGGGTGCTTTGGTAGTTTTGAATCCGAGGTGCTCCTTGAACCACTTGGCCATGCTGCCAGAGCATCGCTTACGATCCGAAAAATGACTGTACTTCGTTGTTTCTTTCTTTTGTCCCCCTTTTTTGAAGTTCCAGGAGTCCGGACCTGGCAGTGTGAATGAAGTCCGTGTGTCAGCCGGGAGCCGCAGCCGGCCGGGGGGCTGGAGGGCTTTACCGAAGGCACTTTTCCGCTGTGAAAGTCTGTCACACGCAATCACACAACAAACAGCACGCTCACGTTGGCTTTCTACTGTAGTGTAATGTGCGTGTGCATGTGTGCAATGTGTGTGCTCCACACACGTCAAATTTCCACGCTGCGCAACATGGGAGCGACAGCGAGGACACGCCCCCTATACTTTGTTCCTTCCCCCCTTCCTTCTCGAAGCAACCTGCTCTCCGTTACCTGACAACGTTCACTGCCCTCTGTTGGACATTCACTTAAAGCATGGGAGCACCGAATGAGCGAAATCCATCCATCCATCCATTTTCTGTACCGCTTTGTCCCCACGGGGGTCGCGGGCTTGCTGGAGCCTATCCCAGCGGTCATCGGGCAGGAGGCGGGGGACACCCTGAACCGGTTGCCAGCCAATCGCAGGGCGCACAGAGACGAACAACCATCCGCACTCGCACTCACACCTAGAGGCAATTTAGAGTGCCCAATCAGCCTATCAAGCATGTTTTTGGGATGTGGGAGGAAACCGGAGTGCCCGGAGAAAACCCACGCGGGCCCGGGGAGAACATGCAAACTCCACACAGTGAGGGCCGGAGGTGGAATCGAACCGGCACCCTCCTAACTGTGAGGCAGACGCTCTAACCAATGCGCCACTGACCCACCTATGAACGAAATCTGTTTTTATTACTTATTTATTTATTTATTTATTTATTTATTTATTTCATCCATCCATTCATATTCTGAACAGGAACACAGTCAATCATTTGCACCTATGGGCAATTCCTACCATGCATGTTTTTTGAATGTGGAAACCGCAGTACCTGGAGGAGACCCACACAGGCACAGGAAGGCCGGAACCGGAATCGAACCCTCACTCTCTGCACTGTGAGGCGGTTGTGCCAACCAGTCGACCGCCGCGCCGCCCGTAAAACTGACTTCAGATGACATCACATAAACTAATCCATTCTACACTAAATATTCTTTACAGTCCAAGTACTTCCTATGGTTGCATCAAGAATATTTGTGTGGTGCATCCATACAGTCTCCCTTGCACTACTTACAGAGGGCGCGTCTCCTTTGAGACACTGGATTACAGCATTTGCATTTTGATGGCTGACAGCTCAGGCAGCAGAAAGTGGGGAACGCAATAAAAGAGTGATTGGACTCCAAATGCTAGCAGATCCTCTAATCGCAACATTGAGATGCAGCCATTATGCCTCCGCACCGACTGTATTTTTCAGTGCACCTGTGTTTATTATTAAAGAGTGAATGTCACACATTTCATGGGTGTAGGTCTTTCCGTTAAGAGAGTTTTCTGGAGACCTCATAAAAATAGGGCTAAACAAAAGGGACCCTCTAAATCAATTTCATGTGAAGCTGTTTTTATTGAGTCATATGAATGTACTAGCTTTGAGGTCACTTTACTTTCTAAAAATAAAGTGAAGACAGCAATAATGGATATCTCCAGAGTTTTTCCAATGCCAGGGTTAAACTATGATCTGAACGTGTTATTGAAAGAAGTATTGCTTCACCACTGCCGGTCTGGTAATAATGCACACTCTTGTCAGAGTTTGTTTCTTTTTTTATTCGCCCTCTGAAGTAAAAAAAAATAAAAACTCTGCTACATCCACCACAACCGAACCTCGGATTCAGGAGGAGCAGTGTGGCTTTCGTCCTGGCCGTGGAACAGTGGACCAGCTCTACACCCTCGGCAGGATCCTCGAGGGTGCATGGGAGTTCGCCCAACCAGTCCACATGTGTTTTGTGGACTTGGAGAAGGCGTTCGACCGTGTCCCTCGGGAGGTTCTGTGGAGGGTGCTTCGGGAGTACGGGGTGCCGAGCCAACTGATAAGGGCGGTTCGGTCCCTGTATCACCGATGCCAGAGTCTGGTCCGCATTTCCGGCAGTAAGTCGGATTCGTTCCCAGTGAGGGTTGGACTCCGCCAAGGCTGCCCTTTGTCACCGATTCTGTTCATAATTTTTATGGACAGAATTTCTAGGCGCAGCCGAGGCGTTGAGGGGGTCCGGTTTGGGGACCTCAGCATCGCGTCCCTGCTTTTTGCAGATGACGTGGTGCTGTTGGCTTCTTCAGGCCGTGATCTCCAGCTCTCGCTGGAACGGTTCGCAGCCGAGTGTGAAGCGGTCGGGATGAGGGTCAGCACCTCCAAATCCGAGTCCATGGTCCTCGATCGGAAAAGGGTGGAATGCCTTCTCCGGATCGGGGATGAGATCCTGCCCCAAGTGGAGGAGTTCAAGTATCTTGGAGTCTTGTTCACGAGTGAGGGGAGGATGGAGCGTGAGATTGACAGGCGGATCGGTGCAGCGTCGGCAGTAATGCGGACCCTGTACCGGTCCGTTGTGGTGAAGAGAGAGCTGAGCCAAAAGGCAAAGCTCTCAATTTACCGGTCGATTTACGCTCCTACCCTCACCTATGGTCACGAGCTATGGGTCGTGACCGAAAGAACGAGATCTCGGATACAAGCGGCCGAAATGAGTTTTCTCCGCAGGATGTCAGGGCTCTCCCTTAGAGATAGGGTGAGAAGCTCGGTCATCCGGGAGAGACTCGGAGTAGAGTCGCTACTCCTCCACGTTGAGAGGAGCCAGATGAGGTGGCTCGGGCATCTTATCAGGATGCCTCCTGGACGCCTCCCTGGGGAGGTGTTCCGGGCATGTCCCACCGGTAGGAGACCCCGGGGACGACCCAGGACGCGCTGGAGAGACTATGACTCTCAGCTGGCCTGGGAACGCCTTGGGATCCCCCGGGATGAGCTGGATGAAGTGGCTGGGGAGAGGGAAGTCTGGGAGTCCCTCCTAAAGCTGCTGGCCCCGCGACCCAACCCCGGATAAGCGGAATAAGATGGATGGATGGATGGATGGATGGATGGATGGATGGATGGATGGATGGATGGATGGATGGATGGATGGATGGATGGATGGATGGATGGATGGATGGACATCCACCACATGCACAAATGAAGCACTGATGCCACAAGTGAAAATAAAAATAATGTTTTTACTCAAACTTTTCTCTAGTAGCCGCTTGGCTAGTCGCAACACCTTAGCACTACTCGTGACGTCCAGGGAAAGAAAGGCCATACACAGCAAGAATGCAACAATGTTGATGTCCTAGCTTGTTATATACAAACAACCAAGTGGCATAACCAATATTACTTTTTTTTTAATTGTCCTATGCTCTGTGAAGTCTGCCTAGCAACAATCAAAACGAGACCAAGAATAGAAATCAGGATTAATATTTTTCATCACAATGCAACGCCAGTATAGTTAGCAAATATTTGTATACACTTTATTAATGTGTTCAATAATCTTTTGCAAGACCCAATTCCAAAACATTTAGGCTGTAAATGTTCCCTCCTATGGTGTGTTTGATCGTTGTGTGTAGAAAGCAGCCTAAAATGCACACAGCTCAGGCAGCCTGTCAGCTTAGGTTCAGTATAGCAGGGGCTTTTTTAATGCCTTCATCAGTTGCCACGCAGCTCAAATAAATAAATCAAATAAGACTTGCTGCCGTGCGAGACATGCGACGACTTTATCTCCTCTGCTAAGTCGTCTTCCTTTGGGGCTTTTTGTCAGGCTGTGCTGAAAATGATGCGCCGGCAGAACCAGGCTGTGTCATAGTGAGGACACAGCCAAATTATTTATCAGTACATATATTCCGTATTTTGAGGACATTCTTTGGGATGATTTTTTTTTTGCCCCCACAGGAAATAAAGGAAGAAATAATTGGTTCCATGGTTAAACTGAGACTATAATAAAAGCTTTATGAATTATGCAGCCAAAGCTTTAAGTTGCATTTTCACATTTTGAACTGTCAAAATTAAGCTAACCAATTAGCTTCTTACATAGTTTCGCTAAACTGTAACAATAAATCCAAAGAAAACAATTCAAGTGAACTATAATAGATGCAACAATCCATTTCCTATTTTAATCACCAATGACTTAGATTTTAAACTTATCCAATTATTTCCTCACTTGATATTCCACTTTATGGAAAGCGGTCGATCTTTTTTTTCAACACATTCCCACTTGTCAAGACTTCCTTCATTAACCCGCGTGACCTGCTCCACCTCCGCAGTTCCAAGCCCTTGAACCGCTTGTGTGATATTGAATGGATTGGCGTCTCTTTGAAGCCTTCAGTGACGATCACTCCTATAACTTTGACATAAAGAGAGTCTATCTCACATATTATTAAAGAGCACGCATTAATTTATAAAGTATGCAAAGGAGACCTTAGAGGACGATCCTTTGCTTTCCTAAATGACGGTCAAGGTGGGACAATTTCAAAAGTCAACTTAATACAGAGTGGTCATGAAGTTTTTAAAAATAGTGCTTTTGCGCCATTTCTGTGTTCACAGTGAGGTTCAAAATGGCAAGATTTATCCCTCGGCGCTGATAACTCCACATGACAACAAAGGTAATCCCGATGTCTCGCTCCTACTGTACAAATGTTTCAAAACTAGCAAGGCAGAAAAATAGGTTGTTTGGGAGCTTTCTTGTTTCACGCTAGAAAGGTCCTTAATGGTTGTGCATGGCCTGATAAAATGAGTGTCAGACTGTTGGCTCAGTGCAGATCTAGGAACAGATCCAATCTCAGGTGTCTGATGCTGTTGGCCGTGAACGTGTGACATTCGCTCACTCCGCCTCGTTTTTCTGGCTAAAGGCGTCTGCGTGACCCAGTAATGTCTGTCTGTGTCACGCTGGGCCGCGCTGGACCAGGCAGGTGGATTAGAGTTTTTTTGGGGGGCGAAGTAATACAAAACAAAACAGAGGATGACAGGCAGGGAGGAAGGAAGGCGAGATTTCAGACCGCCTGAAATCAGAATTTACTCGCTAGGACATTGGTGAACAGAGCAGACATTTGATTGCATAGCTTTATCTTTCTGAGAGGATCATCTCACTTTCTTGTATCAAAGTATCAATAATTAGAAATTAATGACGTATTGCTTGTGTAACTTTATACCCGCCACTTGCTATAATCGCTGCTGTCACACGGCAATTCTTCATCCACATTAGCATCGCTGGTGTGTGTGTGTGTGGGGGGGGGGGGGGGGTTTGATTTAAGGAGCATTTATGCACAAAAAAGCAATGCTGCACAATAGAAGTGAGATTAAACAGCCAAGCATTCTTTGAGCACTTCTCCTAACACCTTTTTTCCCAGACAAATTAGACACGGCTCGGTGGCTCGGAACGGCTTTCACTCCAGGGAAATCATCAGCAGACAATGGGCTCGCCGTCTTTGTTTTATGTCCTGGAGAAGAAGAAAGAAGAGCGTTTGGAGACTTGTTGTTGTTTTCCCAAAACCTCACTTCCTCGAGCGGTCCGATCCGAGAGTGAGATAGAGCCCACCGGAGTGCCATTGCGCAGGGATGATGATGATGACATCCCGAAGATGACGGATGGGTGCCGCCTAACGTGGGAGACGGGAGCGTGTCTGAGCTGATGGCCGGCCTGCTGGGAGCCCTTACCACAGCCTCATTAAACACACCACAAGTCCATATCCTGCTGCTTGAACTGTAAGCAGGTGATAGTCACTGCTCTATTAAGTAGCTGCACAGTATGGATGCGGGTCCAAACTGTAGTGGAAGATTTTTTTTTTTTTTTTCAAGGCAGGCAAGCAAAATAGCTTGACTTCCAACTATGGAAATGTCAAGATGATGTACAATAATCCTTTGCTATTTCACGTTTCACCTAGCATGGATGCCATTGTACTGTGGAATTGTCTTTTTTTAAAACTTCCAATGTTTGGAAAAAGGCGCATAGGGAGCATATCTCAGAGGTCCCGAAAACAACAACAAAAAATCATCAATACTGATAAAGTTGTATTATTATTATTACTATTATTATTGAGAAAAAATATCTGGCACCTGGAGGTCCAAGCATATATTTGGGGGAGCAGTGCCCCCGTGGCCCCCCTGTAGCTCCGCCAGTGGGAGGGGTATTCTATGTATACATTTTATTCTTGCAATTTCAGATTGCAGATTTTCACATGTTGCAGGTGCGTCCGTAAAACACTAATAGTATGCAGCACATGGACCAAAAAAAAAAAAAAAAAAAGATGGAGGAGGCTTGGAAGCATCTTTTACAGTAGCTCATTCCTGGAGTGAGATTAAAAAGGTCTCATTTCCATATGAGTGGAGAAGTGAGCAAGCTGGCGGCAAAGGTGGCACTGGACCTTGTCATCCACTACCAGCTGATCCAAAGAATGGAGAGAAGAAAAATGTGTTTTTTTTTCTTCAATTTCTTCAGATTTTGGATCTTTAAAAAAATATCCCATAGGAATGACTGGGGCATCACGGGTGGACCAGTGTTTTGCGTATCTGCCTCCCAACTTATGAGTTTAGGGTTTGAATCTTGTCTCTAGTATAAGAGGAGAGATTTCTCCAGGTACTCCAGCGAATGCTTATTTGTCTATATATGACCTGTGATTGGCTGGTGACCAGTCCAGGGTGTACCCTATTTGTAACAATAAATAAGTCTGAATGTCAAGGGTCAAATGTTTTACACCGGTCTGGCCAGTCTTCACTATCTCCCACTTGGGGGTGTTGTAATAAATATGACCTTAAATGCTGCTATCTTTTTCTATATAGGTTACAATATACACCACGCCAGTGAGCTCCAACCGCACCACTGATTAAATCAAAGAACAACCATAAAATTCTCACTGAAAAGACTTGGGAATGGGGTTTTTTTCAGAGAAACTGCCAGCTCGCCCATAACTGCAGTTTATTAGATATATTTTTATGTGCTTTGAAGGCTGGGATGGCTCGCAGCGCTAGTGCCGTTATTATTTTTCTCGGGCTCTTGTCTCATAGAAGTTGTATTTCAAAGCCAGTTAGGCTGTCTCGGAACCAGTGGCCATGATAGTTTAGACTACTACAACGGAATAAGGCAGGTGGATTAAGTATTTTCCTCAAATGAGTTTCTATTGACTTCCATTGATTGACCCGTAGTTTTATAGTAATCCGAGCCTGATCTGTAATTTAACCTTATGCTGTCTTGGTGATGACGGAATGCCACCACCCTGCCCACCTCCCGTCGTGGGTGTCCTCACATGTCGCATTATCCTGCTTGTCGCCCTTTTGCTCCAAGAAGGACTGAATAGTGCGTACAGCATGAATAAGAGTTCCCACTCGGGAGAATAGATACACTGTCATTAAAATAACAATGACTTAACACGGGGGATATAATTGTCCCGAAATGTCACTATTAATTCAATTGTTGACACAATGGGACACGGGCCATTTTTGCAGAAGGTTATCATTCCTCGCATGGTTTCAAGGCACGTCCCATCTGAGCGAGCATAATTAACAAGCAGGTATAAAAAGCAAGTCCCCCCGAGGGAGATGTCCACTCACACGATACTTGATTAAATGGAATTGTATAAAAGGATCAATTGCGAGTTGTACGCTCTCAACACTTCCACGGACACGTTCATCTGCCATAAAACATTCATTAAATCAAATGGATCACACCGTGTCCGTCGGTCACGTAATCGTGCGTGGGGAGGACTGAAGAAGTATGATTGCGTTTCTCCATGCTAATTGGATCTCTCTGTCAGTCCGCACTCACCTTCCAAATACGACTGACAAAGTACCGCACAGGTCAGGAAATCAGGAGACAGTTTTTGATCCACATACTTCATCAGTATGCATGGATGCCAACAAGCGCTAACAAATAGCTTCCGCCTTTTGACACGCTTGATGGATAAAAGCTTCGATCCTGACCCTTAAACCCACCAACTCTAAACCACTAACAATAAAACCTTATCATAATCATTACTTATTGACCCCCCCTGACGGGAACCCACTAAACCTTAAGCCTAACCCAGACATTTATCATAAACCCAAATCACTAACCTTAACCCGCCAACCACAACTTTAACCCGAACCAACCACAAATACTCAACCACTGACGGGCTACTGCATTAAAAATATTTTCACTTAAGTAGGCACTTTATAGCTCCAACATAATCTTGTTTTATTTTATATTTGATGTATTTATGGTTTCATTGTTTCCATCTTTTCAGCCAATTTGAAGTTATAAAATGAAAGTGGCACAGTGTGTAAAATTGATATAAAATTTTAATACGGACCCATACTACAATAAAACGCATTTATGATTTTATACAAGTCCACTAATTGCTTTGTTGTCTTTCTTTTGCATCGGAGGCTTTTAAACGCACCACCTGTGGTTCTGTTACTGATTACCTTTCTGCTAATCCTTCCAATTGTAACACAATAGCGGCTGTACACTTTTTCATAAATGTCCATCCATATCAGTGTGTGTGTGTGTGTGTGTGTGTGTGTGTGTGTGTGTGTGTGCGTGCGTGCGTGCGTGTGTGTATGCGTGCGTGCACGCGCAAGGAAAGCCATTAGGCTGTAATGGTAAAATGATGCCAGGGAGGCTTTTTGGGCCATTTAGCTTTGGATCAATAATAAGAAGCACTGGGATTCTTCACATCTCATTTTAGGTCCAAATCCCATCAGTGCTTTTTTTTTTTTCTTTTTTGAGGTGGACGGCTAAAGTGGGGCGCAGGTTTAAGTCTGCGTTTTGATCAAGCTGATTGTCGAGAGAGTGGCTGTCTATTAGAGTATTGATCAGTGATTCATTCTGCTTGAGATGATAAACCAAACAGAGTGACACTGAGAAGCCAACGGGGAATTGACGGACAAGTGCAACATCAGGTTAGCCCATATTTTGATTTATAACACATACAAAGAAGACTAAAATAGACAGTTTTAAATACACATTCAAACATTTTATTTTATTAAATAATTGGTTATTTCATTAAAATGAAATCAAAATAAAATGATTATTAGATACTTCTTTTGAAAAATTACTTATTTCTAGATATAAATAAAAACCATTCATATTTTATTTATTTATTTACCATTATAAATAAAAACCATTCATATTCAGATTTAAAAATAATAATAACGCTGTATTTTTGTGGAGTTAGTTAACACGGGGGGGCGGGGGAGACTTTGTGAAAAAATTGGTGTCAGGGAAAATAAATTGAATCTCAGAAAAAAACAAAGATCAAAACTTTAGAACCTGCATTGGCATTTGAAATTGGAAATGGAATTTCTGTCAGAAAAAAAAAAAGAGATTTCATGTCAAGGCCATATCATCCAGCCCTAACTGGGGATTTATTTATTTCAAGCATCTGTCAAGATTTTAACATCTTTTAGCCTCTCGCCACAGCCCCGCTGAGCCCCTCTCCCATTCCCCCACACACCTTCTTCCACCTTTCCCACCCGTCACAGATGTGACAGGAATACGAATGCAAGCCCATCCTGCCTTTCCTCCTCCTCCTGCTCCCCCCTCCCTTCCTGTCTCCATCCATACCTGACTGTTTGCCTCCAAGGACACAGACAAAGACATCCTCCTGATAAGGGAAGCTATCTCACCACCTGCCTGCCTGTCGACTGTTTGTGCGCCTTTGAACGGCCGTCACCACCAAAACCGAAGACGATTCGACGTCAAAAATGCTCCCTTATAGTTTCCAGCGTCAAAAGTGGAGTGGCAAAATACACACAGCTAACTGGGTTGAACCAATTTGACCGGTAATGAATTATGACCAAATTTCCAAGTTGTCAGCTCTTATTTTGAAGGAATGTTGTAATGGGCTTGGCGAACTAGAGAGAAGTGTGAATGGAATGTCACATCTAATAGATACAGAGACGGAAATGGGAAAAGATAGGCCGGGGGGGTTGAATAAGTTTCATTTACGTTTGTGCGTGTGGGCGATAACATGAAGGGCGTGTGTAAAAATTGCACCGTGCTGCTCTCCGTTTCCCCAATTTCAGGTGTAATTACCCGAGAAGACGACAGGTAAGCGGACCAGACGGAAATCTTTCGAGGCCCATTCCCTCCTTATACACCGATGCTTCCGAATGACACCGAGAGGAAACATTCCCGACAATAAAACGCACACTAACTACCACCCGCGCTGTTAAGTTGTGACGCCCGTGTGCCGTTATGCTATGTAAAGATCACACTGTTGCAAATTGCTGCAATTGTGGGACAGGCTGAGGCTGTAAATGGGCCAAACGGCACAAGTGGGCTTGTAAAAAGGAAGGGAAACGAGTTGTAAATGTACTGTAACTTGCAATGGGAAGTTTAGCGGGGGAAATTGGACACAAAGTCAAAAGCATTTCCACTTTTGCTAAGCGGAAAAACACTCGCTCAAAATGTCGGTTCTCTTAACTTACAAGCAACATCAAGCATTTGGGTATTGGCTGTTAGAGCCAAACCAAAGATGCACGTGCAGGATTTTTCCCTGAACTCACACTTAGCCGCCATGTTGGAAGGGAAATGGATGGCCGTGACGCACACTTAACATTCACTTGGGGATTTACTTTGCTGTGGGGAAGGCGGGCCCACTCGGCAATAGATCCTAATGGATTATTAAAGTGTATTGTGCTGACACTGGCACAATGCCAGTTTGAATATACAGTTATGTGTGTGTATGTGTGTGTGAGTAAGCAGCCCGATTGGAACGCTGATGGACTCCATAAGTGAAATTACATTACGATCGGACTGATGTCAGCCCTTTTTGTAGTGTGATGCGAACGGTAAAGGATCAGCGGTGAGGTAAAAACGCATTTAAAAAGAAATACTAAATGATTGATACTAGAGTAGGGTACTCCTTATCCTGTTTTATGCTTTTCACATTTGAGGTTGAGATATTGGAGACATAGCCACATTATTCATATTTTGTCCCATTTGCGGGGAGAAACTTTGCAGCCCCATGTGCATCTTTGAGAGCCAATCATGATGTTTCCCGTTCTGATATGTTTGCACTTTCTACCATCTGGCAACTCATCACCTTGCCAGACCGGGGTAAAGGAAAGCTTTAAAGCTCCCTGGATGATCATTTGAATTGGCTTTTTTATTTACCTCCAGCCAATGTCGATTGTGCGGGCGAGAAATTATGTATAGCCTAGCTGTGAGAGCAACATTACTTTTTTTTTCTTTTTACTCGGTTCATTTTTGGTTGATTGCGGAAATGCAAGAATAAAGTTGTATTTTACGACGAGTGTATTCTTTTAATTGCTTCACTTAGCGGCTATAAAGTCGGCGAGTGGATTGAACGTCATGGGGGGGAATGGAGAAAGTTGTAATCAGATGGAGATAGAGAGGTGGTAAAAAAAAGTGAGAGAAGAAGGAGGGGAAGCCGTACAGAAGGTCACGCTGTAAAAGATGTCTGTTTGGGTTTGACAAATTCGACACAAATGCCACCGAAGGAAATGTTACAGCCTCAGCAAGAAGACAAACTTAAAGGCATTTGATCAAATTGTGTCCCGTCTATTAACATCACAGCATCCTTTCCCCGCTTGCGTCAGTATTATCTCAATTATCTCTTCAGCTCTTCACCCGTCGTCACCTGTTCATCTTGTCGCACTCTGGCAAAGGTTTTGCGAATGTGAAGCGACATTTGAAATAAAGCTAACTGGACGTGGTGCCACTTCGTAGCGCAATCAAACAATAACACTCGTGTTTGTATAAACGGCAGGAAAAGCGTTTCATGCAAATATTGGATGCGTTTGTGTGTTTTGTATGTATTCTACCAATTTTTTAGACAGAATAGCCCAAGGTTCAAGAATTAAAGCAATTTTTTTACCCTTGTTTTTGGCAAGATGAATCTATTTTAATGGGGCATCCCTGCCTTTTCCAGATGAGCCACTGCGCCCCCCTCCACCACGGAGCTCATAAACCAAGAACGGTTTTACTTACTGGGGGCTCGAGTCTGGCAAAGCACATTTCTTGCCACTTTGCAAAAACTCCAAAGTATCTCTTTGCCCTCGAAACGTTTACCCCTTTGACCTCAACTCTCATGATGAATTCCCGAAGATCAAGGCTTTATAATTTGCTGCGGCGGCCATTTTGTCATTGTCCGCTTTATAATCCTTCTATCTGAGCAGGCAAATATGAACCGGTATTACTCTCCGAGGGGCTGCTGCTCAAGCCTCTTTCAGAAATGAGGTCTGACAATGTCTGCGAGCGTAATTGTATAATGCCGGGGGCATCGGTGGAAGTGATGCTTGCAGGAGCTGCCCTCCTGCCCCCTCAGCGGGAAATCAAATACACTTAATGGACAGAGGAAGCATTACGAGTGTAATGGAAGCAGATGCGACCAATCACTGCTGTTCCGTTTGTGTCAGCGGGCTTCTCAATGAAAGCAAGGTTAACTTGGCGTCAAGACGGTCAAAAGCCACACGTGACCCAACCTGTGGAAAAACAAGCTGAGGAATTTTTATGCATAATTCATCTCAAGTTTAGTCCAGGGTGCATCCCACCCGTTGCCCAAAGTCATCAAAAATGGATTCCAGCTCCCGGCTATCGTTAACAGGATAAACAGCAAAGTAAAATAACTCATTAACTGCCAACCCAGTTAATATCTTCTACGTCTATAACCGTCAATGGCACTGAATGAGTTAATGGAGGAATTTTGTCCTAGTCTTTGCAAATAGCTAACAACCAGTCTAGGTTATAGCTCAAAGACTTTAGAAAATTGTCCAAGTCGACCACAACCTTAATGGCTCCAGAGTGCAAGACTAGTGGATCGAGTTCAGCCTTCGATCGAGGTCAGCGGAAAGAGCTAGGACCACAGTCCCGATCTAGTTTCGCTGGAAATGGGTGGCAGAGGGTTGCCTCATGGTGATACGTAGGCTCTCTAGTTTCTGCAGAAACAGAGATTTTAGGAAATAATCATTTTTTTCCTGGAAGGTATTAGCATTTTTCTCCCATGCTAGCATACATTTTCTCTGAGGACATCACATACTCTCGTCCTTCACCTCATCCCTTGTTAGTCCCATTCACAAAGAACAACGACGCAGCAAAAAGCTATCGTTTACTCTCTCTTTGTTCAAGCTGTCTTGTGTGTGACATTCCCACTTGACCGCATTGTGTAAAGCTAACACTGCTCTTCTTCTTGTCCTCCTCCTCAACGCTGCTACAGTCATATATTAGGAATAAATAATGAAGAAACTCATCAGAGGAGACTTTGCATATAGATAGCCTACTTAAGCCGGAAGCAGCCATTAACACAAGTTGCGGGGAGGGAGCGTCGGGTAATTAGAGTGGATCGCCTTGCCTCCTTGAGAGTGTGTGACTAATAGAGAGGCCAGAACGACAGAAGGAGGACACTGTACAAAAAGAAAAACCCCCAGACAAAGTCATTTCTCACTTACCCAACTCACGCGGGAAAAAAACAGACATTCAATAAACGTGGTGTGTGCGCGAGCAAAAGGATTACACAAAGACAATTTTATATACCGATATATGATCATCGACTCTCCAAAACTTTGCTTCTTGGTAGCTGCCACTCATTTCATGACCTTATTCAGTGGACTTGTCAGAGAAGCAGCTCGGGCGCGACAGATACGATATATCCGGCTTCGATTTCAAAGGTCATTCTTCTCGGTTGACAGCGAGGACATCTTGCTATTATTCCGCATCTTGGGTCCTCTGCGAATGGACACTCTAATCACTTTCAATAGACACACAAGAACCAAAGTGGGGAATCCGTGAAGTGCACACTGCCAAGACGACAACATCTCTGGGACAAACCAAAATGTCAGCTTCAAAATCTACCCGCGATAGACATGCAAAACCAATTGCATGTTAATGAAACTGAAACGTACATTGGAGAGTAAATTCAATATTTACTCTTTCAAATCCCTCTCCACTAAACGTGTATTTCGCTTCAGCCATAGATGCCGAAAATATCTCTGTCGGGGATCCGGACAGGAAAAAGGGAACGAAAGTGCTGACGTTACTTGCAACCCCCCCACCATTTTCCAACAGCCTCATAACAATTGAGGATAGATGACCACCGATAAGCCCCCCTCTCTCTCTTTTGGGGAGCCTCTTAATGGAATCTCTCTTGTCCCAAGTCGCTGCGGTCTATCGACTGCTCTTGCCACCCTGAGACGCGAATGCACCAGTAGATTGATGAGACTTCCAAAAACTGGCCACAGAACAAATCTTCCACCTCACTGTAAGATAGGAAAGAAGGCATCCAAATGCTACCTTGTTGATAAACCCGCCCCCCCACAAAAAAGACATCCCATACCTTAGCAAATAAAAAGCTGTGTTTTTCCCGGTGTGCGGGAACTTATCTAACGCTGTGTTCTACAAGAGGTCAAGAGGCAGACGACAGGCCGATAAGATGCTTATCCCGCTGGTGAGGCTGCACGGCCTTATCTCGCTTCAAGGGTCCTCTTGGCCGGCGGCCAGCCCGACAATGAGGAAAGCTCAACGGGAAGCTAATTGATTCCCGACATGTCACTTTTTTTCCTCCGGAGACCTGGAAGCTGTCTTTTTGCTAACGTGATTGAAACGCGGTCTGTATCTTTAGGCACATCTGGATGACATAAAACCTTCCTGGATGTAATTACTTACCTCTTTCAAGGGCAGTATGTTTTTGCCGGCTTCAGTTTGTTTAGCCATCTGTGAGGAGAAACGGTGCAATCTACACTTATGTACCCCACAGGTCCAACTAGGGGTTTAACGAGAAATCATATTTGTCGTCTGATTTATCGGTACGGTACAGAGACTGACTGAAGGGAAGATATGAGGTGAGGGACAGGAAGTGTAACCTGGCAACGTAGCGTAAACAAATACAGAGCAGCTCAGCCTCTGACTTGGTGGTACCACAAACATTTCTTATTATTGCATTCACATATTTTATGTTTACCATAATGATGTCCGTTAAAGTTTTGTTATTGCATACGTTTAAAAATAATTTTACCTTGGGGATTTTTCCTAAAAAAATGTTTTCAGATGATTTATTTAGAAAAAGTTTTACATGTTATTTTATGACTTGGATTTTTCTCAAACATTTGTCTTTTACAATTATATTTTTTATGATTTCACTACTTATTTTTTAACATTTGCTTTTAACCAATTTTGCCAAATTAAAATGAAATATTTTTCCACAATTAAATTTAAACTTTTTTTTTTTAATGCTTGTAAATACGTAATTTTGATTGATCTCAACAATCAGCCGAGTGGCATACAACAGCGGTCATGAAAAACAACCACATTAATCCTGACATTTTTTAAACTGAATTTGTTGGAATAATAGAGTTCATCATTCAGAAAGGATTTCACAAACACTCCCACTGTTATTTAATCAAACCAAGCAAGCATCTTTTCAATATGGCCAATGTTATTGAGGAGGAGGTGTTCACCTTGTGCTTCTCGTAAGAACGCCTATAAAAGGTGATTCATTGAGTTTTGAGCCAGCCTTTCAAAAAACCTCATTGGGATAATGCGGCTCTGCCGAGCAGAGTCTTTTCTGCGTTATGAAGCCAATCAGTCAGCTCAGTGAATGACATCATGCCTGCTGGCATACCCTCACCACCTCTACCACCACCACCCACAGCTACTGGAAATAAGGCAGGAGATTAGGAACAAGAAGGGGGTCTATTCGTCAAGACCCAGGAAGTCCGCCATTGTTGACATACCAAATGTAAGAATTTGGAATCTGACAAAAAAAATGCACTGCGGGGTCGGAAGCCCGAGTAGCCACACGCCACTGTTCATCCTGAACCTCGGTAGAGTCGGTAGACTGATCCGGTGCAGCGTGCCCAGCAGCGGAAATAGAGTACCGTACTCTGTCTGTTGAGTGCGTCATCAAAAAACAGCAACAAATTCAGAACTGATGTTCTTTGTGTGCTATGCATGGAAAATTTGAGTTCCAGACAGGCACGAAAATTTCTGCAGATTTTGTCTTTTAAATCAGGAATTCATTCGTTCCTGGTACGTTAAATCGAGGTTCTACAAAGTGCAACATTAGGAGCGGAATTTATGTAGCCTCTTATATGTAGTCAGATAATGTACAGAATTTGTAGATGAAGCAGCATGTGGTTCACCGCATTGCTATTTTTGTTCGGTTTTCCCGATAACTGTAGGAAACTGTTTGTGATTAAAAGGTGGCTCATGGCCAGTTATACTGGGAAGTATGTTTTGTGTATTTCATCTATGTTTTACCAATATGTTGCAATGACTTTACCAATATGTTCGCTTCCGTAACTAATTGCTATTTTGCTTCGTTAAAAGCAGGAAACAAAAAAATGAGGGTCTCAAACGGATTAATGGCATTTTAATAGGTTTCAATAGGAAAGAGTGATTTGGTTATTGAGCAAACTGAATTGCAAAGTTAGTCAAGGTACCACTAGATTTTAATGCCTTGCAGAAAATTTAATTCACTTAATAGTGTAATTTTGTTTTGTTTGGTTTTAACTTGATGGATGATAGAACCTGTTGAGTGTCTTATTCGTGATACATTATCTTTATTTTTTCAAATCTTTCAGAGAGATGGATACTGTTCAATTCTCTATTTCTAATTATCTCTGGCTCATTATTATTCGGCATAAAGATACCATCCGTTGCCTAATGAGAGAAGAGATAAATGTTTCTTTTGGGATGGAAGGTTTGAGGGTTGGGGGGGATGTAAGTGTGCGTTGAGGAGCGCCGTGAGGGTGGTGCAGAGAGACGGATGGTCTGTTTCTCCGGGATCTATGCTTCTCTTTATTGATCCTCCAGTGCGGGTTTGGCCGCCTGATGAGGCGTATCCATAACGACCTGAGCCCCTCCACGTAAACAGATGTTGCTACCGCAGCTAACTGCGTGCATTTCAATCGTCCACCTGCTGTTTATTGCCTTATAGCAATCCGTCTTATTTTGCGCAATTCTTTCCGCTGTCAGTGTGCACACAACCTTCCCTCCGAACGGCCATATTTGCTTTTTATTGTTGGGTCTAGTGGGGGAAATTTCCGCTACGGTGCCCACACAGCATTGAGTAAGCATCTGGAATAAGTCACAGCCCCACTAATGGAAATCCATTTAGCCTCGGTGTGATGTGAACGTCATCTGCGCAGGGAAGCAGAACGACACGCTGGGTTCTTTTGAGCCTGGCAAGGACACACAAGGTGAAAAATCGCCAAACGTAAGTGCATCAAGCACTTTCTATGCTGATGGGCTTGTTCAGGCTCATGGAAAAGCTGCATTGTGTCCCACTACAATGGATTGTTTGAAATGAGGGTGAAGGGAGAATCAATAAATTCTTTGACATTCAGCCATTTTGAACCACTAGACCACCAACGGCCAAGAATACATATAATGATGAAACTTTCAAATGTATCCTTTAAGCACTGGTATGGCCGTCAGTCATTCCGAGAGTTCTGAAACTGAACAAGAACGGGGTCTGATTCAAGTTACTTCTTGTTTTTTTCTCCCCCATGATATGTAGCGACAATTTTCGTGTCGGTGCAGCAACCGCTAGCTCTCAATCTAGTCAGCTTTTCCTTTCACGCAAACATTGTTTTGTCTTATCAATTCACTTGCAATTCATTGCCCTCCGTCAGGCAGCTTTTCATTTTTACGTCCTTGTCGGCTTGATAGTATCAAAATGTCCAATCCAAGGACGGTGTGACGGCAATTAGACGAGACAAGATGACAAAGCTTTTATGCTATCTGGCTGTACCGGGAATAAGAAGAAATGAGATTCACCCCTAACCGTTTGGATTCAATAAGCTATCGCCTTTATTTGAAGCTTTGTTGATGGACGGTCATGCTAAATTACATGAGAACTCTTGCAGAGCATTACAGCCCGCCTCATGACAGCTTCTGATGAAAGGGGGGTAAGTGTGGTTATAGGGTGGGTGGACACCTGGTTTATTGGCGTCCAGATGCTTTGCCATGACATGGGGTCATTCAGAGTCACAGTGGGAGTTGGTCTTCAAAGCCAGACATCATTAGAACAGCCTGTGTTCCTAAATTTACACTAACAAGGCTCACAACACAGGCCACCATAAAAGGAGTCTAAGACCAGGAAACACCTGCTGATGCTGCCATTTAAAAGGCTGTTTAGAAGAATTGAGTATATTGGTGAAATTTCAGTTCAGTAACAGGAGCAGTGTTTGAGATTTGCTAATTATTTGTAATTTAAGAAGAGATTATAACTTGCCTTGGCTCGATAAAGGTTAGGAAACACTGCAAAAAAAACCACACTTGAACTAGAACAGTCCGCAATGATTTTATCTTATGATCAAATCAGTATTATCATCACATCATGTCGAGTGTCTACCGAAGGCTGGTAAACTCCAAAATCAAAATGTAACGGTCCAGTGAACAGCGTCAAACACAGATACAGTCTGTGCTTGAAGCTGTGCCCATCGAGGCTTCCATGTGGACACTTTTAATCATAGAGATGGACTGTTTCTTTCCTCTGGGCCCCTTGAGGCCTTTAGTTCTTTTTTTCTTCTATGTGTATCTGTAGCAAATAATGGACTCAAGATGGCCCCCAGAGGCCCTCAAAGCCATAACAGAAATACAACCGACTCCAAATGAAAATTCCCAACAAATTAAAAAAAAAAAAAAGGCTCTTTTTCTTGTTCAGTGACGCAGCCAACATGAAACGTGAGTGACCCAAAAAGATTTCAGTTGTCCTTCACATGGAGCAAGGAAACTGTTGACATTGTTCTACTGCCATCTAGTGGCCACTGGGGAAAAAACAACATGACACCATGGGAGAACATTGAAGCTTTTTCCAACCATTTTCGTCAATGTCCCCAACGGTCTGATTGTCGGAGTGTTCTTGAAAGATTATCCAGAGGGTTTTCCTCCTCCATTTGCTCAGAAACAGTCGGGGTGAAGAGTGCAGGAGGTCATAATAAACAAAGTGCAGGTGTATTATTATTTAATTCTTTATTCATAAACTTGATGCAAGTTCACAAATTACTTTACATGGTCAAATTCACCCTTGCAGTGGGGGAAACAAAACAAAAATATTGAAACCAAATGCAATGCATGCTCACCAGTGCATAACTTAAAAAGCCAAGGGCCAATCACGGTTTTGTGGAACATAAAACCGGAATCGGTTCCGACTTTGGATCGGAGTCGGTTTTGGGAATTGTCGGGTCTGCTTTCAGTGCACATCAGATTCGGGCTTAACAAGATGCTGAGTAGCAATCTGTAAGTTCTTCTAAACTGGTTCTACACGCAGGGCAACACGAAATCATTGCCAAGTGCTGAGACGCAACTGGAGACCAAAACTAATTAAAAACAAGTCCAGAATAAGATGAAAGTGTGTCTTGACTAAGTTTGAAGCCTTTGAGGAATGACGACGCTGTTCCACACGGATATTGCCAATATACAGATGTTAGATTTCCACCCAACGAAGCCTCGCTTTGTCTTTCAGAAACTTGTTGGAGTTGGGTTAAATTCGCACGCACGTCAATGATCGGAATGCGCGTTTTCAAGATCCGTAGCTACGTCTGTGATATGTATTCCTGAGTTTGGGCCCAGCAACCCCACAAGATGTCAGCATGAACACGGATTGCGTCTATGCTGTTCTAGATACGGGGAGGGGCAGCCGAGGTTTTGTAGTCTGGGGAATGACGGTTTGGTGCTTTTGTTCGGTCATAAAATATATTTGCATTTGTGGCGATTTCTGTCCAAACACAACTTGCGATGAAGTTTCCTATGCTGCCCTTTGAGAACATCCTATTTCAAAACAAAGTTGGTAACAGCACTAAATATCCATGATGGGAGTGGGTGACATGGAATGAACACGTAGAAGGGATCACTCAACATCGCAAATGCGTAAAGAGTTTCCGCTAGAAGTGAGGTGTAAAGTTTAGACTATTGCTGAGAGTTGAGGAAAAGGAAAAGACCATTGAGGATAACTCGGGGAGGTCACTTTTTGTTTCCCCACCATCAGATGTCCACAAAGAAAGAATGGCCTTGTGGCTTGTGAGAACTAAGCAGACCGATTAAAAGACGATTAGATGCATAGCCTGATTGAGGTTCATCCGGTTTGAGGAATGACAAAAAAAAAAAATATTCCAAAAGCCTCAGGAATGCCAGGGACAGTCGTGATATAGAGGCGCCATCAATCAAAGGGGTCAATGGTCCCTTTTACACAGCCTGCAAAAGTCAGCATTTTCCCGTCACGTATCGTCGCTCAGGATGAACGGCGCTGACACAGAAAGGTGGCCATGATGTCATCGTTCGGAGGTAGTATCAGAGCCGTGATAGAAGAAGGATACCAAAGGTATTCTGAAACCTCCGGACAGAAGGTGACAAGATTACGGTAATACTGACAATATTTCCCAGTTAAAGTTTCAACTGCTACGATGATTTTTTCAGGCTTTCTGTGTAAAAGAGGCTATTGTCACCCGGATATCCAATTAATATTAAAAAGAAAAACAAATGCAGTAGTCATTAGTCTTACATAAGAATATGGCGTACTTTAGTTTCCTTATGCAAGAGTAACCGTGTGGCAACTTCTTCATTCCAAGAGGGAAGCTGCTGTCGATGGTCGCAGCGCACACGAGTGTACACAGCCTCGAGGACCCGAGACGGGGTTACATTATAAACATCCTCTTGCAGAAATACAAATGTACATGATTACACTGGGGCGTTAAAAGCAGCTAGATTACAGTGTGGGGCTGCCGACGCCGTCCTATTTAGTCCGTTTATTTGTGTGGAATTCTCGACATCAGGCTCGAGGTGTCAATGTTCTCTTCATCTGAAGCCTTTGGGCTTTGAAAAGAAGTCCAAATGCAAGCTGGCTCGCCATAATGTAGAAGGTCCGGAGGTATGCCATTGATCACCACCGCGGTGGTGTGGTCCAGCCAAATAGGCGGCGTCCCGTTAAAAAGGAGCCTCGGTGATGGCCGACGCCAGCCGTTTTGTGTAGTTCATAGTTTCCATCAGGAGATAAATATACGACGGCAGCATCGGCGTCCAAAGCAGAGGGGTGTGATATATTTGCTTATGTGCTTCTTGTTTCTCATTGGTTGGTCACCGGATGAGGAATTTTGGCTTGAAGTTCACTCAACAATCAAAACCGTAAAAAAAAAAAAAAAATTGGGAGAGGGGTGTGTGGGGCAAGTTGGTCGCAAGGAAAATAAATCCAGAGCAGGTAGGAGAAAAATATTAGCCATCCTCCTTTGGGGGTGTGTACCATCCTGGAGGCAACAACAGATTCATCACATGAGCACCTTTTTATCATAACGGGGGTGGAATTGGGGTCACACAAAAAAATACTGAACTAAGATGAGGTCAGTGTAAGGATATTGAGTCATATTTTAGGACAACTTCCACCAAAAAATGGAAACCAAAGTCATTACACGAGTGAAACTCCTAACGCAAGAATGAACCAGCAATATTGGGGAAGGTGACCATTTTATCAGAAAAACAAACAAAAATGTGATAAAATAATAATAATAATTTAAGGATAAAATCCTAATATTCCAACATTTTTTAAATTTACAATACCAGTAGTGCTAATATTACAAGGATAAAGTTGTAATATGAGGTAAAAGATCTGCAATTTGCACAACACCATTAAATTAGATTTTGTGAGAAGGAAAAAATAACTGAAAATAATTTGACATGAATAAATTCAATTACCTAATACATTTCTGAATGTTTGTGGCTAATGTGGCTTCTGAGCTGCAAACCTTCAGTCAAGCCTGGTTTGGAGGGCAGGACATGTGACTGTCAGTGACACACTGCCAAAAAGTAGTGAATGGCATGTGACAGCAGCCACGACTTCAAGGTCACCAAAGTGACTTTGCGTCATATCGCTTTGGGTCTTCGCTAAAGTTGAA
Organism: Syngnathus scovelli; assembly: GCF_024217435.2. Lineage (NCBI taxonomy): Eukaryota > Metazoa > Chordata > Actinopteri > Syngnathiformes > Syngnathidae > Syngnathus > Syngnathus scovelli. The sequence continues at coordinate 18,760,807 of NC_090850.1, forward strand.
AGGGGCTGACAAACCTTCGTGCAAGGTTATTTTACTGTCACGATAATCAAGTAATCCATTTCTAACAGTATTTGAGTGGATTTTTTTTCTTTTCATATTAAAAACCAACTCGCCTCATGTTGTTTTGGTGCCAGACTTTCTGTCGAGACAATTTTCGTCCGTCTGTGCTGTGACTTAATGGGGGCGGCCACAGAACGCTGCTTTCTAACACTGGCGTAATTATTTCAGAAATTCAATCCATTGAAGCGAGCTAGCAGCTCAGTAGTGTTCAAATGTTCCGTAAATGTCACGGAAAACCATCTATTCATTTTCTGAACTACTTATCATCACTCGTTTAAAAAAAATCAAATCAAATCAAATCAAATCAAAAGGAGTACTAACCGTTCTTTTCATGGATCTGGACGAGGGATTTGTAGGACTGCTGTGCTCTGGCTAGATTGTACTGGTTCTGCAAGGGGGGAGAGATGAAGCATAAAAATGAAAGAAAATGGCAGAGTGCTGAATATATAATAAGCTGGATTCAAACACTGCACCAGTATTATGCATACCAACTTTACCCCATATCACCAAAATTGATTACATTAGCAATCAATATACTCTATGTCCTAAAACTGTTGCACACGCGGCTACTCTTAATATCAATTATTGCGCAATATTGTCTGAGGACTAATTAGTTATTATCATTGAGTCGGGCTGATAATATTAATACGTCATTACATTCAATTATTGGAGTATATTTTAGTTTTGGGATAACTATTTTGATTATGAATTTTTTTTATTAAATATTGTCTGTCCAGGAAAATTAAAAAAAATAAATTCACAATGGAGCATTCATTTTCCCGTATCTTGATTGAATTAAAAATATTCGGACAACACACATATCACAAACAAAACTGGACTATAATATAACCACATTGAGAATTTTATTTTGGACATTCTGAACTTCTGTTACCTACGCCAGTGTTGTGCTGATCAAAATAAAAACTCCCCCGGGCTTGTCATATTCTGCTTCATTACACGGGAAAATAGTTTTACTAAAGTCAATGAACAGACGAGTTGTGCACTCCTTTTTTGACTCAATTATAATCAATCAAGTCAATTGAACTCAATCAGTTAACAATCGCATCTCTAATGTCTTTGTATCGCATCGGATTCTGACAATGGGGTCGACGCTAATGAAATGTCTTTTGAAAAAAAAAATCCATGTGAAGAACAACAGTCAGTACTGCGCTCACTTACTTTGTTGGCTCCGAACTGCACTCTGGCTTTTCCTTTGACTAAAGTGGCATTGATCTGCATGATGACAGACTCAATTGAATAGGCACTGCTCCAACCCTGCAGGCAAGAAAGTGATGGTGCCGTTATAAAGGGTCTTAATTAAATTAAACAAAAAAAATGCACGCTTTCACTTTTTTAATACGATAATAAAGAATAACTGACCTGTTTGGTGAGAAGCTCCATGCACAGGGCGCCTCCTCCAAGAACATAGCTAAAGGGGAAAAAATGTTGCTCGCTTTAATTATCTTGAAACATTTTGTTAAACTCAGTGCCCAAAGTCAATTTCACTCTGCAACGTGAAATTTGCAACTTTTGATGACCCACCATCAAGCATCACATTTTGAATGACTCACCCCCCAGACAGCACAGGCGACACAACCCGCACAAATGGAGGATCGAAAGGGAAATTATCCTGAAGAAGGAAACACGGTGGATTTAAACTTTTGCCTTTTTGTTGATGCCGTCGCAACGTTACCCCAGAATTTTCAAAGTACTCACTTTGTAGGAGAAGTTGAGTAAAATGTAATCCATTCCTTCCTTTTCCTTTAAGACTTGTAAGTCGCTGTGTAAGGGGCTGTCTGGATCCACACTGTCAGTAAACCAAACAAGACATTCATTAGCCGGTATTCCCAAACAAAAGCAAGCCCTCATTCCAATTTTCACTCACGTTCGTAATTTGACGTGCCATTCGTACAGGCTGTCGTTGACCAGCTCCACCGAATAGATGCCTTCCGTACAAAATGAAGAAAATACACATTTTCACCAAATGGGTACCTTCAGTGTAGTGTAGTGTAGTGTAGTGTAGTGTAGTGTAGTGTAGTGTAGTGTAGTGTAGTGTAGTGTAGTGTAGTGTAGTGTAGTGTACCTTTATAAAAGTAAATGCAAAAAAAGCTGTATTGAATCTCTAGTGTGCGTGCAAAGCAGCCCACCTGTCTTGTAACTCTGAGACCTGTAGATCTCCCGGAGTTCCTTCATCAGGCGGTCCGAGGCTTGCACGGAACCGGACACGGCCCCCTGAAACCAATTGAGCAAATCAGTCAAAGCAGCAGGTCTGAAGTGGGGTGAAAAAAAAGCAAAGACTTGAACTGGCAACTGAGGTCAGACTTCACCTTGTGAAGTAGCAATGGATTTTTTAGAGAGGCAGGGCGCCGCCTATATGCAAGGGACTCCCGGAAATGGACACGTTTGTGTTGAAGGAGTAAAGGTTGCTTTCAGCTCAATGCGATAGGAGAAGTGAGTGTCGCATGTCAAACTTGACACCACTCTCCAAACTTGCCGTTAAACAAAGGTTCCTCCCTGCCTGTTACAGATCCATCCACCTTTCACACTGCCTGTGAACTCCTACTTCGCTTCTGTCTCACTGTTGATACAATAGTGAAGTTCCACACTTTCTCTTCCTGACGTTGCTTAAAATAATGACTTCATCTGCCACGCCTGACAGTGTCACCATTTTATTGTGAGTAAAATTACACAAAGTTGCTGTTATAGCAATTTTCGCTGGGCTTTGGGTAAAAGGTGATTAAACACTGCCTCTTCTGTAAACATGTGAAGATGCCCGACTCACATTTAAGTGGTCCTGCCTCTGGTTCTTCCTGATCTTCTCCAGGACGGCCAGATTCTCTTTCTCGATGCCATCGTCTTCGGATTTCTTGCCTTCTACGGGCTCCTCCTCTTTCATTTCATAGTGGTCCAAGTCCTCGATGTCCTGTCGGAGAGCAGACCCGAGATGTGAATCATGCTTGAAATGTTAACTAGTATGATTACATTGGGGAAAAGAGGAGTGTTTGGCTCTTGTCATATAAATCTCCTTCTTATAAACAGGAAGTGTTCTAGTACAAAGATTGGTACCTCTCCCATCTCTTCCTCTTCCTCTTCTTCTTCTGACGTGACCTCCTCTGTCCCATGCTACACACAAGCATACACGTTATTAAAATTGCAAACTATGTTGTTGCACGGTAATCAAAATTTATCGGGCTACATTTTTAAAATGTGCAATAAGTAAAGTCTGTCGTACCTTTCTGTCTTGTGCAACAGGGCCGGCGGGGAGCGGCTGGTCCAACATCTCCACATCGGGATGCTGAGGAAGGTTGTACAGCCGGCAGAGGTCACAAATCAGCTTCTTTAACTGCTGCAACAGCTGGAGAAGACAAAAGCAAAAGTCGTGTGTGTGTTTGTGTATTAAGAGGATGTAATGATGAATAATTTATTGAGCATATACAAACAAAGCGCAAAATTAACTGGGAGGCAATTTTGTGTGTTTGGCAGATGCTCCTGGCTGCTTTAGCTTTCACATCTGTATGCATGCTTGTTTCTGTCTATTTTTGGAACACATAAACCTGAAACCCGCATCTCACACGCAAGGTATTTTTCTTGCCACAAGGAAATTTTGAACACTTTCAAATCTTATTTGCGACAGGAAATACTGTTGAAGATTATTAATACTGTTGGTGAATGTCTGGCAAACGCCTTTGCGTCCGTTTGCGACCTTGAATGAACCCTGAAACGGAACAAAAAAATATTCTAAACACAAGATTTTGCCTCGATACACAAGTCAACCAGGGCTCATCTTGGTCTTGTGATGATGTTATGTAGACACTAAAGGGCTCTGCATAATATGGTGGGGATATTTACCAACGTGCTGCCTTTTTTCACATCCTCCAGACGCTCCAAAACTTGTGCCAAACTGGGGTCGTCAGAGTTCACGAACCAAATAGGCGGTGTGGATGGATATGACTCCTGTTACACACAAAATTAAAGCAGGTTTAAGTCCACAAGTTGCAATTTAGCGAGTCTACTTTGTTTACAGACAGCTATACCTTTGGCGTATAGCTATACAAGTTATACTGTATAGCAAATATGAGAGATCAACACAAGTGCCATTGGAAGTCATCCAATTCACATTATTGGGCCTAAACATGTGTGCGTGTGTTTATATATAATGAATTTGCAAAATTTATTGTTTGGTAGCATGGCACCTCCCTCTCCCCTTTTTCGATCTCAAATATTTGTCTTGGATATTTTACCAAGCAGCTCCGTGTGTGTTTAGTTATGAAAAGTAGATTAGGTTTCAACACTAGATTATACTCTCCAGTTTATGAATATAAAATTCACCATGCAAGCCAGGACTCGCACATTGGAGTGCGACAAATGTATTTCCCTTGTGGATAAATATAATATCTATCTAATCTATCTAGATATTTCCCCGCGTATCATGAGCACACAGTGTTAGCAACTCGACTAGCATTTTTTTTTTTTTTTTTTCACGGCTAACCATAGCTTGCCTGCTAACCCCCCCTCCCAATGAACATGTCAATCGCCGTGCCATACTGACCGTTATGTTACAGTGGATAATCAGCAGCTTCTCCCCGGTTACGTTGAACTGACAGCTAAGCTCGTCGGGCTTCCAGTCGATGATCCGGAATCGTTCGTGATTTGGGTCGAAAATAGACTCCAAAAACTTCAGTTCGGCCTTCAGCCCCGACACCGACATCTTCCACGCATCTCCGGCCGGGCCGCTTGGGGAGGGGGAAAAGAAACCGGGGCTTTAGCTCGCAGCTAGCTTAAGCCACAAGCAAAAACAAAAGTTAAAATGAAAAAAAATATATATCCAGGTTTATTTTATGAATCCCAGCAATGACAACTTGTCGCTCTGGCTCCTCTGTGTGAGTCCAAACGACCCGGAGCTTTCCGTGGAAAGCGTCCGGTTCAAGTTAATCTTAATTTGATATGTTTTCAACGACGTAGCAGCTAATGTTCGCATTCAGCACGTTAGCATGCTAGTGCGTTGTTGTTGTCTTTCTGTCTATTGTTGTTGGCCGCCTATGATGACAAGCGTCTTAAAAGGCTGCAAAACGCCGTCCGCTCATCTCGTCCGCTCGCTCCCATGGCACGGCGCCCCCGTTATTCATTGAAGTGGCGGGCGAGCGCACGGTTCGCTCTGCTACCCCGCTGTGGGTGGAAATAATCCGCCGGAGGAGGGACGGTGTTTTTCATCTCGGTTCATCTGCTGTTAGCGTAGTTGGCCTCTCTGTTGGGGTTTAAAGATGGCGTCCCGCGAGCTCGCTGTTCCCGCAGCATCCCATAATCCACCGCGCCTTCTACCGCCCGGGATCCAAGGCAAAAGTTGAACCAAAATATTTGACTTTTTAACACTTATTTTATGGTTGTCACCCTTGGATTTTGTAATTTACTATTTCAAATCAAGTTGCGGCACTTTATTAAATTTTTCCAATAAAAGTGCACATTTGTGATTCCACTCCGTTGTTCGGTTTTATTTCCCCTCTCTCTAATTTTTAAGTCAGTATTTCATAATTTGATAAAGAATTATGAGGTTAGTCAGCACGGGTCCAAATAGAAATTTTAGATAATTGTACTGTATTAGTACAACATTTCCAACAGAGGGCGGTATTGCACTAAACAAGAAAGACATTCTTTTCAATACATACTCAAAATGTGCCTTCTATGGCAGCACAATTCAAAATTCCCTTCAGTAATTTAGCATAATTAGTATACTAACAAAATATTATTATAACGTTTTTTTTTTACAACGATAGCAGCTACAACGAGAAGAACTACTACTACTACTACGATTATGATTATTGCATTTCTTACATTTTTAGTGATGACTGGAGCACATTTTGACTACACTTACTTTTCATACCACTGAACAAAATTTACTTCTGGCTTTGTTTGGCATTGGTAGAGGTCTGCGCCCTACTGTGTTACATTCTAGTCAAACTACATTTTACCATTGTTAAATGAAACAAATGTAATGGCCAAATATGGTATAGACATGTCAGTGGTAAAAGATGCATCTGACATGCACTCCGTCACGTCCAGGCTCTTATGTACGCACTAATAAAGAAACAGATTGCTTTTGTCCCCTCTGATTTATCCTTCTCCTCTGTCCCCTGCATCAGCGCCAGGCAAAAAATTAATTAAAAGCCCTATTCGTCACCTCATTCCATCTCGGCAAATCACTGCCTGCCATTCATAACCTTTACGATTTCACCACAGATGATGGCTGACGTGTCGGGAAGTCCACGGCTTGCTATGAAA